>NW_025767381.1:0-603679 GCF_003918875.1 Haliotis rubra | reverse complement strand
GAGGAATTTTGTAATGCCTCGTGGAAATGATTCAGATTCATCTACGTCCTATGACAGTCTGGTCCAATCTCGTCCCATTATTGTCTAACATTTTTACTAATCCAGTCCGACTTGGCATAATACAACCACCGTTTCAGCCTCTATCTGCTCCTCGAGACCTCTTTCTATCTCTTTTCCCCTGGAGGATTTAGACTTGTCACTTTTCAGTAACGAACTTCAGCACCAGGCCAATCTCCCTGATCTGTCCTTTCTTTAGATTTGTCATCATCTGTCAATAGTTCTTATTCTGCCCCTGACTTCAATATGGGTGACTCTAATTTTAATGCCAGAACATTTCACAGGTAGGGACATCGTCTCATGCTGCCGAGTGGCTTGACCGTTTCACCTCATTTTGGTAACTTTAAAAGGTGGACTGATGCACAGAAAATTGAAGTTTTCCCCCACTGTTTTTAAAGGACGCGGCGTATCTATGGTACAAAGATCTGATAGAATCGGCACAGGAAGAAATAGTCCGTTTTGATGAGATTGAGAAATTGTTCAAGGACAAGTATGTCCATCCGACTGACCGTTGGGCCCTTTGGAAACTTTTGTGAGTCGAAAGCTTTCCCCAAAGGAAGCTATAGATACTTATTTGGCAGACTTGACCGAAACGGCTAGCTTGTTAGGGAAAATCAGACACAGATTTAATGGACGCTTTGTTCGGGGATTAGATGACAATACCAGGCGACAATGTTAATGAAACAACCAACTGTGCTAAACGAGGCAGTCTCATTTGCGCATGACTGGCTAGATCGGTCATTCCCAGTCTGAAGACAGTACAAACGTTATGCTGTAGCAATAGATACGCTGAGATTACAGATTGCTGAACTTTCGGCAAAACTCGCTCCGGTATCGTCACAGATCAATACTTCATGAGTCCCGACAGAATCAACGTCCCCAGTTCCCCCAGACAAATCCAGGTATACAGATCGACCGTGGCAGCCCACCTCAATGGACAGACCCAATTCAAGGACACAACATGGCCCGGAAGGCAGTGTTACAGATGCGGTGGTGAGTATGATTTTCTCATTCTGATTCCCGTCCCGCACGGAATGTTCAGTGTCATTTTTGTCACAAGATAGACATTTTCAACGAGTATGCAGGGCTAGGTACCGAGTCAGGTAACCCAACCAGCAGATAGCAATTACAGTCAAGACCACGCAGGAAATTTTCCCATTGTGCTGAACAAACGTTCGACCATACTTATTTAAAATCCACAAAGTTTGTAATTCTCCTCGTTACGCAACAGCCGAAATCTAAAGTTTCCCGCAGACTACATTTGAAAAGCGACAACAGGCTTAATAATACAATTCATGTTGTTTTGGGAGAAAAAGTTAGTTCCAACAATTGTAGATTCAGGCGCTGGTTCTAGTGTTTTAAGCCTAGAAGTTTCAATGGTTCAGCCTATGGAAAATCCCTATTCAAAAGTCAGATGTGCCATCTATTCAAGGATAAGTCAAAATATAATGCCAGTATTAGGACAAATTGTACTTTCCCATCACTATTGGTGATTTTCAAACAGAACAATGTTTTCTAGTTGTTGCAAATTTTGAGTCTCCCATGATTTTAGGATTAGATTTCTGATAAGTCAAAAGACTGTCATGAATTTTCAATCTTATACTTTGGCTATTCAAAATGGTTCAACAGTTGTTCCAATGAGGGCGAATGGTAATTTTACTACCACCTGTTGCTGGTAAACAATCAATCCCCACGAAGTCAGAACAAATTCCTGCTCGCTCGCGGCAAAATGCCGTCAAATCGTGCTCCCATCAAATAAGGAACACTGCCTAGGTTTTTACAGTTCAGTATCGACCGAAGCAAACACTGGCATCCCACAGAGATTCTGGTCAAGCTTTCCGTATTCAGGAGAATGTTCACCGAATTCAAAATAGTGGTCTTCCCAGTCGGATAATCACAACCAAATATCGATTCCAATCGTAACAGATTTGTCATCAGATTCTGTATGATGACAGCTCACTTAGGGTAACCGCTGTCCCGACAGGAGATTACTTCCACATCACACAGACAATTTGACGAGTCCAATCAATTGCCACCGTGTACGTGCAAACGACCACGTTATGACAATCGTAAACGACTGAAAGTTCCTGGTCATGCTAAACGGCTTAGGCGGTTTGTCAACTGCAGACACAGGCCAACTAACCCATTTCCAGTTGTCGGTCATTACAATCAAATTAATAAATTGGATAAATCTGGTACGGATAGCAGACATCATAACCCCCATTTCCAGGCGTTAACATCTGACAGGCATAAAAAGTCACCTTGGATATACAGGAATACTTTGCATAGCAAAATGGGTGAGAGCGCGTAGAATACTTCAGTGGAAAGAAATACTACAGGATTTACTAGAGAACTGCACTTTACATGAGGTAACTGCACTTTGCATGTGGTTACAGATAATCACGAATCCAAAATCCCTGAAGGAGACCTATGATTATATGATACTGAAGTCGTTAAATGAGAAACGAAAGCGTTAGAATTTTTAACAAAATATTTGAAATATTGTTTTTGACAAATTGTTATAATTCGTTACCTTTTTAGTTACGACACTGCAAATATCATGCTGAGGACTGATCACCCACAAATTGATTTTGCATGTGTTTTATTTCAGGATTATTACTATATGATGCTATACGCATGGTGCTAGCCCACGCTATAGATCCTTCTTTTACGATGTTACATGATTCAATTGTCACCAGGTTACAAGGAAATAGAAGTGTGCATATATGTTGAACTGTGTATTGTTTCTTGTCAAATGTCTTGTTGAATATATTCAGAATACTTCGACTGCATACAGTCACGTGTTGGTTGATATTGAAAATGTATTCATATTCACGGGTTAGTGACCAAACGCTGCGAAGGTTTGGGTCACGTTGCGTACTACTACTTGAAGAATACATTCCCGGGTTACTGACCAAAAATGTTTGGGTCAGGTTATACATATTCATACTACTTCTACGGAAGGTTACAGGTCGCGCTGTCCAAAAGGACGTTGTACATATTCGCGGACCATTACAAAGCGTTTCGCTATGCGTGTATATACGAGAAAAGAAATGAACTACGATCCAAAGAGATCTGACGATGATGATACGATATACATACAAATACAATGGTATTCAATGAAATACGATGACGAACAATGAATTACAGTTACATGACTCGAAAAGGAAGTCAAGAGAATTCAGTGTTCAATGGTTATACCGTACCGATACATATATGTTCCGTGGTGAGAAATCTTCTGATGAAACAGGTTGATGAGAATTTACTACTATTGTTGAATGTTGTTTATTCGCACGAATACAAGTGTGAAACTACCATTACCTGCATGTGACAATTGTTATCATATGTTTAATACAGTCAGTTTCAATTGACAGGAGAAGACGTCATATGAATGCAGTTTTACATGGACGGAAACTTTTCATAAGAATATTGATGAAGTATATGATTTCATTTCCAGTTTCTATTTTATGTTCATAATCGCATTCTTTGAATTTTAGAATCCAGGAGTCTCCTTCGACCAGTTTGGGTCTTGTTCACGCTGATAGCGCTTGTCAGCATCAAGAATCAAGTTAATTCTGTCCATACAGAATTACGACTTCCATGGGGAGTTGTATTTATCCATACGTCGCGTATCGACATTTCACAAAATAAATGGATCCATGTATTTAAGTATAAATTGCCAGATTTGTCTGAAATGGGTAATAGACCAGATTACCAGCAGTTTTGTAAAAACGCACGCGCTACATTGTTATTCTGTGAATGCTATAGATGGATACATAAAGAAAGCGGAACAAGAATTGCTCGTGTATTGGACGAATGTCAGTAAGGACATTAAAATATTAATTCCGCATATAAACACTTTTCAAAAGGATTCACGCACGAGACGGGCAATTCTTCCATTTATCGGATCCATTAGTCGTTCACTTTTTGGTACTGCTACAGTCGAAGATGTAGAACGGCTGGCGCAGTATGTCAAACAGTTGTCAATGCATGTAACTAATACTTCTCGTGTTGTACAAGTGCAAGTTCGTCAGATGTCGTCATTTATAGCTAAAACCAATGACCGTATTTCTTCCGCTCTTACAGGTATTGAAACGAATCATAGGGACATTTCTCAGGTCGCTGAACAGGTACAAGATGTAGAAAAAAGTATTTTCATTTCTATGAAAATTTTGCTAGATCGTCTGACATTTTTGACGACTATTCGACAGGAAATTGATGAAATGTATCTTGGAATACAGCAATTAGTTAACCAGCGTTTGAGTCCATCTTTGCTCCCAGTTACGGAAGTAAAGAAGGCCCTAAATATGATTCAAAAACGTCTCAATGCAGAATATCCGTTGTTTCACGTTGCTCACAAGGATCCAGGCTATTATTATCGGGAACGCACTGTTCATTGTTCTAGAACTGGAGATTCAATTTTAATTTCGCTCATTGTCCCTATCCAAACTCATTCAACTCTCCTCGATGTATATCGAATTAATTCATTTGGCCTACCAATCAATCAATCAAGCTCACACGTGACTCAGGTTATGAATTTACCTGATTATTTGGCAGTTTCGGAAGCGAAAGATCAGTATATTGAATTTTCTACCACGGATTTTCAAACATGTTTTGGTGAACACGAAAAACATTGCCCAATTTTTCTTAGCCCCAAACCAAACACTGTTCTCACCTGCGCACTTGCTCTGTTTAATCAGGACGCACCAGGAATTAAATCCTTGTGTGATGTTAAATTTAAATTGAACGGGCTTCGTTCGATGGCTCTCGAAATCGAACCAGGGCCTTGTTTTGCTCAGTGGCATAAAAACTATTATATTAACTTGCAATGGTGGCATTGAGAAGCGTCCAGCTTGTCAGATTTGTATATTTAAAATTCCTTGCCACTGTGCGTTGAAACTGGATGAATTCGACATAGACATGAGAATTCATCACTGTGAAAAAAAATCAACAACTTCAAAATTGTATCCACCCAATCTTCTACTCTTATCGGAATTTTTCAATTCATCCGTACTGAAACCTTTCGAAACTTTACGGCCTCTTTTAGAAGATTCTGCGTTCAAAATCCCACATTTATTAATCGATGATAAAGTTTTCGATGACATTCTGAAAAAGGACAAGAAATTTCAAGTTG
Source organism: Haliotis rubra (assembly GCF_003918875.1). Lineage (NCBI taxonomy): Eukaryota > Metazoa > Mollusca > Gastropoda > Lepetellida > Haliotidae > Haliotis > Haliotis rubra. The sequence continues at coordinate 598,488 of NW_025767381.1, read as the reverse complement.
ATTTATGCCTTATTTCCAAGCGTATGAAAAAGGCACAAATTATTTCGGATAATTTAATTGAACATAATTGGATGGATTCCCTTCCATCGTCTGCTTTGAATGGGTCCTTAACCAAGCCCTATCATTTAACGGCTAGTTTTGCCGCAGGTTTGTCCTTATTTCTATTTATACTGGTTATGTATTTATGGTTAAAAGTTAGACGCCTATTTTTGGCTTTAACGTTATTTACAGCAGGTTCCCCGAGTAATGGTTTGACAGATTGAAAGCATACCACAACCACCACCCTCCGAACTATCCCCAGCCATCTTTTATGTCTTTGATTAAATCAACTATTTCAATGGATGTTTTCCTCATCATATCGACAGTATTTCTGGTGTTTATTTTACTTCTTCGCAGAGTAAAAAAGTTCAATCGACCGGTTACGACCTTAGTTTTACATTTGACGAATTCTTGTCATGAGATTGTTCTGTCACAATTTTATTTCTGAACCCGTTACCTCACGTTGTCAGCTGCAAATTTTTGACTAACTTTCGTATTCAACGAGTTTTCATTACATATTATTTACTGTTCGATAGCCCCAATTCAAACCCCATCTATATATATATATGTCTGGAACAAGTGTTATCAATTGGTGAAAAGCGTTTCAATTTAAACAATTCCTTCCAACTATAGCAAGTTTTTTTTATGGTTTTACAACATTATGGCATTACAACCGTGCCCTTAAATCAGACGGCAGACCCCGGTTATCCTATTAGCAATAGAAAGCTTTTGTTCTCCGCCAAATGCCAGATATAACGGTCGCAGCAAAGTGTATTTGTGTCGATGACGAATTCAACCGTTGTCTTATAATGGTTGACTGTCCACGGTCCACAAATGCATTGTGCAGAAGACGAAATCAGCACGTAATCTTGATAATGGAGTTCAACAAACTTTTAACGACCAGTCATTTTTCAGTGTTAGAACACTTGTCATTTGGTACATTGACCATTTGAGTCTACACAATGGTTTAGAATTGGAAAAGCGATAGTTTTCGATAAATACTCCATGTTTTAAAGTTATAGTAATATTTTGTTAAATGTTTTAACAGTAGAGATCATCGTGCTCTTCCCTCCTATATAATTACCAAGTCACAAAGTGAATGTTCAGTCATATATTAATATTCATTCTTACGACAATATTGTATAACTTTTCTATAGAGACAATACCTGTATTCGGAATTAATGTCTCATACATTACGGATAGATGGAAGTTATTTATATTACATAATTCTACTGTGGATTCTCTTCAATGTTACTTTTTAGCAAATGTTCTTATCCGTGTTCTAATGTATACTTTCAGTCCATCCCATATTTATCTATGTTGTTCGTTCTTGTTGTTTTAAACTGCAAAGCATTTACTGAATGTTGTGAGTAACTTGCACCTATTTAACCTATTACAGGTATTACAGATGTCGTCCATGGTTAAAATAACATTTGATTCCTATTTATTGATGCCATGTTACATAGGTATCAGAGAATATTCATGCAACATAATGGACTCAAATTGTTTTCGGCACGCAGTCGGCAGTCAAGAATGCTGTAATTGTCTACTGTGATCTGTACACAGGTTGCCATTTATTTGAGCGTCATGTTTTAACATGTATTGCTGTCGTATCTAATGTATATTATAATACTAATTATATTCGCCGTGGTTTAACACTCGTTTCAAGTGTTGTAGATTAATGGCCGGACCTCCATTCGGACGGGAGAACAGATTAGCTCCTCCCCCACTGTCGTCTGGTCCACGCCACATCGATTATCTGGCTCCACACTTGCTGTTACCGGCGAACGCTATCACACGGGTTGCGACGCTGAACACCGCCCATGAAGGCGCAGTATTGACGATAGACACTGCAAGACCTCTACGATGTCCCCCCCTCCAAGTTGTGAAAGCAACAGGGTACATCATCAGTGAAAATACAGAGCTCACTCTCGCAGTGTGCAGAACATTTCGTCTCCTCACTTTGATGACCAAGCCAAGAACTATGCTGTGTGATACACGGCCCTGTGTTCAGACATTAATTTTTGTTGTGGCCTCTCACAGAGTAAACAGCGTTCAGTGTACATCAAGTGACATTCAGAACATGACTTTTCCAGTAGACGTGTGCCAGTTGATTCGATGGGACCAGAGACTTATGAACTTTTGTGAATGGTGGTGCCATTTTTGGCAATATTGGAGACATTTTCACATTTAATGTTGATTTTAATTCATTGTTGTGTTTTCATCTCATAATATATGATGTATATGCTTTGTGGTTACCCGAAGTAACATAGGATCATTCTCCTATTCCTTGGCATGCTCGTTTTTTAAGGTCCAGTATCCTCGAGTTTTTCCGAATATATTCGAAAGTTTGAAATGGGTTATCATTTCCTCTCAGAAATTACCGATCCTGTTTTGCTTCGATGGTGTTCAATGTGTTTAACTTAAACAAATCGGACCTGTGCTCATGTTTAATGTATCCGAGCTGTGGGCAGCTCTTGTCCACAGGCGGAGGATGTTATAAGGTAAAAAATTCATCCCCAAAACCATGAGAGAATTATATCAGATTCGTATTTAGATTTGCAGTTGTTCATGAGTCATAACGGTTAGGCACGGTATGGAGACGGAAAGTTTCCATACAATGGCGTTTAGCCGTAGGCTATGGAAAGAGAGACAGAACACATTTGTTGTGAAAGACATAACAGATTAATCTTATATTGAAACAAACAAAAGGGATGAGTAACCGAATGATTTTTACCGGTACTTTTCCAATCGTAATATTCATGAGTGCAAGGTCGGATACAGGCTAACCGAATCAAAATGATTAGTTGAAACATGTGATCAAGATCAGGCCAGGCTCGAACCATATAAAAAGATAGGTTGGGCACTGAGTGAGTGGTGCGCGCTTTTGTAGTGACGGAAGCCAGTCCACGCCACTCAGTTGCCTCGTGTGGTACGAACCTGCCTTGTCTGATGTTGAAGTTGTAGAGATGGACTGAGACTGAGTAAAAAACTATGTGAGTATAAACTTGTGTTGCGTTTATCTTTGAATGTATGTGTGCCAGTACATGACTGTAATGTGGTTCATTAGGAGTCACGGCCGTCAGAACCCTCACTCCTTGACTTAGCGTCCTGCAACGGACCAAGCGAGTGGAGCGCCAGAGCTACCATCTCCCCGACAATGTGGAACGACCATAATTAATAGGTAACTGTGGTAGGGTTTACTAACACCCAATCGCCAGTTACGACAGTATCCGAAATAATAGTGACGAGAACCTTCATGTCATCTGAGACGATATGTTGCTTTCCAATGTTTATTTATTCATCCGTTCGATTTTGCAGCAAACGGACTATATCCCTTCTTCAGTTATCAGTCAGCTCCAAAGTTGTGCCAAATAAATGTTTATTAATAAAGCAACTGTTGTGTCAAATTGCTTGTTGTGTTGAGTTTGCACAAAATACACTATACGTATAAGCAGATCGCATGCTTTTTATTAAGTTTCCAAATGAATACAAATATGACAATAAAATAATTAGGATTATAAGACAAAATATAAAGACATACATTGACTTCGTTTTGAGTCCTGACGTTTTTTAGCACTGGCAGATGATTAAACTTCAAAATGTTTTCATTTGTTATAATAAAAATGAAGATGGAAATATTATCGAGTAAAAAGGTTTCATTTTTGTTGATCAATCTATACCTATACTATCAATTGCGCATGCGAGTGGCGCAGCAAAGGTCACGAACCAGTCGAAAATACTAGGATATCATCCGGGTACTCAGGGGAGAAAAACAATAACAAAAGCAACAACCAGTGCGCGGAAATTGCTATGAATGTGTTCATCATATAATTGCTTTAATCATGTTTTTACACGGTCGGCTTCCGTGTGGGGTGTGTTCACTTCCATCAACCACCAGCTTGTAATAACACGTCACATGAGATTAGCCATGTGCTAAAATAACACCCAAACTTCAAAGCGTACCCCTTGTCAATGTCCTGAGCCTTATAAAATTCCGAGTCGACACCTTCTCAAACTATTGTCATGTAAGTGGTAATAATTCCTGAGCATCAGAGAACAGATTGGCTTGCTTATTTTGAAATTTAATGCTTTTCATAAACTAGAATCTCATGAACTATTTGTCTCTGGAATCATCTGTGATATGAACTTGTGTAGTTATTTCTCTAGAAATTATTTAACGCGATCTAAAATGAATCATGCATTAAACATTTAGTCATCTTTTATTGTAAATGACCAAATTAATTAGTTACACTATGAAGTTTTTAAGAAGGAATTCATTTGGGTTGTTTTTGCCTCAGTCCGCCCACGTGTGGACAACATAACCAACTATCTATTAACAAGTTCAAGATATTTCTTGAATACACCAACTGCATAACACCGTCTCTGACCACAAACCCAAACGGGTTGTTCTCTATTCGCCTACATCCCAATTCGCCTACAGTCTTAAAACAACATTTCATGGTCTGTTGACTGTTGATTACGCAATGATAAACCACCCAAACGGTTCATCCCTTGTGACAGGTGTTAATTAGAGGGTACCAATTAGAGAATGTATTCTACTACAATAAGCCTATTATTCCCTGGCAAGGGTTCACTTTTATGACATGTAATAAACCCTGTCCAGTCAGTCAGTGGGTCCGGTAAACTTTTATTAAATCCATGATGTAACGTAGGTCTATGTAATTTGTATTTATGCAAACCGTGACAGGTCAAAAACATTTGCGCTTCTGTGGATAACAAGTAAACCATACACTTAAAACGGTATTTTGGAAAATGCTAGCCATACCAAGGCAAATATAACAGTCAATATCAATTTTTGACACTTAGAACAACAAGGACGCAGATGAGTAAAGTTATACCAGGGATAATCTACGTCTTATAGTCTCCCTGGTTATACTAATATATAGAATTGGTTCCTAGTTGATCGCATAGGAGGACGAATACACAGTCTATACACTCATGGGGATCCTTGGGGAAAGGGGAAACTGAAAGAAGTAGTGGTAAAATCTTTCCTAAATTTCCAAAAATTTCCAAGCCTTGGAAATACCATGTTTCCAATTTTGAATTTTTTTGGAAATATGATATTTCCAAATTGAAAATTTTTGGAAATCACCATTTTTTTCTTGTGTAGAGTCATGTGTTTGGTAACAAGTTAGATTGTTTGAACCATGTCCATGTTGACTATAGTGCCTTGGTACTGCCTTAAACGTGTTTTTATCCCTGCTACCCTCAATGTTGATTGGTATCTGAGTGTAGATATTGTTAAGTGGCATCTTATACTGTACGTGGGGCGGGAACACCTAGTATCATCACAATAGTTATTAACAGACATGCTCATTATATCGTCGGAATTGTACAATCACTTCTACTTTTATCAGATATATCTTCTAGATATGGAAAGGGTTTTGTTGCTTTATAGGACGGGTAACTTCACAGAAGGAAACCGTGAGTGCAGTGTTTATTAATAGAGTGCAAATTATATGGGTAATTACAAAATAACTACAAGAATGCTCTACGATAGTACAAACAGCGACACAACAAATGCCAAGGTTATGTGTTCAGATAACACAGTGTGATATGAAAACAGTAACAAACGTAACTACCATAGTCACACAATGGAAACGACACCTAAGGTGTCCAGAGAGATTACAAGAATACCTGAAAGGCAGAAGAAGCAATGAACCATTGTACACAGTAGCCTTTCTCTATGAAATAGAGGCAACTTTTCAGAGGTTCAAATATAATGAACTCAGGAAGGACATGCAGTTTTGCAGTTAACGTCTGTTAGGTTTGAAAGTTAAATTTCCATCCACCTGGGTACAAACTCACGATAAAATTATCTCCTATAGTACAAATAGCGACACAACAAATGCCAATGTTATGTTTCAGAAAACACAGTGTGATATATAAACAGTAACGAACGTAACTACCATAGTCATACAATGGAAATGACACCAAAGGCTTCCATTCCAGAGAGATTACAAGAATGGCTGAAAGGCAGCTGAAGCAATGAACCATTGTACACAATCGCCTTTCTCAACGAAAACGAGGCAACTTTTCAGAGGTTCAAATATAATGAACTCAGGAAGGACATGCAGTTTTGCAGTTAACGTCTGATAGGTTTGAAAGTTAAACTTCCATCCACCTCATACGTATTAATTTCATAGATGACCGTTAGGGAAACGCAATTATGTTGCAGACTATTTCTAATTTAAGATAAAGTAGACCGAAAGTGACATGTTGAGAAACAATTGGTAACAAAATGCATGTTCTTTGCAAAACATATTAGTTGTAAGATCACACGAGTTTTCAAAACAATGAAGTGTCAGAGATATTTCTGTACAATTACCCATTCATCTCTATTGTTAGGTGTTGATTCCCAAGTTGAAACGATAAGTTAACCAGAAATCAGTCTGTGAAAGAATTGGATGTGAAACTGCCAATCAACGAAGAAATGTAATATAACTGGAACTGTACTTTGAATGTCACTAAGGTTACAAATCTCTACAAAACACTTCAAAGGAAGTACAATGGCGGTACAAGATAAAGTGTCAGTACATATTTAGTGGCATTACAAATGCAGTGACAATCTAATAAAAGAAGCATTGAATACAGCAATAAAGACAGTTATGATGATATTCACCAATTCAATTTCTTCCAAATTCTTCTCAAATACGTTATGTTGGAAAGGCCTATGCGGTTTGATTCCTTCCCGTACCTTCCTGAACTATCAGTTTAATACAAATAACTATTACAAATAGAATGAATAAAGTTAAATGCATTGTTATATTGCCAAAGGTACATAAAGAAGGAAACAAAACACTCTTTGAATGCTATATCCGTTCTATACTGGCCAAAAATAGTTAGGGATATATGTACATTTTGAAATTGCGAATAATGATCTATATATTCCTTGACACACTGATGAAATATCAATCTTAAAAATACCAATGTCCCTACCTTATTTTGTCCAGTATACTTTTACATGTTTCACTATTGTTTTGGTCTCAAACACGGTTACCTACCCTAGATATTTGCAACCCTTTCGAAACAGGTGGTAGACCATTTAACGTCTCCCTTTCATTATCCTGACAAATTTTCCAACACCTTGATTACTGATTAGGTTTCGTGATAAATAGGACCGGACCGAAACTTAACAACACATCGTATGCCAAGACACATTCGTCAATCGTCAGAGACAAAATTTGAAATCCATACCTTTCCTATACAATTAACAATAAAACCCTATGCGCCCACAGACATTTAACGGAACGACTACATATAGTCCTGTGTCCGTGAAATGACTATATGTTACGTTTTGTTGCCTAGTTTCTCATATCGAGTCGTGCAGTTGTTTAAAAGTATAAACACATTCAACCTTAGCGTTAGTAACACAGTCACTGTCCCGTATAAGACAAGAAAACATCTCCGTTGGCCTTGGTCATCAAAGTTATGAAGGCCACCTGTCGCTCTCGAGGAGTTCCACTATGACATCCACTCAATCATACTAACAGAGACGTCGCCCCAAAATCCAAAAAGGTCAGGCTTTGCTCCAGCGTCTCTCTCCGTCAAGTTGTGAATGATGGCACTATCGATTACTAACTGAAATAAACCGACCATTACCACACTAATAATCACAAATTGTCACACACTGGAATATCAAATGAAACTGTATTCCATATTGTTTACTTTCAATGGTATAAATACCCACCGGCTTGCAAATTGTATAAATCCTCTTGGGCTTTAAGTTTCCATTCAACTGCTATTTGAACCATGTATATATCCTTAATGTTTGTCATTTACATGCTATACATACCCCGTATACTCCATCTTGGAGGGTTATTTGAATCTCCATTGCTTTTCCAACAGCCATTGCTAGATCTAAACGCACCTCTGTCCCCCAAACATCATCTACCTTAGTGTTGATACGGACAAGGTCACTGATCCCATTGTAGCCTACGCAAAACTCAGAGTCGAAAAATGAGTCAGTTTGTTTCTGTATCTTGAAACCCCATCTGCAAGAGAATGATAAAAGAAATGAAACAGTTCATATTTGTACACTAGTTCAACAACTTTCGTTAATGATCGAACAAGAAATTGTTCAGCAATGTCCATAAAAGTAAATGTTCATCTATTTATGTTATCCTTACGTTTCGGTTTTGGTCAGATATGCAGACCACGGTTGAAATATAACTAAATGTGTCAATTATTTTGATAACTTTATACAAAGTGTCAGTATTTGTCAGTGTCAGTATCTTTACCTTGTAGCTGCTGTCGCTGTCCCATTCATTATCAACTGGAACTTGCTGGATGGACCACACGGAAATGAATAAAGGACCCATATCTGCAACATACATACCAACACATTTCATAATTCGCTGTTTCACAAGTATAGATGTGATTTTGTTGTGTAGGATTGATTGTGGGAGACTAATCCTAATTTATTTTGATATATATTCATATTTTATGTTTAGTCAAAAAAAAAAAAAGGCACCTAGATTGGCCAACGATGAGTTACATGTTGCTGGGTACCAGTCTAACAAGGAATCCGCACTAGGAGGCCGCAGGGTTGGCGGTATGTAAGGTCTGTGTTTATGTATACCACGCCTGTGCAAGATCCTAAAATACTCAGACGCAAATAATATCTCACCGGATTGTGCCACCTGTACTGTCCACAAAGACCTTCTAAACTCTCCCAGGCTCCAGATGACTGACAGGTGCTGGTGACATTGTTGTAGCAGGCTCTGTAGTCATGGTCACAGGAGTAGGTCGCCATAGCTCCCTGGTAGTGACCATCATACGTTGTGTTGGCGTCTCTTACATCCGGGGGATGACCACACCCCTGGAACTCTTCAAACAAAAAATCACAAACCCTAAAAATTTGAATGTACGTTAATACGTCAACAGTTGTGGTTTTGGAAATACAGTCTCTCATCATGCGTGTCTTGCCACTGATAGGTGGACTAGAACTTAAAGTTGCAAAACACCGAAACAGTCCTGAAGGGAATGATTTTCCAGTAGCATTCAGAAGTTTTGATAAATCCAGGAATGTTTACATGGGCGAAGAACAGCACAAGGAGATGTTCACACTGAACCTTTTGATTCGCTAATACATTGCAAATTTACCATTCAAATCATGATTCATGCATCTGTGTGTTGCCCTTGCAACTGCTTGTCTGGAAATGTCGAGTCATTGTACATAATGTAACATAATGTCAGTTTATACATCAGGAACGTGATATAGCAACTAGTCCAAGTCATGTACCGTATCGCCAAATGAAACTATGTAAAACTATCCTCCTGAATGCAACTGCTAAAAGTAGTCGAGGCATTGGAAGAACATTGGTTACCTGGAACACACCTTGCAAGACCAAGTCGAGTTACTTCACAGCGGGTGTTGGTTTCACACACCACTTGAGCGCATCGTCCAGAGAGAGACTAGGAAGAAAACAGTCCATACAAAATGTATCGAAAGTTGTTCAAAAAACCAAACTAATGTGTTGTTTTCCGATGTGCATAAATCAAAGGACAGATTGACAGATCTCTAAGCTCAACCTTTAGACATCAGAAGATGATGTTCGTCTAAACTTTAATTCCGCCTTTAACAGCAATTGTCAGCTACACATGAAAACTTGACAAAAGGGTGACACCAGGCATCCACGGACACCATGTGCATAATGAGAGAGACCACTCGACGTGACGTCTTTCAACAAGCATGGGCTGCTGACGATCAATTCTATCGCGTTCACGTAGCCTTGCCGACAGAGCAAACATGATTCCAGAAAAATCATAGTTTGGCTTTCCTTTCTTAATGGAAAGGAATAATTCAGAAAATAAACAATGTTGCTTATTACACAAATCATGGAAACAGTATTCGATATAAAATGAAGCTAGTCTGAGATTCCTTGATGATGTTTACACGTTCCTAACTTTGGTATATACAAACAAGGTAACTGTTGGTTTAAACTCATGTAACAGTCACGGAAAAACGTCAGTTTTCCACAATACTAGTATCCCATAACATTTCTATTTCAGGCATACATTTACGAGATAATGCTTCCATGTTTGAAATACACTTAACAAACCCTTTCCACATCCATAAACAATCTCTGCTAAAAGCAAACTCGATTGTACAATTCCGGCTATATCATAAGCATGTGTTTAAGAATCACTGTCAAATAGTGATGACGCCATGTGCCCCCGGCATAAACAAAAGCAAAGACTAGTCATGTTTTACAGGAAATGTAAAATACAGGAGTGTATGGTATTAGTCAACATTAGGATTTGCAACAGACCAAAAAATTGTCACAGATGGAGATTCCTGCACGTGTCTTCCATTTGACATTTCAGACTTGTTTGGAAACTTAACTGAGGCCTAAACAGAAAAACAGCGTGTTCGACTGTAACTCAAAAGTTGTGAAACGGAAACATGAAAGGCTGGATCTGTTGAAATATTATTCGACATAAAGCGAAAGTCATCCCTATTGTCATACAGCCTTGGGGAAAGATTTGTGTCTGTGAATGTTAATGCATAGATCCAAATAAGAAAAACATGCGGCGTTCTCACTTGCCTCTTATGTTTCAAGATCGGGTCGGTAAATCATTGGAAGGGAATTGGCTCACTGGTCACCTTACAGTAGTACTGTTATTGCGGAGTACCCAGAATTATCCTGTGAATAATGAGAGTTCTTTGCATATACACTTGAGCTTGACCATTTAGCTGCTAGGTAATATAATTATCAATGACAGTATTTACATTATGAATGCTGATGCGTCAATTCTATTTTATGCTGCCCTTCAAACTGCAATTCTGTACTTTCATTGTTTTTCCTTTGCAGTAATTTGTATTGTTTGGTACACGTAGTGTATTTTATTATGTAATTGTTCATTGTATACCATCCATTGTTCTGTTACTTGTTATACACAGTATTTGAACAACGGTACCCCTCAAGGCAAGAATTGAAGGATGTCAATTTCTTAGTTTTGAGAACCACGACGTTTGAGGTTATATTCTTAGTCTTTCATCAGGTGAATGTTGTATGCTAGTTTCACACCATATTCTTCTACGTTCGCAGTTACTTGTATTACTTGTATGCCCAGCGTGGGAGAATCGAGAACAGCCAATCAAATGGTCTTGTGGAATGGCTTATCTGGCGGATTTGGTACACAAAGTACATATAGGCCCATTTCTCTTCACACATGCTGGATATGGGAGAGATCTGATGAATTTGAAGGCCAAGGCAGCGTTTGGACATTGTGAGTTGCCACTGCTACGAGAATCTGGTCTCTGTAGCCCAAAACTGTCAAATAGCCCTGAACAAGAACTAAGTTTGTTCTCTGACGTGCACTCACCACTCCTACCCCCAAAGTATCACTGAACCACCCCCACAGCGATTCCAATCCTAGACAGACTTGAGCATAACTCATCTGTGAAAACATCAGTCCTCCACCACAATCGAGGTTCTGAAATTGTCTGAGCATTGGCCGCTGCAGTCTGAAACATCTGCCGGAGATCGATCACCCGTATCTATGAGTCCTGTCTTGGCGGTTTAAAATTAATGGAGTTTTGGTGGCAAGGGAAATGTGCAGCCACCCGACATTGAGACATTCCTCCATGGACCACCCCACTGACCACCCAAAAAAACTCATGTACAGTCGTGAATCTTCGGTTAATGTGCAGTTATTTGGCCGTTTAAAATTTATAACGATCAAACATTTAAGCTTCCCAAATCGACAAGAGTTCTACCAATACATGTTCTTCATGCAGTTTATCAAAATGCACATGCTGTGATAAAAAATATCATAAGGTTTGTGTAAATCATTTGATCTGATATTGAAGAAATATTTACCGCTTTCCGGAAACGAACACTACCGCCATTTCCACATCTAAAATCGAAAACTATTTAAATCCACCAGTAAGTCACTAGACCTATATATGGGCCAAGTTTGGTTGAGATTACTGTACAGTGTCCATGATCTACTCGAGAAACGACCTCTTGGCACAAACTGCCGCAGCTGTGACACTCGCGGTATGTAAATAATTCAAGGTGTCACTCGTATGCTTTATTTACCAATAAATACAAACTTCAGCCATTGCCCTCTTTATCCTCACAAACTCTCGGCGTCACTGTTATAGACAATGAAATACTTTCAGTGCAGATAGACACAACCCAAAAGCTGTTTTCAACTCTACTATAGTTTTCCTTCGTGTTATTTCTATATTTGACGTGTTCATTGTAATTGACCTTGTGAATTTCAGAAGATTCTACTGGTACCTCTACACAAGTGGAATTTAGAACACTTGACGTTTGCATTTGACATTTTATCAAACGACTGATTTAAAAATAACTGGAACACTCCCTCTACTAAGATAGAAGACATTTAGAAGCAACTGTGGTAGCATTGTTTGCAGTATGGCAACAATATAACCCCTAAACAAGATGGCTTAAAATGAAAGAAGAAACATCTACTGGGAACACTAACCTTTGGCCAGTGTTGTATATCACTGAAGAGGAATCCTGTTCTCTCAACAACGTTAGCAGTATCACTACTGTTACTGTTCAGTAGGCAGGTGCGCGTTTTCTTGTCATATCCAAAGGACAGACATGCTGAGGACATCAGACATTCTGATGCACAGGTGTAGAGAGACTGACTCCCGAACTTTCTGAACACCTGGTGTTCCATGTACTTGTCACGCTGAACTACAGAATCCACATCCAAACAGGTGTCACCACTGACTAACTTCATGATTCCAAAAATTAGGAAAACTAATTCGCTATGGTTAGACGACATTTGCGTCACCTTGATCTCCAACTGCCAAGTTGTGACTAACATTCCTTCCTCGTATTGAGTTATGTTAACATTGCAACTTCAACTGCATGGTAACCATGTTCATTTTAATGTTTTGATTTAAAAGCTAGGAAACATCAATAGAAGAAGAGGCATGTGTGATGTGTTTTCCAGCAAGATAATCACTTTTTACGACGTATGAAGATTTGAGTATGTGGTTGAATTCAGCTCACATTCAAAGATGCTCATAAGTATGTGGACTTGAGAACGCACAGCAATAAAATGTGCAATAAAATGTGAGGTCTTTGCGTTTAATTGTCTACAAATGAAAAAGCTAAATATCTGGAGTATGTTGTTCCACTGCCACTGTGTTTTATTTTATAAATTTTCTTTTTTCTTTTGGGGGTGGGTGGGGTGTAAACTTGTTTCACAATTTTAGATAATCAGCAATTCCATTTGACTCAAGGAAAGGTTTGTCATAGGCATCTTCAGTTGGTGGCAAGTTGATGGAAAAAGAGTCTCAACTGTCATTTTCAACAGCAATAAAAGCGCTAATGCTGCCATGCGACGAAGCCTGTAAACAAACTAGACAACGAAGTAATCGATAGTATTGTTGAGTTTGATTGATGTGCATTCATCAGTTATGACTGTATACAGATATACAGAGCTTCTGATACTTATAAGTAAATAAAAACGCTTGGGAAAATACTCGTTTTACAACACCAAAGGCGTCTCATAGTTTTGTGATGTCATCTATTATTCTCAATAACATATGGGTGGCCAGTTAGGATGAAATCTAGAATCCTGTCATGACAGAGAACAGGGGCGTAAGATATATTCTGAAGAGGTTAACTTCACGTATTGAAGGGACACTAGGATCTGGTCATTTGGACACATCTGTTTCAGATTGTAAAAAGTACATGTAAAAATTTATAAGGCAAAAACACCATGACGAAACCTAGTTCTGAACAGATATAATTTTCTTGGAATACACAGATTTCACCAAGGTATTACAAACTCTGATGGTTTACGTAAGTGACCTGCAGAGCCTGTCAATTGACATACACGAATGTCAATAGCCATTGACAAGTCATGATGTGGGTCAAGGCCACCTTCGAGGGGCGTAACCTGATAACAAATTTGTAACCACCCAACTATATAGATAGAGGCTATGACGCAAGTTAGGTTTGTAATGGTAAATATTAGTATTGTGTAAGTTTAAGGTCGCAGAAAAGTTCAGTCGAGAAAGTATGTTTACAATTTTTATTTGAATGTCTTCCTTAAAAATTTGTTTAAGTCAGATCTAACTGATGTAGTGGTTATAATAATAATAATAATGATGATCCGGTAATCAAACCAACCATACTGGAAATGGAACTTGCCCTAGGGCAGGGCACAGAACCCGACCAAGAATATCTTCCACACTACTTGAGTGTGCGAAAGCGGCAGGAAATCCCCACTTAAATGGCAAGTTTGCTTTAACTGTACTAGGGCAATGCCATACCAATGTATGCTTACCTGAAGGAGCAAAATCTCCGAGATCAGTTCCGGCGCCTAAAGATGCACATGCGCCGTGAGACAGTTGAACCCACAACCTTTGCATGAGCAGCATGTTAAAATGGCAGCAGACCCAAAACTTCAAATGGATGTCCGCGTTAACCTCTCTCCTCTTCCAGGTGCAAACTCTTCTGCTATAATGCCAATTGGCCCTGAAATTTCTGAACCTCATTCTTCTTCTTCTTCATTTGCAGACCTTGCTGAAAACCCTGTTTATATTTTCTTTCATTCTATTTATGATGAAATATCTGATTTACCTTTGGATAAACGGAGGCCAAACAGATGAATCTTTTCCCAAACATGAAATTGATTTATTAAATGACATTATTTCTATGCAACATTCTGCGGACTGTACATAACATGAAGTAAATTGTTGTGGCTATGCTGCCGCTCGAACTTCAAACAGTTTCCAAAGAAAATGCCTCTAATTCCAACCTTAAAAAAACAAAAGAAAAGCCGGTTTCAAGTAAAACTAACCGACACTAGATAATACATTTACTGGATTGAGCTACTGTAACCTGGAGGCACCATTGGTCATGATGGCAGGGCTTGGTGCTTCTACTACCGTCTTCGCCATGTCTGTGGCTTTGACTCTGTGGTCCATCCATGGTACGTCCCTGAAAATGTCCAGGGCGTCATGGAAAATGATGCTTTCAAGCTTCTTTGCAATAGGCCCATATACAGCCTCAAAAGAATTCCAGCCAACAAACCTGATCTTGTCCTTTTTTATAAAGCCAATGAATTTTTTATATCATTGAATTTTCTGTCCCTTTTGACTGCAACGTGATTGGCAAGATACAGGAAAAGCATGGTAAGTATGCGGACCTCGACTTTGAGATGTCTCGCTTGCATCCCAAGTACACTGTCGTCAGACTCCCCATTGTTCTCGGTGCCCTTGGTCTGGTACCTTCTGATCTCTTGGTGCAGATCCGGTGCAGATCAGGAGAGTGCCCGGGTTCTTCACCGGGAGCACAGCCCTTCTGACACTCTGGATAATGCAGAAGGCTGCAGTGTTGAGGAGTCTACATATTCTCCGGAAAGTCTAGGTGCAGATCAGGAGAGTGCCCGGGTTCTCCACCGGGAGCACAGCCCTTCTGATACTCTGGGTAATGCAGAAGGCTGCAGTGTTGAGGAGTCTACATATTCTCCGGAGAGTCTTGGTGCAGATCAGGAGAGTGTCCGGGTTCTCCACCGGGAGCACAGCCCTTCTGACGCTCTGGATAATGCAGAAGGCTGCAGTGTTGAGGAGTCTACATATTCTCCGGAAAGTCTAGGTGCAGATCAGGAGAGTGCCCGGGTTCTCAACCGGGAGCACAGCCCTTCTGACACTCTGGGTAATGCAGAAGGCTGCAGTGTTGAGGAGTCTACATATTCTCAGGAAGGTCTTGGTGCAGATCAGGAGAGTGCCCGGGTTCTCCACTGGGAGCACAGCCCTTCTGACTCTCTGGATAATGCAGAAGGCTGCAGTGTTGAGAAGTCTGCATGTTCTCCGGAAAGTTCTTGGTGGGTTCGACTAGGCAGTGTTTCCTGGGAGAAGTCCCATTCGTTGTCTGGGCTGCGTGTAGAGGGGGCAAAGGCCCTGAGCTGATGATGAGCTTTTCCAGCCTGACTGTGCCAGGATCACCCAAACCGTCTCTGTTGCATTTTTCATCTTAATCTGTAAAACATAATAATAATACATGCATTTATAAAGCAATTCACATTTATGATGTGCTCTGTCATTTGAGTGCTTACGTATAACAATATTATATCAGTATTATATGTAGGTCACAGTGACCCACTTTAAGGAAGTAGTGTTCACTGTACGTTAAATTCCGCCAAGTGACATCATATTTGGTTTACATGCTGGAAATCTTTGAATTACTCTTATAATACTGATTCTGGTGCTCGAATCACGTTCCAGGAAAATATAATTCAAATGTACAAAGTAATGGATGGAATTTGAAACATGTTATCCCAGTGTTGGAATACGGAACTGGAACACTGATGATTGAACTCCAGTTACGGTCAAGGTCACAACACTGTTAATCTATTAAGGTACGAAAGGGACATGGGACCTAACATGTTTGATATCGTGGGTTTGTTAGCGAAGGGGTAGTGTAGTGTAGTGCAAGGTTGACGCAAGGCGCAAGGTGTGTGCAGCTACGCGCAGAATCAATTTCATCGTCATGCATTGCACGTGCACTAGCCTATATCTGCTCTACCTTTCACAAACCAAATGGGTTTGCTCATTGCCGTGCACCTCTTACTTCTCGTAAACGCGTTCTCTGCGCCGGTCCAACTAATCCTTGTTTGCCAGTAGAGTGAGTGAGTGAGTGAGGTAATATTTAACGTCACATCGGCAATATTTCAGCCATATCGTGACTTTTGCCAGTAGAGACTCAGGATGGGTCAGGTTTGCTGACTTGAGACGTTTCAGGTTTGGTGATATGGGACAGGTCCGGTTTGGTGACGTAGAACAGGTCAGCTCAGGTGACGTAGGACATCCACGTTTTGTGACGTAGAAATATCAGGTTCAGAGACTCGGGACTGGTCAGGTTTTCAGATTTGGTTATGTGGGACAGGGGGTAACGTGGGGCGTGTCAGATTTGGTGACTCGGGACAGGACAGGCTTGGTGACGTAGTACAGGTCAGGACGGAAGACGGATAATAGCATTATATCGCAATGAGTTGACTCTTACATCACTCAGATTATAATAGTAATTTGGCTAAACAGTGAATTTGAATGTTGAAAACATTTTACCAGGTAATTGAGAGAGAGTGTGTGTGTGTGCGTGCGTGCGTGCGTGCGTGCGTGCGTGCGTGCGTTCGTGCGTGTGTGTTTTCGTTGCCTTCATCTAATAAAGATTGCAGCTTTACCTGACATCCTTTCTTTTGTGTTTGAAGGCGTGGAGGTCCCGGATCTAATTTCCAGAAAATGATTTTAGGTCATAAACTCTCACGGTGAAGGCTGTTTCAGTTCGAGCAAAACAATGGCGAATACACAGATATCATTTCAATAATTGGTTTAAAGAGTGTCTTGCCAAACGCCACATAAATGAAAATGTTCCTCGTGCAGAGCACATGATGTTGTTTTTTAATAGGGAATGCTTGTATATTTGCAAATAATGGGCAGTACTTATAAGAATGGAAAATTTATGTTAAATACATAGGGGGACTGAGTGGTGGGTGATTTTAGTTTTACGCCACGTTTAGCAATATTCCAGCAATATCAAGGCGGGGGACATCAGAAATAGGCTTCACACAATTTACACATGTGGAGAATCGAACCCGGGTCTTCGGCTTGACGAGAAAACGCTTTAACCACTAGGCTACCACCGCCGCTGTATGTTTTGAAGGATATGCACAATATAATATGCCCATTAAAAGCGGCGTTAAACTAAACTCATTCTCTGTATGTTTTGAAGCGCTGATTGACAGAATTTCAACTTAGATTTGTATACAGGTTCCAGAGTAATCAATAATTCGCTCAAGAACCTTATGGGTTGGGAGGAAATTCACGTTGTGTTGTCGTATATCGTCGGCGTAGATCGTTGTATATTGTCAACGAAGAGGACCTTTGAAGCAGAAATCGGTATGTTTAGCTTCGCACCACTTGTGAACGCTATTGACCTCGTAACTTTAGTTTCGTAAAGAGTATGTACACGATCGATTCCATTTGTCATGAGTTGAAACCTGAAACGCGATGTTTGTTTTTTAAATCAATTCTTTTCTTTTGACCATTTGACTTGTTCTTTTGGCTGATGGAATGTCACGAAGGTGCTTATGTTACATCGCTGGGAATATGTTACTTTTACACTTCTATACTAAACTAAACATTCCCAGCCAGATACCAAAGATTGACTGTAGCTACCATCTTGGGCAAACGGGGTAATGTCGTTTACTATTAATTTGTATTTTTCGTGATTACGGAAAAGGGTTTTGTAGCATTTATTTTGGGATCGGGATCGGGAGTGAGGGGCAGGAAGATGTCTTATGTTCTGCTGTGTTATGAAGAACGGCGACAGGAACATCCCGTCCGAACTACTTCCTGTAGAACCGATGTGGCCTCCGCCTGGATGTTTGAGAGATCTGCTTGGGTCGTTTGCATACATTTGAAGGAATCGATTCGGAACAGGAGGCACATCGGGAAGGCACGCCCTCCTATTTATATAGTATCACAGAACAAACCTGTGGCAATGGTGTTGGATTTTAAAAGGGAATGCACGTGTATTTGCACATCATGGGTAGTATTCGCAAGAATGCAGTTATTATGTTAAGAGATAAATACAGCGAGTGAGGTGAGGTGAGGTGAAATTGGGTTTTACGTCGTGCTTGAGAATATTTCGCTCATATGACGCCATGCATGCGTGTGTATGTGTGGCTGCTTGTACTAGCCCAGATTTTAGCTGGTTTTAAAGTGCTAGCTCACTGAGATACCATGCCGCAGTGAAGCATGAATACCCCACTCAGACACATTATACTGACTCCGAGCCGACCAGTCCTTGTTGTACCCATTAATGCCGAACGCCAGGCAGGGACCAACAAGTACCATATTTTAACGTCTTTTGGTATGACGCGGTCGGGGATTACAGGGAGTGAGAGGTGAGTTTAGTTATATGCCGCTTTTAGCAATATTGCAGCAATATCACGGTGACGGACACGAGAAATGTGCTTCATACATTGTTCCATGTGTGGAATCGAACCTGGGTCTTTGACGTGACGAGCGAACGCTTTAACCACTGGGCTACCCCACCACCCCTTTGAAATCTTTTACAAAAGAGCATCCTCCCAGTGTCTCGTACTGAGCCTTTTGGGTGCTTTGTACATATTTGTCTATGGTACATGTACATAGTTCTGAAAGCCTCAATGTGTCCTTGACAGATGTGATCTTGATGAAACAACTTTTGAGCAACAGGGAGTGACTGAGTCACCGCGGGGACACCAGAAATGGGCTTCACACATTGTACCCCTGTGGGGAATCGAACCCGGGTGTTCAGCGTGACGAGCGAACTTAATTAAACATGAGCGAAGGCAACGAACACACTTTCAATTAACCAGTTAAACGGTTTCAACATTCAAATTCATACTTCATTGTTTAGCCAAATTTTTATTATTATCCGAGTGCAAGCAAACGTTTTAACCACTGGGCTACCCCCACCGCCCCTTTGAGCAACAATGTTGATGACCCTTTGAAATCTTTCTCAAAAGAGCATCCTCGCTTGTACCTCAAAAGAAGATGGAAGGGAGCTGCTAACTATTGCTGGCATAGCAGAAAGCATTACTTTTGTAAGTCTTATGTATAGCACTTCGTCACTCCGGCTTTGAATCTTTACCCACAGACCTAAATATCATACAGATAAGGCCTTTAACTGTCCTCTTAATTCTAGCTCAGGTTTGTGTATTGGTGGAAGAAAATTGTCTGACCATTATTGAAAGATATCAGATCATCGATATACTTGACCAACTTCTTTTCCAGATAGGGGCGGTGGGGTAGTCTAGTGGTTAAAGCGTTGGCTCGTCACGCCGAAGACCTGGGTTCGAATCCCCACATGGGTACAATGAGTGAAGCCCATTTCTGGTGTCCCCCACCATTATATTGCCAGAATATTGCTTAAAAACAGGGTAAAACCAAACTCAGTCAGTCTTTTCCAAATTCGGGTGTTTTGATTTTACCAATCAGAGCGAAAACTTAGCCATAAGCATAGAGAAACAGATCTTCCAGAAGGGGAACACATATAATTGGGATGCAAACTGCATCTTGAAATGTCTTATGGTAGTAATGGGGCAGTGGAGATACACATTGGAACTGACACACCTCCATATTGGAACTGACACACCTCTGTTCATAAGGCCAATTTGGACAAAGACAAGTGCAGATATTTACATGATTTTATTCAACAATGAATACAATATCAACCAATTGCATATAATACTGAAACTGAAAGTACTACGTATCTGCACAATAATGAACTGAAGGTTTGATGTGTATAATGTGCAAGCTGTTGACTATCGTCTCAATGACTAGTACCAATTAAATTCTCTGTTTTGCCTTGGCAGCTGAACAAAGATGAATGAAAACAGGTTTATAAATTACACACAGCAATACATTATGGCACAAGCTGGTCAAACAAGAGCACAGGTTAAAAAATGGGAATCATGGACAAGAACAAAATGGTGAAATTCTGGCATTTGGTAATCATTTAGAAAATAATAGTATGAAAAAAGCAGTATCTGTTGATTTGAAGAATTATTTGACATCTGAATTTAGTCATCAAGCTATGGATTCATCCAGATTGCCTTGTCACGCTTGTACACATTTCTATCTGAATACCAAGAAGCTGACTAGAATTAATCCATTAATTTCGATATCTGTATAAACAACCATCTGTCAATAATTGGCAGGGTTGTATGCACAACATGTCTTCGTCCCCCAAGAATTCATTCATTTGAGGTGAAATGGGTTTAAACAATGTGGTTGCACTTTTGTAGAGTATGAGTGCCGGGTAATGTAAGACATAGCATGCTCTAAGCTGACTAGTCCATGCCTTGTGAGTGAGTGAGTTTAGTTTTACAACGCACTCAGCAATATTTTAGTTATATGGTGGCGGTCAAATAATTGACCCGACAATACAGTGATCAACTGCATGAGCATTGATCTACACAATTGGGATATGATGACATGTGAACCAAGTCAGCAAGCCTGACCACCCCTTAGTCGCCTCTTACGACAAGCATGGGTTACTGAAGATCGATTTTAACCCATGCTTTGTG
The DNA here is from genome assembly GCF_003918875.1 of Haliotis rubra. Lineage (NCBI taxonomy): Eukaryota > Metazoa > Mollusca > Gastropoda > Lepetellida > Haliotidae > Haliotis > Haliotis rubra. Next base: position 577,347 of record NW_025767381.1, on the reverse strand, counting down.
ATCTTATTGTCAAGTCACATCAGGCAGGGTAACAATATATACCATCTTTAAACGTCTTTTGGTATGATATGGCCAAGGATGGAACCATCAACACTCAGTTCAGAGGCCCTAGACCACAGCCACCAAATGAATACATTCAGAGAATAGGAGTGTTATTTTAAACCAATGTATCCAGCAAATGCCTGATTTCAGCAAGAAGGAAACTTCGGCTGTTTTAACCATTGTTGTATTCAGGACTGATGCTGGTTTTACATTGCTCTCGAACTGAGATTCCATGTGACAGTTTGACAGGGATACCCCACTCAGACTGTATACTGAGTCCACACTGACCAGTCCTTCTTTTCCAAACGTTAAGTGATTTGTCTTTGTCTATCTGTTGTTTAACACCGCACTCAGCAGTATTCCAGCTATATGGCCTCAGTATTTATAATCGGACCAGACAATCCCATGGTCAACATATGAACATTAATCAACGCAGTCGGGATACGATGACATGTGTCAACCAAGTCTGTGAGCCTGACCACTCGATCAAGTTAGTCAGCTCTTACGATAAGCATGGGTTGCTGAAGACCAATTCTTAATTCCTAACCAATTAACAACAAGTAGCATCATTTAAAGAATTTTGGTATCACGTGACCAGGAATCAACCAATCCAACGAGATCCTAAATCTATTGGAATACAGAGGTATTTAGTCCAAAAATGGACATACATCACCACAACACTTCACATCAGCTCAATGTATTCACAGGGGAATTAAGAACATAGTGTATAAATACCCATAAAGTATTGACATAGCAAACCCACTTTCAGTGTGAAATCTGGGAGTATTCCCCCTTAAAGTTTAGCAGTGTACATTATGGGTGAAGCAGGATTTGAGGTTCAGCTGCCCAAACCTATCCCTCCTGAATCAGACCCATGAAGATCCCGGTTAGAATGGATCTTCATGATCAGCAACCCATGCTTGTCGTAAGAGGCAACTAACAGGATCGAGAGGTCAGGCTCACTGACTTGGTCAAAACATTTCATCATATCCCAACTGCGTAGATCGATGCTCGTGCTGCTGATCACTGGATAGTCTGGTCCAGGCCCGATTATTTACAGACCACCACCATGTAGCTGGAATATTGCTGATGGCGGCATAAACTAAACTCATTCACTCACTCACCCTCCTGAACCGACATGACTGTATAATGACTAAAATGACATATCCTCTACATGACTTACCATCTGAAGACTTACAACACCATACATAACATGTCATGTCAAAGCAATACTGGATCTAAAGTCAACATGGCGCAGATACAGGTCACAACCTACACACCACAACCCATTAATTGGAGAATCTTGACTAACATTATATGTGAGGAGAAGACACATATGCATAATTATACTAAGGTACCTTCTTTCCCATCTGTATCAGTATGTGTCTATTAGAGATACAGACTCATGTATAATTATGGGTCGAAATTTGAAGACATCAACAGGTATGTCATGTCTATATTTTCTGAAAATTCTGTACCAGAACATGTTTTTGCAGAAGAGTCTATAAAACTGTCTGTACAATACATATACATGCAAAATGTATACTGAGTATTCTACAGCATAAATAATTGTAAAACAGTTCAGACATATATATGTATAGATGGACTTAAGACAATCAAAGTTATTATATATCCTCTCAAGATTAACAAGCCAATATGGGCCTTATCATCTCAAGGCTAACAAGGCTGTATGGGACTTTTCATCTCATGGCTAACAAGGTTATACCACACTTATCATTTCATGGCTAACAAGACTACATAGAACTTATCATCTCAAGACTTACAAAGCTATGTAGGACTTATCTCATGGCTAACAAGGTTATACCAGACTTATCATCTCAGAGACTAACAAGGCTATATAGGACTTATTATCTCATGGCTAACAAGGTTATATCAACACTTATCATCTCAGAGACTAACAAGGCTATATAGGACTTATTATCTCATGGCTAACAAGGTAATAACAGACTTAACATATCATGGCTAACAAGGTTATACCAGACTTATCATCTCAGAGACTAATAAGGCTATATAGGACTTATTATCTCAAGACTAACAAGGTTTTATCAGACTTATCTCATCGCTAACAAGGTTATATCAGACTTATCATCTCAGAGACTAACAAGGCTATATAGGACTTATTATCTCATGGCTAACACTGTTTTATCAGACTTATCATCTCATGGCTAACAAGGTTATACCAGACTTATCATCTCATGGCTAACAAGCCAATATAGGACTTGTCATCTCAAGACTAACAAGGCTAGGATTTATCTAACAAGGTTATACCAGACTTATCATCTCAGAGACTAACAAGTATGTGTTGATAAGCAGCTCTCCCTGTTTTCACTTGTTAGATAACATCATTAAGACTTCATAAACAGCCTTACTTTAATTGGATATATGCATAATTTGGAAAATTACCCATCTAATATGATTTAAAATTTAGAACTATTTTCAGAAGAACTTCATCTACAAATTTTCATATTTTTGATATATTTTTTAGGTTTATTCCTGCTGATTGCTCATGGACAAAGTCACAAAAGTACACAAAGGGGTACTACAAGGGGTGGTTGAAAAGTTCTGAGTTAAACTACAAAAATTCATCCTTGAAGGCATGAAGTAGTAACATGTTTGGCACACACAGGCAGCATGAAAGTGACTAGGTATTCTGTATTGAAACAAGGGGAATATATTGGCAGCCATGTTGTCATATCAAGTATCTGCAACTGAACAAGCCATGTCAAACAACCATCCAAGCATCCATGGTGTCAACTTCAGGAGATGATAATTGTTGTACAGTGAATCTTATCTAAACCGGTACCCCACGGGACTGAAATAAAATGCCGGTTTAGACAGAGTGCCAGATTAGACAGTGATGATCATTTTCCAACATGGCTGCCATTTACACTAGTCAAGTTCTTTATTGTTGGGACCGGAAAGTTGTGCCAGAATACAGAATAGACAGGTGCTGGATTAGACAATGTTTTATTGATCATAATATCGTTGTAAAATGGCAGGACCAAAATTTTATGCGGTTGGGACAGTTTGTCGGATTAGACAGGTGCCGGTGTTGGCAGGTTTTACTTTTTGAAGTGCACCTTTAACAGGAATACCGCCTACAATCTCAGTCAAGTGTTTTATACTGTAACATATGTTATATTTGGGATTACACTTTCTTAGTAAAGTATAGATTCTTGTACTTTTGTTAGGCTGAGTCCCATCTGGGATTCAAACCCATGCCCTCAGAGTCAGGCACCTAATCACCAGGCCACAAAGTCAGCCACCTAACCCACTCAGCCACCGCAACTTCAACAAAAATGGAAGCTGGACAACTGGTAGTCTAGACTGCGGGCTTTGTGTACCCCTCTGATAAGTGTTAATTGGCACGGCTCCTACGGCCGAAATCTATGATTACACAATGCCATTTAGAAAGTTGTCAAATGTAACATATGTTATATTTGGGATTACACTTTCTTAGTAATGTACAGATTCTTGTACTTTTGTTTTATACTGTGAATAACATACTGTAAACGTGCTTATTTTCGCGTGGTGCAATTTTCGCGGATTTGACAGTTTAGACTACATCGCGCGGTCAATTATTCGCGCAATCAGTAATTGCCGGAACTGCCAGCTGTCTCTTTGGCCGCCACTAATAGCAGTGAAAACAAACAGAGTGGCTTAACCTGTCAGGCGGCGTTTATTGCTTACTCACAGGAAAACCCTATCTGTGCGATATACTAGTACACAGTAATCCGTTTACTCACGGAAGAGATGAAAAACACATCAGTCTTATGTTCTGAATTCTGACGATCTGACGAACTAACTTCTACTGTATATGAAGCTCTTTGTGATTTCAAACACGCCGGGTTGTTGTGAATGAGATGATTGAGTGTTAAGTGACTATTCGCTTCATGATGTACTGGTAAATAAAATCTTAATGAATAAATAAAATACTGCTGTATTATTTCTTTCCGAGTCGTTTCATGGTAATCTGTTTTGTATCAAACGATCTGTCATGTCATCAATTTCCATGGCGGCCACAACACACATTGCTGTTTTCGCTAATTCGGCAATGGCATTTGGTTCATTATTTAATTATGTTTTGGGAAATCACTTTATGCTACTATCAGTCGTCATTTTAGTAGATTCCTGTCTTCAAACTTGATGTGTTATGGTATGAATGAATGACAGGTTTATTAGCAGTGTATAAATTTTCGCTAAAATGTTTTGCGCGAAAAGCGCGAAAATAAAACCTGCGCGAAATATAATACGTTTACAGTACACATGCAATTCAACAAAATCATGCTTTTCTTGATATTCCACTCAGTAAAGGATGTCTGTGTTTTGCAAACATGTACAGTATGTACACTTGTAATTCACAATGTAAACACTTTTCAAAATATTTACATATGTTGTTCTTTTTAAATAATCCGAAAAAACATGGTGCTTACTTTCTTTCACAATTTCAGCTGATTTAGGCTCAGAATTTTCAGTCAACCCTCATATTTGGTTCTGAGGTTTCATAATGTATGAGTGTACAGTTCACTAAAGTTTGGGACAAACACTTTGCATAAAGAAGCACATGGATACATTCTAGACAACCAAGAAAGGGATATCACAATATGGCTGCTAGTCACAACTAAAACAATAAGAAATTGGAGCAAAGGCTCAAGTTGAAATGTGAAACTTGAAATGAATTAGTCTTGATACATGAATAATTAAATGTGAATCATGAAATGTGAATCATAAAATGTGAATCATAAATGTGAAGCTTGTAAGAATCAGAATGAAGACCGATGCTGTTTTCTATAAGAAACATTTCATGATTCTAGGACCTGCATGACATTACAGAATCACAACATGCCAACAGAAGTTATATATCTGTATAATCCATATGAAAAAGATATGTATCAATATCTTCTGAGCAATGTTAAATCTGAGGTATTTAATAACAGCATTTCCGCTGGTTGCGGAAAATGAAAACATCTACGTTATCTAAATATACATGATATCATAACAAACCTATCATAGTTGTAGTTTCATTCTTAGTATCTTCCACTGTTTGGATGTGCACAGAAACAATTCATTTTTACATGAGCAACAAATACCGTTTGCAGAAATTAATGACTGTGAGACTTTATTTTTCTTCTTTTATCAAACTAGAAACTTTGGATGAAAAAATATGCAGCTCACATTGTGTGAGGTCCGCAGTGACATGGATCATTACAAAAATATCATTTCAATATTCAAACTATTTCAACAAGACAATCTTTTGACAATGGTGTCAGTCTGCCAGCATGTGATTGGTTGCCATGGTTACCTGGAATATTTCATATTAATCATTATTGGCACTGAAGTCAACATTAGGCAGGACTCTCCTTTTCAAATGTACAGTTATGAAAACATCTACATTTGGGAATGGTAATTCTGAGATTCTTCATCAAGTTTGCTAAATGAAAATATGTCCCTGTGAAACAGTAAAATCTGCCTCAGTGAAAAGCAACCAACTGCTGTATTCCACAAAGCCATCACAGAACTGATCACAAATCTGTGTTTTAGTATGGAGTTTAGAAGCATCTCAGGGCTTCACCTATCCTGCCTTGATGATAAACCATGGGAGTTAAGAGCATTTTACAGCTACAAATTTCATGAATGTATGTTTAAAGTATGGGAGATTCAAGCATCTTAATGCTAAGACTATCATGAATTCATGTGTACAGGAATTACGAGTAGCTTATCACTACAAGTATATTACAGTATGGAAGGTACAAGCATCTGAGAACTAAGACTATTATGAATCAATATCAAAGATTTGGAGTTACAACCATCAAATAGTTAAAGTATGAGTGTTCAACTGACCTTAGAGCAATGGCTACAATGACTCCATGTTAAAGAATGGTTATTAATAGGAACTTAGAGCTATGATTTTTAAAAATCTATACTACACATCAAAAGTTTAGACTCACTTGTGTAAATGTAGCCACTTACTTCAGTCAACTGTTCTAAACTTGATTTTGCAAAATATTCCATACTGTTTAAAGGTACTGTTTACACATGAACTGATGTATTGTAAAACAAATTCGTAACGTTGGAAAGATCACCTGGTATTGTCATGAGTTCAATAAATGATGAAACTCAGTGAAAATTGGCAAAACTTTACACCAACAAAACCAAAATGCAGCTGTTCACATGCACGATATTTGCACATACTTTTAAACAATTTGATGCATGATCCTCATGCAATTCATCTGCATAAGATTTGTAGCTGGTTCCCCTAAGTTAGGGGAGAAATTCATCTTTGATGTAACCACATATATATATATACATAACATACAGTGAGTGCTGTAAGTGAGTCTAAACTTTTGATGGATAGTATATGTTAAAGTACTGGAGACAGAAATATCTAAGAGATATGACTATCATAAGTCAGTGAACTGAAGTCAAAAGTATATATTCAACTATCATGAATATATTTTAACGTATGCAAGTAACAAGCATCTTACTGCATGAGTCTTTGTTAAAGTAGGGCTGTTGCCGAGTTCTTGCACATACTGCACTTGGTTTGCCCGATATTTGGCATTCTTGTAGTACTTTGTTACCTGGCCCCGATTTCTCGAAACAAACATCAGTTTTACTCAAATTTCAAACTGAGTTTGACAATTTTGAAACAGCTGAAATTTTAACTCAACAGCATATTTAAAATAAAAAAGCCCAAACAACTTACGTAATCTATCCACCAAACACAAATTGTCTACCATGTTTGAGTTTGATATGGATTTCAGTTCGTTCTGGGAAATGCATTTTCCTGCGGTTTCTCAAATTTGAGTAAAAACTCATACTTAAGTCAAAACTCAGATTTAAGTTTGTTTCGAGAAATCGGGTCCTGATGTCATAACTGTCTGAGTTTGGACCTAACAGTTATTCATGGCCACTTGCACAAAGTTATCTTAGCACTAAGACTACTAGTATGTTAAGTCTATGATGAAGTAAGGAAGTTACAATTGCCATAGCACCAAGATCTCTCCGAGTAAATGGCCACTTGGTTTAATGAGCTTGTTATAATAACTCAACATGACTGGGCATTGGTGTCTATGCATTGCTAAGGACATCTGTGAAAGTCTCACAAACAACATTCTGCTATTCTGAACAGCCCCACAACATCAACTTATATCCACACATTAATATGGTTCACTTAACAGTGTCACTTGAGCAATAGTGGACTCCTAGTTTCCAACTGACTGACTGTAATTCTACACGTCACCAAAGAAATAGTATAAACTTACAAAACACCTGCACAGTTGGTGTAGGACGCACCCTGTACTGACGAGGCGCATAATTATCCAGCATACATCTATGTACACAACGATTCATAACAACATAATAGTGAGATCTAAAATTGCATGTGAAAGTACTGACATACTCTTAAGACAATCACAGAAAGTACCATGTTTTCTTGAGAAATGTGCACACTTATTCTTCACCAAAACACAGCCATGAATACACAGTGCAATTTACAAAGTGGTCAAATGTAACATGTTACATTTGGGAGTACACTTTTTCAGGAAAGTACAGATTCTAATATTTTGTCGGGTTGAGTCCCATCCAGGATTCGAACCCACATCCCTAGTGTCAGGCACCTAATCACCAGCACACAAAGTCAGCCGTCTAACCCACTCAGCCATCGCATCTTCCACAGATTTTTAGAGGGTGTGCTCATTATACACACCATGATGAAACTTATGTTTTTCTATCCCAAAGCATAGTTTTACTATGAGCATGTAACACCAGCACTACCATGTCAACAAATAAGTAATTAAATATGCAATTTATTTATGTAATTCACTTTCTAGTTATATGACCGCCTCCATGGTGTAGTGGTTAGAGCGTCCGCCCGGAGAGTGGAAGGTCGCGGGTTCCATCCCCAACCGCGTCATACCAAAAGACGTTAAAATATGATACTTGTTGGTCCCTGCCTGGCTCTCGGCATTATTGGGTACAACAAGGACTGGTCGGCTCGGAGTCAGTATAATGTGTCTGAGTGGGGTATTCATGCTTCACTGCGGCATGGTATCTCAGTGAGCTAGCACTATAAAACCAGCTAAGTCTGGGCTAGTTCAAGCAGCCGTACCTACACATACACACGCATGCACATCGTCATATGAGCGAAATATTCTCAAGCACGACGTTAAACCCAATTTCACCTCACCTTGTAGTTATATACAGTTGTTCATCTGCACCTATTACTTAACTTAAAACCTATTTTTAACAAAATACTGAGGTGTGTGTGCATTATACATGGGTGTGCACTGAACTCAAGAAAATATGGTATATAAAATACGCTTGGTTTACCTTGACCACTGCACAGAACTTTCCTGACCACAGAAGGTGCTTGTCACAGTCCTTTAGACAACAGGTCACTGATGACAGACTTTTCAAGGCAAAACTATACATTTTTAGTCCCTTGCTCCAGCACTACGACCATGGTAAGGTATGGGTGGCCCTAATTCTCTAGGACCTGCATAAGATCTATGTAATATATTCACGATGTGCCTCAGATAAAATGGCTGATTCCCTCATCGATGGCATATTCCATTGTATGGTTGTGTCAAAAATAACAATAAATAATAAAACAAATTTAATATTCTTGCACCGAAAGTGGAAAGAAAGCGTAAAATGAAGCAGCAGGCTCTTCATCCAAACCACGCCCAGAAACCCACACACTACAGCTTCTACCAGAAACACAAACTACAGCTTAATTATGTAGGGCTTGGTGTGGTTAGGGGAGGTAACTCTGGATAGCAAATCATGCACTCGAGACCTGATCACCACCTTCGTTCCTGTTCCCAGTTCTCTTTAATGATGAAAGAGGATGAATTAAACCAATTCAGAATTTTCATCATTGTTTATGGGAATAAATTACTGATCTTCAAGCTGAGGTTTTTATCAAATCATAGTGAACATGACTATGTAAGGAATATAGTGATATTTCCTTTTGCTTGAATGCATTGAATTACATTATACTAATTCATGTGACAAATTTGTTCAACAAGCACCTTTGTACTGATCAATGGATGAATTTATCTAATATGTGCAATCATGCTTACTAATGTAAGCTAAATTGTAACAACAAAGTTCATAAAACAAAACAAAAATAAAGAAATATAAGTGTAACTGTATATCTAATTAAAATATCTGTATAAAATAAACTTCATAGTGTGTTTGATTTTCTCAGCTAATAATACTGAACATTGACATAATCATCAGCTCACAATGACTTATAAAACATAAAAGCAGCCATTGTAAAACCTGACTACAGAAAAGATTATGGTTGGTACATTTCTTAAAGGGGGACTACACCTTGTTATAATGGCAGCACAAGCAAATAAACATCACTGAGAACAAATGAACAAACAGTAGAAGACAGACAAAAAGCTCACTTTAAAAAGACACCAGTGAGAATAAACCATTAAGTAAACCTTGCTTTTAGGTTTGGCTGCACCATAAAAATTATGGTTGCACCATAAAATAATGTCACTGGTTCTAAAAAGTAACATAAATATTTGCCTAGCAGTTTTCATAACATGTACTCAGTATCAGATACATTCAACAGAACCTGACCCCTTGATGATAAATGATTAAGGATTCTTTTTCCATTTTGCCTTACCTTTGCTTATAAATATCAACCATATAATTACTTCTATGTAACTGATTTATGAGTACACAAATGTTGTTGCTTGTAACAAGTCATGTGGAGAGAAACAATTTACTTACAGAAACTCACTTCCCAATTAAGACGCATGATGACAGGTGTAAGATACTGGAAGATTTCTTGTTACCTGCACCAAGTGCAACCTGTTACTAAAGGTAACCTGCACTGGCCATTATTAACATGCACCAGTGCAGGTTGTAAATAGCGAAATGGCACTCTAATAAGTGAGTGAGTGAGTGAGTGAGTTTGGTTTTACGCCGCTTTTAGCAATATTCCAGCAATATCACGGCGGGGGACACCAGAAATGAGCTTCACACAATGTACCCATGTGGGGATTCGAACCCGGGTCTTCGGCGTGACGAGCGAACGCTTTAACCACTAGACTACCCCACCGCCCCCACTCTAATAAGGAATGAGTGAATGTTGTTTTACGCCAATGCCAGCACTATTCCAACCTCATCATGGCCAGGTGGACCAGTGGTCGATAGTATCAGCACCAATCAGGTGGTCAGGTAACGACACATGATCAGTTAGCTGATACTTCACTGATCCAATACGGCCAGAGCTTTCTCTTAAAGAGAGTTTAACATGCTTTTAGCAATATTCCAGCAATATCATGCAAACACTATAACAGGTTTAACAGATTGTACTCAAGTGGGAATCAAACCCTTGTCCAAGGTGTGAAAAGCAAATGTTTCAACCACTACTCTACCAAACCACCTCTCTTACTCTTAGAACCAGGGTAATAGGGGCCTATTTTGACCACAGCCCCATCACACAAAGCGATGTTAGCACTTAGATAATCATAACTCCCTCAATATAAGATAGGCTTACAACAATATTAGTGCAAAGATGTGGAATGGGCCATAGAAATCATCACCAGGACCTCTGAAGGTATTCTACAGATGTGCTACATCTAAAACAAGTTTCAGAGGTAATTTTGCATCCATTTTTAACAGTTCAAAGAAACAGGAAATCTATCGTCATTCTTGGAAAATACTGCTGTTGTCCACTTAAAGACACATACAACTTGATACATGTTCATGGCTTCATCGCCCAACTAAAACACTGGCCTATGGGGCATCCTGGGGTGAAAGTTGAACAAATAAGACGACATATTTAAAACCATTGCCGATGGATCCGGTCTTTCTGAAATAAACCCATTACAATACGTAAAAGTGGCATTTCCATGATGCTCTCTCTCGAACCAGTACGTCGTGTTCAGGAACTGCACCTCGTCCAGAGTAAGGTTCCGCATCGTCTGGTTGCTATGGAGATCGCGATAGATAAGCGTCAAATTCAAATCTTTTCCCAGTATAAGGAAACAGTTGGTGTGGTTGTTGAGATGGGACAGCACGCGGTCAATGATGATGCCCATCGCCAAAACCATGAGCAGGCATACCAAGAACACTCCCCGCTTCAGTAGCGTTTTCTGGAGGTCGGTCAGCTCGTCGGACTGACCGCTGCGGACACTCTCGAGACTGCTGTAGGTGGACAGCTGGATGTGGTCAGCTTCCATGAGGTCCGTGTCAGACATCGACATTGGCCGGTGGAGAGGAGATATGTCTGGAAAATACAACATCGTAGGATAATCTGATACGCTACATTTTGAACAGGCTGTAACAATTTTCCATCTTGCCACATGGAATTCAACAGTATTTTTGTTCTGACATGGAAAATAAGTCAAATTAAAGATTATGACCTTACGAGAAAATTTGATTCTGAAACGTGAAATGACAATCTAAATTTCACTGGACACAAAATGACGTCTTACACAATTTAATAATGGACAGAAAATTCAGAGGAACACAAAAATTATGGCTATTTAAATAACTAAATTTATCAACTGCATATTATACATGACTGATAGTTCTGATCTGGTAGGAAATTCTTCAAAGTTCTATAATTGGGTTAACATGAAAATGCCCAAATAAACAGGCTTAAACAATCCTGAGAACAGACAGTGATATGACATCAGTTATTGTTCAGGGCACCACATGATGTCAGCCTGGGACCAGCTACTTCATATGTCCGTGTTATTTTGTTGTTGTTGTTGTTGTTGTAATTTTGAAAACATACAATCAGTGATAGACTTGTAATGCAATGATACCATTACACCTTTAACACCATTGCATCAAAATACAGCGTGTTTCTAAAAAGGAGTTGCACAGCCCTGTTCCTCCAGTCTGTCTGAGTTAGTATAGCTGAAGGCCTGGTATACACAACGCCTTCACAACAGATACACATTCATTCTGAATCTCTTCAAGTCTGAGTGTTATACAGGAATACCTTTATCTGTTTGTTCTTGGTCGATGCCTGAAGAGCCAGCACGGATTTGAGCCTGTAACAGACCATGACTAATGTATTGCCTTCTCATCTCTTCATCACAGAAATACAACCATCTAAACGCCTCACATAATGATAAATTGACAATCAGATGTGAACTGAATGCTCGCGAAACACTGATTATTGAAATGTCCGCATGTGTGATGTTGCGGTAAATATGAAATATAGACTTGAGCATGTGTCTGACTGCTGATTGTCGAATTTGTATCATGTGCTTGCATTCTCGCATTTGACACCATGATCATGGAGTGAGTGAGTTTGCTTTTACACCGCTTTTTTTAGCAATATTGCAGCAATATCACGGCGGGGGACACCAGAAATGGGCTTCACACATTGTACCCATGTGGGGAATCGAACCCGGGTCTTCGGCGTGACGAGCAGACGCTTTAACCACTAGACTACCCCACCGCCCCTCATGTTGGAGGACCTGTGATTCAGGTGTTACACATTTACCACTGTAGTAAAACCCATGACCTTGATTTTCGAAGCTCTGTTAGAGCTAAGACAGTCACAAGTTAATGTTAATGTATGGCACTTACAATCATCTTAACACTATGAGAGTTTCAAAAATCTAGGTCCACAAGAAAATTATTGAGAAACCTACGAGTACAACATTAGAGCAATTCTCATATTCAAACCTATGAAACAGGCCTCTGGCAGTCCTAAGGGACATGAGTCAGTCATCTGCTGTTTAGTAAAACCCTGGGTGAGAAACCTTCGAACGCAACATTAGAGCAATTCTGAGATTCAAACAAATGCACACAGGATTTCTGCAACTCCTAAGGGACACAACTTAGATTGTCTGGTCCAGACTCAATTATTTACTCAACTCGACTGCTGTCATGCAGTTGGATTATTGCTGAGTGAGGCAAACAAGAAATAAATACTCACAATTTTCGCCTGTTTTGTCCAGTCTGTCATTCCAATCATGGTAAGGAAGGCCAGGGACTGGAGGAACACGGACAGAATAAGAGCAGACCACATACCTGTAACAGAACCAGCATGTAAGGGTGAGTCTGGCCTGCCAACATCTTCAACAGACAAAGTTGGTTGTCGATAATGAGACACATGTGAAGTCTGGCCTGCCAACATCTTCAACAGACAAAGTTGGTTGTCGATAATGACGTTTGAGACACATGTGAAGTCTGGCCTGCCAACATCTTCAACAGACAAAGTTGGTTGTCGATAATGACGTTTGAGAAACATGTGAAACTACTGACAGTAATAAGGTTTCAGTTTTGCAAGCCTAAATGGGGCAAATAAATAGAAATATTAACAAAAATAAATAACAATAACAGTGTTCCTTGATTGATGCCCCATATCTTATTAGGGGCATGATTGTCTTATTTATTTGTTGTATTGCATGTTTTAGGATATCAAAAAGACCTTTTAAGTCAGATCCATCACCCCAACTGGACGGAAGAAGCTTAACTGCTGATTGTGACCGCCATCCAAGACACAGAAGTGACGTTAGACATAGAGATTACAAAACAAGTGGGCGTTGAATATGGAAAATATTCCAACAAGATACTTTTAAACATTTTGATTTATTCATTCGCTTTTGCTCGTGAATAAATCAAAATGTTTATTCACAAGCAAAAGCGAATGAATAAATCAAAATGTTTAAAAATACTGAGTTGGAATATTTTCCATATTCAACATCCACAAGTTTTGTGATCTATGTAATATATGCAGGGCGGGAAAACAGTGTATTCAAAGAACAGAACAAAAAAACGTTGAGTGACATTACCACACAATAATACAAGGCACCGCTCAATAATACAATGCAACAGAGGCATACATTGTCACTTTTGTCTCAAGAATGTGCAAGTTCATGTTGAAGATCCTGGACGTTCCCCTACCCACCATCACAGATATAATCAATGTCAGTATATCCACGGGTGTTGTGCCAGATTATTTTTAAAAAGCCATTGTCAAACCCCTTCTGAAGAAGCCAAATTTAGATCAGCTACTCAAGAACTATAGGCCAGTCTCCAACCTATCGTTCATATCCAAAATCCTAGAAGAAGATAGTTAAGAGACAATTACTGTACCACCTGACCTCAAATGATCTACTTCACAAGTATCAGTCAGTTTATAGACAGGCCAACAGTACGGAAACGGCATTGAACTGTGTGATGAATAGTGTGCACATGTCTGTTGACAGAGGGGATATTGCTATGCTGCTATTGTTAGACTTGTCATCCGCCTTTGATACCATAGATCATAGCATAATATTGCATCGTCTCGAGAACACCTTCGGCATCACAGGGATACCGCTTTAGTGACAAACAGGTCACAGGCAGTCCTAATTGGCGATGAGATGTCCACTCCAGCCAGAAATTGTTCTGTGGAGTGCCACAAGGATCAGTGTTGGGGCCAATACTTTTTACCCTTTATACAACACCTCTAGGTCAGTGTATTGAAGAACATCATATACCTCATCATTTCTATGCAGATGACTCGCAAGTACAGAACAACTTTAAGCCAACGCCCATCAATCAATCTGAAGCAAAACATGCAATGCAACAGTGCATTGCTGATGTCAGTAAATGGATGGAAAAGAACAAGCTGAAACTCAATTCAGACAAAACGGAGGTGATTTTCGTTGGACCTCCATCCAGGTTACGGAAATGTACTTTGGATCATCTGTCTATCGGGTCAGCTGACATCACCTTCAAGTCATCTGTCAAGAACCTTGGTGTATACCTTGACTCCTCGCTATCCATGGAAGATCAAGTGAGCCACTGCTGCAAGGTCAGTCATTATCGCCTGAGGAACATCAGTGCCATCAGACAGTTGCTGACGAGAGACGCAGCTGCCTCCCTCGTGAGATCTCTGATATTCTCTCGATTAGACTGTTGCAACAGTTTGCTCTATGGAATCACCAATCAACAGATCAGACGTCTGCAGCACATCCAAAACTATGCTGCCAGATTGGTCACTCGGACGAGCATAAAGGCACACATCACACCAGTGCTAAACTCGCTAAACTGGCTCCGCATTCCTGTGCGAATCATTTTCAAAATACTCTCAATCACTTACCAAGCTGTCCATGGTACTGGACCTGCCTATCTGAGTGATCTGACTGTCCCATACCTCCTTTCAAGAACTCTGCGCGCTCTAGTCAAAATCAGCTCCTTCGGGTGCCTGTCACCAAACTTAAAACTTTCGGCTCCAGATCCTTCTCTGTCTCAGCCGCTACTCTGTGGAACTCTCTACCCGAATCACTGAAGTTGATTCCATCTCTAGAATCTTTTAAATCCAGTCTTAAAACCCACCTTTCCAAGCACTATACCTAAAAGAATCCCCACACAACTCATACCATTGTGTAGAACTCAACTGCCTCTGTTTCCATCGTTTGAGGCAATGCGCTTTGAGCATACCTTCATGGCGTGGATATAGCGCAATACAAGTGCCATTATTATTATTATTATTGATGACTCAACATCTGACTGAAGTCCTTGTGGGGGTTCATGGACAACTAACTGTAATTGTTGATACACTGGACGTTTCTGTGCCCTGATATTTGCATAATTTCAGTTGGGGGTATGTTACCATCAGCGTGTTTTTGAACTAGATACTTTCTAGCTGAGTGATAAGTAAACCGTTGGTTTTCTAATCCATTTTTGGCCATTTGTCTCATGATGGAGCCCAGATTATGAACTCCAACTGGTTGTCGCTTAAACCAAGGATGTATGGCAGACGCTTGTTTGGTGTTGGTGGCAAGGTAGAATGGCGAGTCAGGGAGTGAATGAATATCCAGCTGGTGGGAGTTCGCTATATTGCTTGAACAGTGCAACCAGACAAAGTTCATCACCAGTAGCCCAAGCTTTGGGACTAAGTTTCGCACACCATCTTTACTGTCACCCCGGCAAGTTTTGGACTGTCTTTCCTGAAATTCAAGAAATTCAGTTCCATCCCGGTCAGTCTTCAAGGAGACATCACCTCACTTCATGTCATTGTGCAGCTTCACACTACAGATTCCAAAGAGGGTAGTATTGAACCACCAAAGTGAATTCAAAATAGCTTCAGGATTGCTCACTCCAAGCTGTCACCTTTGCTACAGGTTGTCAACATCTTAATCAGACAGGGCTTCTAAACGCTCAGGTAAGTTACATTTTCCGTCACTCTTGAGAACCTTCTGTTTTGTTTTTACAACATCAGCCAGCTTAGCAAATGCAGCGTCACTGAACAGCAATGCACCGTAGTTCCTTGATTTCAGGTGTCTGTCAAAGCTTTGGATATAGCCGTTGCCAGTATACTACCATGGACAAAGTCAAATGTATTGCCAAGGAAACAATAAATACACATTTGAACATCTTAAAATAGCACAGGGCTCAAGTTCATAACTTGATGTCTCTCCCTGTTCAAAGTTTATGAATAAATATGTGTTAGTTTTAGAGATAAAATAGTTTCTCCTTATTGATAGATGATAGTTCCCATTCAGATTAATCATAACTTTGATGAGGCAAAAGAGGAACTAAATTGCATGTTCCGGAAGTTGTGTTTATTTTATCCTTAATAATAGAAAAATATGCTCTGAAAAGTCTTTTATCCATGGTTTTATTCAAATTATTACTTTTCCAGTCCATGTATTAGTAGTTCCATGTGCCCTCTTTGAAAATATGCACAAAAAGTACATTTAGGGTCTCAATATGAGATTTTAATAATTATTCTCTGAAAATTTTAACTTTTCAAGTTTACCCCATAATAGGATTTAGCATACATGTATTTGACTTTTATAACCCATGTATTAGTAATACCTTGTGTTCTCTTTGAAAATATCCATAAAAAGTACATTTGTGTGTCAATATGACATTTTCAAAAATATTCTCTGAAAATTTCAATTTTTTAACTTTTTACCTCAAAATAGGACTTCAGATAACATTATTTGACTTTTCTCACTCTATTGGTAGTACCCTGTGTATGCTTTGAAAATATATATAAAAAGGTAAATTTGTGTCTCAATGTGAGATTCTAAAAATTATTTACTTAAGATTTCAATTTTTAAACTTTTTACCCCCCAAAATAGGACTTAGCATCATATTTCAAGGGAGGACTTTTTAATACTCATTAGTTATAACTTATACATGTTGGAAACACTGAAATCATTTCTGTACCAATTATTTGGAGGTTTTGTCACATTTTGACTGGACTATTATTCCGTTGCTGAGAAATGACCAGAAGTGGGATGAGTTTTTGACACTACTGAGAGTGAGTGATGGATTTAACACTATTTCTGTTCCATCTCAGCATGTCAGCTTCAAGTATGAGGAAAGCCTGCAGAGACCCAGAAAGCCTGTGCGAGGCGCTACTTCCAGCACCAGACTTCTGGTGACAAGCATATATTCAAGAAACAGTTCTGGTTCCAAATTGTGCAACCAGCAAATATGACTTTGCTAGACCGGACCAAGTGAACAACCACGCTTGGCTGTCACAGTCGTTAACAGTCATAACAGTCTGCTAATTTGAGGATGGTTAGATAGAAAATTTGTATTCCGGCAAGGATAATCAGTTCCTTACTGTCAACTGACAACTATGAGACTATTTGAAAAGGTATGAAACATTGTTTGTCACCGGAAGTACTAAACAACATAAGGTCTCGTGAAGTGATTTGACCTACTTACTGACCCAAAATGTTCCAGTGGCCTGATGTGCAATTATGAGTTGTCTCCCTTTGCATTAACACCCTTTCAGTTTCTTTGATCTTCAGGGTTTGTTGATACTCTTTGTTACACTCTATGTTGTGTTTGTATATAGATTCAATGAGATTGCAATGTAGTTGTGTGATGAAATGGTTCAGTTAGTTGTGGGTAAGAGTTTTGAGAGAGATGGCATGTAATGGACGACTAAAAGATTGTGTGATGTTAAGTGGATCAGTTAGCTGCAATGTTGGACCATAATTTTGGTCCATAATGTTGGACCATAATGTTGGTTCATATTGTTGGTTCATATTGTTGGTCCATAATGTTGGTTCATATTGTTGGTCCATAATGTTGGACCATACTGTTGGTTCATATTGTTGGTTCATATTGTTGGTCCATAATGTTGGTTCATATTGTTGGTTCATATTGTTGGACCATAATGTTGGTCCATAATGTTGGTCTATACTGTTGGACCATAATGTTGGTTCATAATAATGTTGCACCGCAATGTTGGTCTATAATGTTGGACCATAATGTTGGTCTATGATGTTGCACCATAATGTTGGTCCATAATGTTGGTCTACACTGTTAGTCTATAATGTCGGACCATAATGTTGGTCTATAATGTTGGTCTACACTGTTAGTCTATAATGTCGGACCATAATGTTGGTCTATAATGTTGGATCATATTGTTGGACCATAATGTTGGTCCATAATGTTGGACTATACTGTTGGACCATAATGTTGGTCTATAATGTTGATCCATAATGTTGGTTCATAATAATGTTGCACCACAATGTTGGTCTATAATGTTGGACCATAATGTTGGTCTATGATGTTGGACCATAATGTTGGTCTATGATGTTGGACCATAATTCTGGTCTATACTGTTGGTCTATAATGTTGCACCATAATGTTGGTCTGTAATGTTGGTCTACACTGTTAGTCTATAATGTCAGACCATAATGTTGGTCTATAATGTTGGACCATAATGTTGGTCTACACTGTTAGTCTATAATGTTGCACCATAATGTTGGTCTATAATGTTGGTCTACACTGTTAGTCTATAATGTCGGACCATAATGTTGGTCTATAATGTTGGATCATATTGTTGGACCATAATGTTGGTCCATAATGTTTGTCTATAATGTTTTGGACCATAATGTTGGTCTATAATGTTGGACCATAATGTTGGTCTATAATGTTGGATCATATTGTTGCACCATAATGTTGGTCTATACTGTTCGTCTATAATGTTGGACCATAATGTTTGCCTATAATGTTGGTCAATAATGTTGGTCTAAAATGTTTTGGACCATAATGTTGGTCTATAATGTTGGTCCATAATGTTGAACCATAATGTTGGTCTATAATGTTGGACCATAATGTTGGTCTATAATGTTGAACCATAATGTTGGTCTATAATGTTGGACCATAATGTTGGTCTATAATGTTGGACCATAATGTTGGTCTATAATGTTGGTCCATAATGTTGAACCATAATGTTGGTCTATAATGTTGGACCATAATGTTGGTCTATAATGTTGAACCATAATGTTGGTCTATAATGTTGGACCATAATGTTGGTCTATAATGTTGGACCATAATGTTGGTCTATAATGTTGAACCATAATGTTGGTCTTTAACTTAGGACAGTGTTGGTTACCAGGACCAACATCATTGGGGAATGAAACCACTGATCACCAAATCCTGGCACGGCCAATGGAGGCTAAAATGTGATACTACTGAGTACCTTCAAGTTGTAATGATGTCTTAAACATGAGCAGTGCACCAACTGGCAGGGCTATAATGTAGTAGGAGATGAAGTTCATTGAGGCGCCAAACAACTGCTTGCCCAAGCCACGCAACACGCCACTGCAGACACCCTGAGGACAGAAGATATTGTCAAATATTACATCACTTCCATGTAAACAACAATTAGTGCTGTAATGATGCGTCAAACTTTGTGTGCTGGCAATTAGGTGCCTGACTCTGAGATGTGGGTTCAAATCCCGGGTGGGACTCAACACAACAAAAGTACTAGAATCTGTACTTTACTGAGAAAGTGCAATCCCAAATATAACATGTTACTATCTAATATGGCATTGTTTATTTCAAAACTATAGATGGATTGCAATTGTTGAGTCTCCGATAGCAATTAATCGATGGTAGAAACGAAAAACTATTGATGCATCGATAGTATGTGTGAGTATCACTTTGATTTGGAGTTATCCGCCCCTGATACCTCTTAAACAAACATGGGCGACAAACACGGCATGCGACTCGGAGTTTGAAATTGTGAACAACAATAAGTTTGTTTTATTGTATATTGACCTGTTTACACAAGAGTAGCAATGTTGTGGTGCATATATGATTACTGATACGCCATTATATTCCATTCAGTACTGGAAAAATAAGGAGTATGTACTCCTGATGTTGAAAAATTATCTGGAGACCTGTTTAAGAGTTTACAAGCATTGTTATTAGGGTTGACTATTGAGGGGAAAACAACAATTGTGATAGTGATAGTCTATTGCAATAGTTTTTTTCTCATTGAATTGTCTCATTTGAAGTCATTTTCCAAATGTATGTATAGTTTATATGAAATAAAAACAAGTTGAAGTAGTTTCAGTCTATTTGAATAACTGACAAGAAACTTGAAACCCAGATCAAGAAACCAGTTAAAACATAATACTTTTTCAGATAAATACGTCTGTAAATGATTCTAAGACTGTACACCATTGTTGTGGTGCGCATCTGCTACGTTTTCTAAATTATCTCCTACCGTATCGTGCATATTTTATATCCATACATATCCTGATACGGGCCTTATCTGGAGCCCTGCTTAAATCATTATGTAAATGGTTTAACATATGACACACATCTGGGTCAGACACAGTAAGGTAGATTTCATCATTTTTACGAGACCATGTCAGTTCTTACAAGACCCCAAATTCCCCTTATCAAGCCAACTCACAAATGCACCGTCCATGTATCCCTCTCAGAAGTTTCCCCGATTCTTTTTAGCATCAATCGCATCTTAACAACACACAGGGCGGTTGGGTAGCCTAGTAGTTGGTGTGTTAACTTGACATGCCATCGACTGTTCAATTCCCCACATGGGTACAATGTATGAAGACGATTTCTGGTGATATTGCTGGATTATCGCTAAAAGCAGCATGAAACTTCACTCAATCAACTGTTCCTACATTCAAATCATTCACTCACCTGTGTGGCATCGAACAGGTGAAACAGGGCAATCATTGGTAAAATTTTTGTTATCAGGTCAACAATCGATCTGTAAGAAACACAAACTTCACTGTCAAGTCAATATACAAATGAAATGGGGTTAAGAAGCCAATTGATACACCTATATAAGGAACATGACTAATGATGTATCAGACTATGTGTGCATCAAAATCTATCTTAGTAATGATACATCACACTATGTTTGCATCATAATGCATCTCAGTAATGATGAATGACACTATGTGCCTCATAACACATCTTAGTAATGATGCATCACACTATGTGTGCATCATAATGCATCTTAGTAATAATGCATCATGCTATGTGTGCATTATAATGCATCTTAGTAATGCATCACACAATGTGTGCATCATAATGCATCTTAGTAATGATACATCACGCTATGTGTGCATCATAACACATCTTAGTAATGATGCATTACGTGTGACTCATAACACATCTTAGTAATGATGCATTACATGTGTGCCTCATAACACATCTTAGTAATGAAACATCACACTATGTGTGCATCATAATGCATCTTTGTAATGATGTGCATCATAACACATCTTAGTAGTGATGATCTTAGTATTACATGTGTGCATCATATCTTAGTAATGATGCATCTTAGTAATGATGCATCACACTATGTGTGCATCATAACATAATGATGCATCTTTGTGTGCAATGTAATGATGCATCACGCTATGTGTGCATCAAAATGCATCTTAGTAATGATACATCACGCTATGTGTGCATCATAACACATCTTAGTAGTGATGAATTACATGTGTGCATCATAATTCACCTAAGTAATGATGCATCACACTATGTGTGCATCATAATGCATCTTTGTAATGATGCATCACACTATGCGTGCCTCATAACACATCTTAGTAATGATGCATCATGCTATGTGTGCATCATAACACATCTTAGTAATGATGCATCATGCTATGTGTGCATCAAAATGCATCTTAGTAATGATGCATCACACAATGTGTGCATAACACATCTTAGTAATGATGTATTACATGTGTGCATCATAATTCATCTTAGTAATGATGCATCACACTATGTGTGCATCATAACACATCATAGTAATGATGTATTACATGTGTGTATCATAACACATCTTAGTAATGATGTATTACATCTGTGCATCATAATTCATCTTAGTAACGATGCATCACACAATGTGTGCATCATAACACATCATAGTAATGATGCATCACACATGTGTATCATAATTCATCTTAGTAACGATGCTAACACAATGTGTTCCTCAATATGCATCACAGTAATGATGCTTTACGTGTGCATCATTATACAATTTAGTGACTATGAATCATAATTCATCTTGGCTAAGCATGACAATACTCTGTTGCATTATTATTCTCCTAATAACTATGCATAAGAAAATGTGTGCTTCATAATGCACAGTAGTTTCTGTGCACCATAATTCACTGAGTGCATCAAAATTCATCTTAGATGATATGCATCAAAATAGACTGTGAACATAATTACTCAACTCGGTAACTAATTCACAGTAACACAATTTGAATTCAATGGTAACATGGCAACAATGTATTACTATACACTTTGAACACTACATCATTATCAAATAGCTATGTATCACATCATCTAATCATCATTATTATTACGCAAGACAAATGTAGTTAGATCAAACTCAACAATTATTTACCATGTGTAGCCCCACACAGCACACACTTACTGAGAAAAATGTCAACTTTGATGAAAAAATACCAGTGTAAAGTGATAGAAATAGTGACAGACATTTGCTTACAATGAGCCAGGTGTGCACCAAGGACAGGTAAGTTTACTTACTTTTCATTAGTAAATGCTAAGGGAATGACTTGTCGTAATAAAAGCAGCAGCATTGCCACAAACAGAGCTATCATCCCTGAAAGTAAACAAGGTCAAGGTCAAGTAGGGTAGGTTAGCTCCAACACCTCTTTGAATAGTTTGGGTAGAAACGGAATGTACTGTCTCCTGAGAAACACCTGATCTGACAGCACAACTCGGAAATCACCAGACTGTAGACTCTCTCGACCAATTCTGGCATCACTGTTCAAGAGCAAGGGTCATCTTCAGCACACTTCCTGCATAAGCTTTGCTGCTTACCTGTTCACAGTGGCATAGTAAGGGGCAACCTACCCACATGTTGTCATCTTCAATTTGTTCATTTCCGCAGGCCATGGACCCCTGCTTTTTTCATTAATTTGTCGCAGGGAAGGAATTTACTCAATTGACACAGTTTTTAACAGAGATACTCCTCAGACATCAGGTAGCAAAAAATATTTCACTGTTATGCAATTCCTTCCATGTCAGGCTCGGAACTTATCAGTCAACACCCATGTAAGCAATAAAATATTAGAATGCAAAAGATATCATGTATTCAGGTATCAAAATGTGTGTTAGGTATATTTTTTTGACTGAAAAGAATTGAGAGTTTCCAACATACATATGAGAGAGATGGCAACATGGGCAGCTGTCATGGCTTCCATAGGGTTGCCCTCACCAAGATGGTTGCCCACACGGACACTGGCAGCAATAGCGTTTCCAACTGCAATCTGAAAAAACACATATATTACCACTGTACATTTTTGCTTAATGTTTTCAAGGCAGAACTGATGCTATGCAACACTCACCATGTGCAACCAATACTCACCAGCAACAGCCAACACTCACCAGCAACAACCAATGCTCACCAGCAACAACCAATACTCACCAACAACATCCATCACTCACCAGCAACAACCAATGCTCACCAACAACAACCAATACTCACCAGCAACAACCAATAATCAACAGAGACATCCAATACTCACCAGCAACAACCAACACTCACCAAGAACAACCAACACTCACCATGAGCAACAAATACCCACCAGCAACAACCAATACTCAACAGAAACAACCAACTCACCAGCAACAACCAACACTCACCAAGAACAACCAACACTCACCATGAGCAACCAAGTCACCATGAGCAACCAATATTCACCAGCAACAACCAACACTCACCAAGAACAACCAACACTCACCAAGAACAACCAACACTCACCAGCAACAACCAATGCTCACCAGCAACAACCAATACTCACCAAGAACCAACACTCACCATGAGCAACCAATACTCACCAGCAACAACCAATACTCAACAGAAACAACCAATACTCACCAGCAACAACCAACACTCACCAAGAACAACCAATACTCAACAGAAACAACCAATGCTCACCAGCAACAACCAATACTCACCAAGAACAACCAACACTCACCATGAGCAACCAATACTCACCAGCAACAACCAATACTCAACAGAAACAACCAATACTCACCAGCAACAACCAACACTCACCAAGAACAACCAACACTCACCATGAGCAACCAATACTCACCAGCAACAACCAATAGTCACCATGAGCAACCAATACCCATCAGCAACAACCAACACTCACCATAAGCAACCAACACTCACCAGCAACAACCAACACCCAACACCCACCAAAAACAACCAACTTTACCAGGAACAACCAACACTCACCAGGAACAACCATCACCCAGCAAGAACAACCAACTTCACCAACAACAACCAACTTTACCAGGAACAACCAGCACACCAAGGACACCATCATCTTAATGCTCCACTTTTACCAGTGACACCCATTACTCATCATGCAGACGCTCAGGTCTCACCATGAACATGAGGATGGCAAGCTGGAACAGTATTGCATGAGTTGCCAGCTCGACGCCACCGAGCAGACCTGCAAAGAGATATGTACATCAAGCTAAACAAGTCTTGGAGAACTGGTTTCATGAGAACAAGGTGTACTACAGGGACAATTCATCAAATCTGAATGTACATTTACTTACACTGGAGACCCATAAAGATCTTCATTAGAAATGGGCTTCAGCAACCTACGATTGTCATAAGAGGCGACTAACTGGACCAGGTGGTCAGGCTCACTGACTTGGTTGACACATGTCCTCGTATCTCAGCTGTATAGATTCATGCTCATCATAATAGTCACTGGATTGTCTGGTCCAGACTCAATTATTTACATACTGCCATCATACAGCTGGAATATTACTGAGTATGGCTTTAAACAACAAACGTAAACTGGACATTCTGTGCACCTTTCAGTTCTGATTACATCATTCAATCTAAAACATATATAAGGCAGCTCAATGACATCTTACTATGCTTACAAGGCACTCAGTTCTGTGCATTAGAAAGAGTAAACATCTGAATGACTTGACATTGACAAAATATACACAGACCTCTAGTGCCCAAGGGGTGCCCAGAAGTCAATGTTGTATTGTCTTGCATTCTTTCTCTAAGATTAAGAAGAAATCATTATATTGTGTTTTGACAATTAGGGCTTGTCGGAAATGTGAACAGTGGTGTGGAACTTACAATATTCAGATGTTTTCATAGGTAAGTGTAATCTGGAATCTTCTAGAACAGCATAGAGTAATACAGCATAGTCAAAGAACCTTCTACAAGGGCATGCCTCTAACATCTCGCAAAACGTCAACACCAGTGTTTGGTGATGATCAGTTTTTCACCCTTGCATCAAGACTTCATCTATTTTGGAAGTTTGACCACTCTTGCTGCTTGGTGAATATCATTACCACTTTCTAACCACCATCACTATTCTATTTTATATTTCTATATTTTATATCGCAACTGAAATTTTGTGTTGTCACTCTGTCTTGTAACGCTTTGAAATCATTTTGAAGTTATTTGAATTTGAAACTCCAGTTAATTTTCTAAAACAGTTATTATCTGCATAACATTTCTTTGCTGGTTCATTTGGTCTCACACTGAATTATTTTGCACATAGCTTTCAGGGGTATCTCTCTATTTCAATTTGAAGCTCAAAATTTAACAACCCTGAACATCTTTCTAGGTTTGTCATACTATGGTCGCTGGTTGCAACAAATGGGTACACATATGGGAAACTATGTCAAAGCACCAACACTCACACCACCAAACTGTCAATATAAAAAAACTACCAACCTGAAAGAATGACAGAGATCTCAAAGCTCCACCACTCCAGACATGTCATGAAGAGTCCAGGAAGAGTCAGACTAAAGAACACCTTCCACTCTGACAGACACTGTACAGACCAACCTGAAACATCCAGTCAGTCAGTCAGTCAGGTACAAACTGTAAGGATATTAGTTACCTTTAGCCATTTTCAGTGATTATCCCATTGCTAAGTGCCTAATTGGTTTGTTTATATAAATTGTCTCAATTACTCATTGTTTGCAAAGCCGCCCACAGCAACACATCCACAGCAAACACGAGGGGTCCTTCAGTGCCTTGCACACTTGAAGGGCCAGGTGGAAATCTTACAGTAGCACCAGTCTAGTGTCCTTCTCAATCTTGCTGACTTACAGACCAGGTGTTCTGCTCTATCTTGCTGACTTACAGACAAGGTGTTCTGCTCTATCTTGCTGGGTTACAGACCAGGTGTTCTGCTCCATCTTGCTGACTTAAAGACCAGGTGTTCTGCTCTATATTGCTGACTTACAGACCAGGTGTTCTGCTCAGTCTTGCTGACTTACAGACCAGGTGTTCTGCTCAGTCTTGCTGACTTACAGACCAGGTGTTCTGCTCTATATTGCTGACTTACAGACCAGGTGAATTCTTACAGTAGCACCAGTCTAGTGTTCTGCTCAATCTTGCTGACTTACAGACCAGGTGTTCTGTTCCATCTTGCTGACTTACAGACCAGGTGTTCTGCCTTGCTGATTTACAGACCAGGTGTTCTGCTCTTGCTGACTTATCTTCTTGCTGATTTGCAGACCAGGTGTTCTGCTCTATCTCTTTTGCAGACTTTTTGATCTTGCTGACACAGACCAGGTGTTCTGCTCTGCTCACAGACCAGGTCTTGCTGCTGACTTACAGACCAGGTGTTCTGCTCCATCTTCCTGACTCACAGACAATGTGGAAATCTTACAGTAGCACCAGTCTAGTGTTCTGCTCTAATCTTGCTGACTTACAGACCAGGTGTTCTGCTCTATCTTGCTGACTTACAGACCAGGTGTTCTGCTCCATCTTCCTGACTCACAGACAATGACTTACAGTAGCACCAGGTGTTCTGCTCTGCTCTATCTGCTGCTGACTTACAGACCAGGTGTTCTGCTCCATCTTGCTGACTTACAGACCAGGTTACATCTTGACAAAGACATGCTCCATCTTGCAAAGCATGCTAACACAAACATATATACATCATGATGAAAAATCTAATTCTTAAACAAATGAGTCTTAAGGCTTGCTTTAAATGCATCAAGTGTTGGGACGGTCCTGACGTTTAATGGCAGACAATTCCATTTGCGTGCAGCAGCAATTTGGAATGATGGTAATCCCAAAGTTTTCATACTGTATGGCACCAATTGAAGCTGTACTTGATCAGCAGATCTCAGATCTGCTCAGGTTCATACACAGCAATGAGATTGTTGATATAGCTGGGAGCTTGATGATGGATAGTTTTGTATATGAGAGTCAGTTTGAAATCCACTCTTTTTGTTATTTGAAGCCAGTGTAGTGATCTCAATACTGGTGATATGTGAGATTTCAAGCTGTTTTTTGTGACGATTCTTGCGGCAATGTTTTGAATTTTTTTGCAGTTTGTATATAGTTTCTTTGGAGCATCCGACGAGGAGACTATTGCAATAGTCCAATCCAGAAAATATGAGAGATCTCACAAGAGCTGATGTGGCGTCAACAAACAAAAGGTGGCGAATGGAGCCAATATTCCTTAAATGGAAATAACAGATACGACAAAGATAGTTGATGTGATCTGTCATAGTGAGGTTGGAATCAAGTAATACACCCAGGTTTCTCACAACCGGTGAGAATTTGATGTCAGCTGTCCCCACAGATAGATGATCGACGCAAAGCTTTTTGAGTCTAGACGATGGCCCAATGACTATAGCTTCTGTCTTCTCATCATTCAGCTGTAGTTTGTTAGTTGCTATCCAGGTCTTGACATTTTGAATGCATGATTCCATGTCCTGTACAGCTGATTGTTGTAACTGTCCAGAGGAAGACCTTTCCACAGCTGGGAATCATCAGCGTAAAAGTGGAGTGAAACACTGTGTTCTTGTATGATGTTTCCAAGTGTCCTCATAGATCTTGCTGAACTTACCAGACCATGTGTCCTCATAGATCTTACTGAACTTACCAGACCATGTGTCCTCATAGATCTTGCTGAACTTACCAGACCAAGTGTCCTCATAGATCTTGCTGAACTTACCAGACCATGTGTCCTCATAGATCTTGCATGTGTCCTCATAGATCTTGCTGAACTTACCAGATCATGTGTCCTCATAGATCTTGCTGAACTTACCAGACCATGTGTCCTCATAGATCTTGCTCATAGATCTTGCTGAACTTACCAGACCATGTGTCCTCATAGATCTTGCTGAACTTACCAGACCAAGTGTCCTCATAGATCTTGCTGGCTTTGATGTACCCCAAATGAAGAAATACCACTGTCCAGAAACTAAGGCCAATGGACAAACTTGCTCCTCTGGAAGAAATGAAAATTTTATCAAAATCAAGTGGTTAGAAACAAGAATACAAAGTCACTGATATCTGAAATATTCCCATAATTGCATATTTATAGATAGCCTGTACACTCCAAGTTTTGCTGAAAGATATTAAGCAGTTTTCGAGTTGTGCTCCGGAAACGAAGCCCATTCCTCCCTTTTGAGACTAAGTCCAAATCGTTTTCATGGAAACCGAGAAAATGTAATTTTCTGAGTAAAATTGATATTTTATACTTATCCTGACTCATGCTTATTGCTTGTCTCTTTCCTCTTGCGAACTTAGTGGAACACTTGTATCTCCTATTGAAGCTCCCTTCAATAAAACAGATGAAAAATCACTACTCACCAGAGTTGACTCTATTTTCGTTTTGGTGGGAAACCGTGGCGCCATCGTTCTCCCACGCTTCACTCTCTCCTGACTATGAGCCCGACACTTGAATTTGCAGGGAAATCCAAAGTGTCTAGTGGGGAGGTTGGGAGGGCTTACCTCATGAGTCAGGATAAGTATAAAATATCAATTTTACTCAGAAAATTACATATTTTTCCTTGTCCTGACTCATGGTTATTGCTTGTAGAATCCGACGGATTGGCGGCGGGCAAGTTACTTTTGGATTTCATGGAGTGATTTACGTCATCTATACACCCCTATTGGAACTTCGGAATGGCACTGTATTGTAACTGTTAATTTCTGCTGCTGCTGTGACCTTGTCCTTCCAGCTGCCTTTTGATGGGGGGACCACAATAGTTAACTTTTGGTCCTTTCTTCTGTTAACATTTTATGTGGATTTTTGTGACTCCATTTCTTGATGCAAGCATCAAGTGGAGAAGCAACCCTTTTCTGTACGAGTATCCTTACAAGTACTGGGTCATATCACTTATGCTAGTCCTTAGACGTGCATTGAGACTTAAGCAGAACTCTGCTGAGTGTAGGCTTTGTAAGTCATGTGATAAAAGGGCGAGACTTCGTCTCAACGCCTTTGCGGGACTGTCAACTGTTGTGCTACAACCAGTGGCCCGAAATGGTGAATGCCGGAGACGTCCTCGGTGGCGATGTCCCTCAGGTAGTGGTTGGCAAACACCATGTCTGATTTCCAAAAGCAGCCCTCCATTATCGTCTTGAGCGAGCAATTCCCATGTAGAGCGAGTGTTGATGCCAGAGCTCTAACTTCGTGTGGGTTGGAGGCTTTTAGAGG
Organism: Haliotis rubra; assembly: GCF_003918875.1. Classification (NCBI taxonomy): domain Eukaryota; kingdom Metazoa; phylum Mollusca; class Gastropoda; order Lepetellida; family Haliotidae; genus Haliotis; species Haliotis rubra. The sequence goes on along the minus strand of NW_025767381.1, from coordinate 547,567 downwards.
ATCTAGTCCTGCTGCTTTGTAGGCCCGTAGTATGACAGTTCTGATCCAGATTGATATCGTAGTTCGGGAGACCTCCGTCTGTGTCGCTGTTGATATCGGGACGAAAAGTCGCTTGAACTTGCGTCTCCTGATTCTGGATCGTTGTAGATATACTTTTAATGATCTCACTGGGCACAAGGATAGGTCGTGCGTATCTTGCGGTCCAAGGACGGAGGATAATGCTGGGACGTGGAATTGTCTGTCCGGTTGACCTGGCAGTTGATTCTTTGCCATGAAATCCCATCGTAGTCCCATATGCACAGTGTTTTGATTTTCATCAAAGCGTGTTCTCTCGTAGTCTAGAGCATGTATTTCCGACATCCTGGCTGTTGTTGCTAGGGCTAGCAGGAACAGCGTCTTTTGTGTCAAGAATTGGAAGGATGTCCTGTCTAATGGTTCGTAGACGTCACTGGTGAGATGTCGTAGAACAACGTTGAGGTCCCACGCCGGAGCTTTGAATCGCTGTTGTTGGTCCTCCAATTTATAAGAGCGTAGCAAGGCCAGTAACTCTGGTACTTTCGTTAGCTTGGCACCTGTCCTCATAGTGATGACTGAGCTCAATGCCGCTAGGTATGTTGAGAGTGTAGACCCTTTTAACCGTCTTGTTTGCCGTAGGTGACAAATGTAGTCCGCCACTTGAGGGTGCGTTGCTTTTCTAGCTGAAAAACTGTTCCTTGCAGCCGCATGTCTCAAAACTTCGCCACTTGTCGTCCGCATTGCCATGCGTAGACTCTGGCGTAGAGCTAGTGTCACTGCTTTCGCTGCTCTGGCGGAGTACCCTCTCTTGTTCAAGCACGCCTTGATACAGTCCACACGTGTAGTCGGAACACCTCTGGGTTGCCGTGTGCCTGCTTTGTGTGAGGATGTACTAGTAGATTCGTCCACTCTGGTAGTTGCAGTTGCGGTGGTCCTAGTTCTTGTATGAGACTGGGGAACCACACTCTCGCTGACCAGTAGGGCGCGACCAAAATCAGTTGTAGGTTCGTGGTCTGGCTGATTTTCTGCAACACCCTCGGTATTAGAGCTGGCGGTGGAAACGCGTACGTGTTTAGTCCTTCCCAGGATATGCTGAGAGCGTCCGTTGCCCACGCTCGTGGATCTGGTATTGGTGAGACGAATGTTGTCAGCTGATTGTTGAAGCTTGTGGCGAAGGTCTATTAACGGGGCTCCCATCTCCTTGATGATTTGTTTGAAGATCTCTGGATGTAGCATCCATTCCGTTGGAGACGGTTGAGTTGGACGGGAGAGGGCGTCTGCTATCACATTCATGGCTCCTGGTATGTGGCATGCTCTTATGTGGATGTTCAGATCGTCGGTTAGGTCAAACAGTTGAAAGCAGATGATCGTGTTGATCCTTGCTTGTTTATGTAAAACGCCACTGTGGAGTTGTCCGTGTGCACCATTAGATGAGCATTCTGTAGAATGTTGGCCCAGTGGAGTATGGCGTTGACGACTGCTTTCATTTCCAGCATGTTGATGTGCAGATTTTCCTCCCCGTTGTTCCATCTCCCGGCCGCCACTTCGTTGTCGAGGTGTGCTCCCCAACCTTGGAGTGACGCGTCCACGTACAGATGAGTCTTGCACTCCGGCTCTGCTAAGTAGGTGCCTTCGCAGACATTCGATCTCTGGGTCCACCATAGAAGATGTGGTCTTAGGTAGGCCGGGAGACCGAACGAAGGGGTCCAGGTCGTTGAGATGAGCATTGACGAAGACCCTTAACGGGCGTAGTTGTAACCGACCTCTGGCTGTCATGTCTTGTGCTGACGTGAGGAGACCCAACAGACTCTGCCATTGTCGTAGTGGCCACGGAGAGAGTAGAGCTTGTGATATTGTCTGTTGAATTTTGAGCCATCGGTCTTCTGGTACGACCATGCGGTTCTGCGTCGTGAGAACTCTGTTGCCTAGGAACTGTGTAGGTTCTAGGTCCGATTTGAGTAGATTCACTAGCCACCCCAGTTGTGTCAGCAGTCTGATGGTGAAGTCCAGCTGTAGTCTGAGATGCTTGGGATCTTGATGTACTTGAATCCCGTCGTCGAGGTAGAATGCACAGCGTAGACCTCGACGATGTAGATATGTGACTATGGGCTTCGTCACCCTTGTAAACAACCAGGGGGCCGATGATATTCCAAATGGCAGGACTTTCCATTGGTAGTGAAGACCGTCCAGTGTAAACCTGAGGTACTTCCTCGAGGCCGGATGTACAGGAATATGCAGGTAGGCGTCCTGTAGATCTATGCTGGCCATGTAGTCCATCGGACGGATGAGGTGGAGTAATTGAGGTAGATGTATCATGCATAACTTGGGAGGACTGCGTAAATAATCTCTGTTGAACGCCCTCATATTGAAGATAAGTCGGAACTTTTCTTTGGAGTTTTTCTTGGGCACTAGGAAAACTGGGGAGTAGAACCCTGGTGTGATGTGGGCTGGATCCACAACTTCTATGGCTTGCTTCTCTAGTAGAGATGTAACCGCCTCTCGTAACCTCTCTGTCAGATGGGTCTTGAAGCCGAACTTGTGAGGGTCGACTGTAAGCGGTGGAGCTGCTTTTAGTTGTATACGATATCCATTTCTTAGGACTCTGGATACAAACGGATCTTGCAGTAGTCCCCAGTTTTCCCAGTACCGTTGCAGACGTCCACCCACTTGTGAAGGTTGTACGGAAACGGCTGGGGGTGGAAGACTCCAGTCGTTCCAAACCCCTCTTTCATCGTCGATGATCCTTGGCGCCTCTGGGTACCCTGCCTCATCCGGGTCGTCCTCTATAGGTGCCGGTAGGGCGATGAAAAGAATCTTTTCCGCCTCTGGAGGTACTCATTTTCTTGTCCCTTGCCTTCTGCATCCCGGCGAACTTTGACTTGCCCGAGTAGCGCTGGGATGTCTGCCTGATGACGCTGACGCTGGCCAGTGTATCAATGGACTTGATCATGAGGACCTCTCTGGAGTCTTTGGTGACTTCCGTGGCAACGTTGTCAATCTCTCCAGCGAAGATGGATGGAGTTGACCATGGGGCGCTGTAGAGTGACTTGGTGAAGCGTTCACTCCAGCTGCAGGAGGCGAGGAGACCTTGTCGTCTTGCTAGTGTCAGTGCTGCGGAGATGGATGAGAGATGGTCAGTCATAAATTGCTGGTCCTTCTTCTGCATAAGGAGTGCAGAGTATATCATCCTGTCTTCTTCCGCAGCAGAGTCCCTGAACTTAGCGATGAGCGTTTCATTGACTGTCCTTGATCTGTTGAGGCCGAAGAACATTCGCCTGGTCATCGTTTCGACTTGTGCCAACTTCTTGTCTTCGATCTTATAAGACTTGGTCATGGCATCGCTGATGACTTTGAAGTTCTCGTCAATGTCCTGTGCCTTCATGAACGGATCCATGTTGTGGGATGAGAACTTTTTGGCGTTGAACTGTGGCAGATGCAGCGCCTGGGCTTTCGTGGCTTTCTTGAAGGCTGCGTCCAAGTTCTCTGGGACCGCTGCGATGGGATCAATCGGTGGGAGAGTGATCGTGTCGACGTCATCATCCTGCATGAGATAGGTGTGAGCTGCATTCACTTCCTTAGATGGTGACGCCAAGTCCAGACCGTTGGCCATCCAGTAGCGTATTTCTGAGTCTGAAAAAATGATCCCGCCGTCGTCCTCTGTGACAGGTGGATTGAGCAAGACATCTGGTTCCTCCTTCGGCGGTGATCTGGGCTGTGACCTTCGCGACTGCGGGGACCTTCGTGGAGACCTTCGTGGAGATCGCCGATGGGAGGAGCCCGGTGAACTGCGTCTATAGGGTGACCTGCGCGGAGACCTGCGCGGAGATGAGCGACTCTTGGTTCGCAAATGCCTCGGCGAATCCCTCGACGATCTGCGTGAAGTTTGCGAAACTGTATCCGAAGTCCTTCAAGAGTGCCTTCGCGAATGATGATCATCTGAGTCCGCATCTGGGGAGAGACAATTGGTCCTTCGCGAGTGCCTTCGCGAATGCTGCTCGTCCGATTCCGTATCCGGGGATGGGCAAGCCGTCCTTCGCGAGTGCCTGCACGAATGCTGATCGTCCGAGTCCGCAGTAGGGGATGGTTGAGCAGTCCTTCGCGCAGGCTGGTCCTGAGGCGCAGATCTGTTCCCAGACGTCACGTTGGTGGAGGGCCTCTCTGAAGCGTCGACTGTGTTGGAACCTTCGCGAAGGCTCGGGTCCTCTCTGCGGGCTGGGTGTTGATCATGCGATGCCCTCTCCAGTGCGAAGCGCTTGTCCATCATTTCCATGATCTGTTGGGAAAACTGTTGCATGAAGGCCCCCGGGTTGAATGTCTGCGGTGATAGATGAGCTGCCCTTTCTGCGGTGGTAGCGATATTGTCCAAGGATCACTCATCTGCCGGCAGCGTAGATACCTCGGGCTGTGGAGAGATCTGCGCTGAAGTCACCGTTGCTGAGACTGGCCTCTTCTCATGGTGTACCTCTGGGATGAAGAGCGGCTGCTCATCGTAGAGTCCCTATTCCGTCAACGGGACAATCTCGGCCAAGAAAGTCCGTGTAGTCTGCGCTGATTTCCCCTTAGAGGTGGTCGTCGCCCTGGGGGTGCGTAGCCGTCTCTGGGTAGATGACAACTTCTTACTCTTAGGCTGCGACAATGGGACGTCCGGAGTAGCAGGCCTCTTCTTGGAGGTGGCGGACACCGTCCCACGCCCGTCCCCCGAGGAAGTCTCCGGCGTAGCACCAGACGGAAGAGGGTCGTCTGACATCAGTTGACACGTGAGGGACTCAGCTGGTTTATCCATGACCTGACAAACCCATCTCGACCTATCTGCAGCACGTCTAAGGACGCAAAGAAGGTATTTATTAAATGCAAAATTATTTAAATGCTGGCAATGAATGCAGCGCAAGCTGGAAGAACATGGCTCAATGCAACTAGGGCACAGTTGATGAGGGTCAGCAGCAGAGAATCGAAATCTACAATTGAAACAGGTTTTCATGAAAGGTAAACAACTGAACAAACACGGACAATTCCGTGAATAAACAGTGCTAAATACGATTAAATATCAACCATATTGTTGAAGAATACTAACTAAACCTCTATAAAAGTAGAATAGAGGAGAATAACTAAGTAAATAAAGGATATAGTGCCGTATAGGAGACACAGGCGCTCTCACAACCTGCTCACAGGGCGAAGAAGGAGAGAGTGAAGCGTGGGAGAACGGTGGCGCCACGGTTTCCTGCCAAAACGAAAATAGAGACAACTCTGGTGAGTAGTGATTTTTCGTCTGTTTTATTGAAGGGAGCTTCAATGGGAGATACAAGTGTTCCACTAAGTTCGCAAGAGGAAAGAGACAAGCAATAAGCATGAGTCAGGATAAGGAAAAATAATAAAAAATGGCAAAAGCCTGCAAATAGCAACAGGCACCACTTTAGGTTCTGTTTGATATATCCACCATGTTTTGTTGAAAGATATTGAATGGTTTGCGAGTGGTTGAATTGTTTGCGGGAAATGAAACCAATCCCTCCTGTTTGAGACTAAGTCCGAATCGTTTCCATGGAAACCAAGAACAATAAAACTGACATAAATCTGTAAATAGCAAAAGGCACCACTTTAGGTTCTATTATATATATCTACCAATTTTTGTTGAAAAATAGTGAACGGTTTTTGAGTTATGCTCCGGAAACAAAATGATTACGGACGGACGGACGGACGGACGGACGGACGAGCCGTCGACTATATCCCTAAAACACTTTAAACTTGAAATATTGAGCCCAATTAGACAGAACTGCCAAGGCAAACAATCACATTGAACTTATCACCATTCCGTATGGCATCAAGGCCAACCCATGATGGAATGCATTACTCACAGCAACTCCAGCTTGAGCCAGAACAGGAATAGAGCCAGAAGTGCAACATTGAGAAGGTTCCCAGCAATGAGGATCAGACATGATGGGACCACAATACTCTGAAAAAGACACACACAAAATCTCTCTACCAAATATATACAGCATTGTTCAACAGCACAACACTGCAAGACACTTAGAACTGTGATAACCAAACTACAAATTAACACACATTAGTAACAAACACACCTTTAAAACAGATAGTAACCATAAAGATTGTGACAACATACAACACTGTAAAACACAGATAGTAACAAACAGATTGTGACAACCATACAACAGTAACACAGATAGTAACAAACATGGAAAGATTGTGACAACCATACATACAACACTGTAATACACACAGATAGTAACAAACATGGAAAACATTGTGACAACAACATACAAAACACTGTAACACAAAACACTACAACAATCACAAAACACTGTAACAAACAGAACACTACAACAAACACAAAACACTGTAACACACAGATAGTAACAAACATGGAAAGATTGTGACAACCATACAACAGTGTAACTCACAGATAGTAACAAACAGGGAAAGATTGTGACAACCATACAACAGTGTAACACACAGATAGTAACAAACACGGAAAGATTGTGACAACCATACAACACTATAACAAAAAATAATAATATATACACAACATTGTGGCAATGATACAACACAACAAACACACAACACTGTAACAAACAACACTACAACAAACACACGGCACTGTAACAAACAGAACACTACAACAAACACATAAACACTGTAACAAACAGAACACTACAACAAACACAAAACACTGTAACAAACAGAACACTACAACAAACACAAAACACTGAAACAAACAAAACACTACAACAATCACAAAACACTGTAACAAAGAGAACACTACAACAAACACAAAACACTGTAACAAACAGAACACTACAACAAACACAAAACACTGTAACAAACAGCACTACAACAAACACAAAAACACTGTAACAAACAAAACACTACAACAAACACAAAACACTGTAACAAACAGAACACTACAACAAACACAAAATACTGTAACAAACAAAGCACTACAACAAACACAAAACACTGTAACAAACAGAACACTACAACAAACACAAAACACTGTAACAAACAGAACACTACAACAAACACAAAACACTGTAACAAACAGAACACTACAACAAACACAAAACACTGTAACAAACAAAGCACTACAACAAACACAAAACACTGTAACAAACAGAACACTACAACAAACACAAAACACTGTAACAAACAAAACACTACAACAAACACAAAACACTGTAACAAACAAAACACTTCTACAAACAGAATGCTACAACAAACACACGGCACTGTAACAAACAGAATGCTACAACAAACACACGGCACAGTAACAAACAAAACACACGGCACTGTAACAAACAGAACACTACAAGAAACTCACAAAAGCACCTTCAAATTCGTCAACTATTTGTGACCATGTAATGTCTGTACTATTATCCCACTCACGACTTGACAATGCTGCAGTCTCTAACAGGATGATTTTATATTCAAATGGGTGTGGTACAAACCAGTTACTTCATCCAGTGACTCGAGCTGCGTCCAAATACATCACATCCTGGCCGCTGTTGATTGGTCTATGAATTTGTGTCATGGCTACGCCCTCGACAATTCATCGACCAATCACCAGCGACCAGGCCGTGGTATACATGTATTTGGACCAAGCTCTCGTATTAGAATGAAGAAACAACTACATATTAACAAAAGGTGGTGGACAAATATGATAAAATATTACCTGAGCCTGGAGATACTTGCTTAAAACGAAGTACAACACATTTGCCTGAAAATAAAGAATACCTGAGTCAGCAATATGAAATCAAGCAGTTTGGACAGGCAATCCAGTGATTGATACCATAACCAAAGTAGATGCTGTACAATGACATGCAATCAACCAAATCATACAGCCTGACCACCTAATCCACCACGTTGCTTCTTGACAATACACAAAATACAGTCATTGTGTTGGTCCTGTGAAGATCCAGGTTAGAATTGATCTTTAGTAACCCATGCTTGTCGTAAGAGGCAACAAATGGGATCAGGTGGTCAGGCTGGTTGACTTGATTAACAATGCTCATGCTGTTGATCATTGGATTGTCTGGTCCAGACTCGATGATTTACAGACCCCTGCCATATGTTTGGAATATTGCTGAGTGCAGCGTAAAACTGAAAAACAATTCTTGTAAAAGAGTATTTCTCTGAAGTTTGCTGAGAAAAACAATAGAAAAAATGGCAGACCTCCGCATTGATAAGATCTAATTTTGGGAAAACAATTAGACGGGAAATTGACATCCCCTAGGACACCAATTATGCTCCCCTCTTTGTGGATCTGTCTCACTATGCATATGAATCAAAACTTCTGCTCAGTTGGCAAATTCAAACAAGGTAAAGTGGACAAGAAGTTTAACTTAAGCTTCAGGTATATCACTGATTTAATATCGTTCAATAACCATTAAATAGCCATTTCCCTTAACCTGATTCAGCCGCCTGAAATAGAAATAAATGAGACATGTGAGACCGCCTTCATACTTTGATCTATTTGACTAGAGGGATGATTTCAACTTTCCCTTCACGTCAACCAGTATTCCAGGATAAATGAGATCAAACTCTAATCTCTAAGAAACAAACAAACTTACCGGGAGAATTGGAATATAGCACAGTGCAAACTGTCCAGCCATGCTGAAAGAAATGGGGAAAGAAATTCAAACATATCATCAGAGAAGAGACAAGAAAACTTGTAGAAAATTGCATGAAAAATAAAAAAAGTATTTTGCAATTACTGTCAAATATTTTAAAACAAATACTCTCCTAACTAACTGATGGAAAGACCAGAACATTTGTTCTTTGCCAATGCTGTGTGTTATAGCTGAAAAGTGCACATGGGCGGTGGGGTAACCTAGTGGGTAAAGTGTTCGCTCATCATGCCAAACACCAGGGTTTGATTCCTCACATGGGTACAATGTGTGAAGCCCATTTCAGGTTTCTGGTTTCTGGTATCCACCAGCTGGATATAGCTGGAATATTGCTGTGAAAACCTAAGCTCACTCACTCATGGAAAGTATACAGCAAACTATGTTTATAACGCATTAAAATTTGTGGCTGTTATTTCATAATAAGCGTTGTTGTAATTTCTAGAATTTCTGAGAAATGATTATGAATTTCTAGATAAGGCCATGTTCCCATGTATAACGATATTAGTGTTGGGAATTGGTTGAAATCTCACAATTGATGATTGCTTCATCACCAACGAACAATCATCGAAAAAAACTTGTTGTTATTGCAGATATGTATAACATGATGCAACTTGCTACTTTAAAGTGATGACTAATATATCATGAACATAAACTTCCTTGAGTCTTAGAGAAATATTCAGTCATGACTTTTTAAGTTAGTGAAGTGAGATTTCTAAGAATTAAACACGTTTCAGGCCCGAAAAGTATAAATGCCAAAAAAGTGTAAATAGCAAAAGGCACCACTTCAAGATCTGACTCATAAATCTGCCAAGTTCTGTTGAAAGATATTAAATGGTTTTCGAGTTGTGCTCCGGAAGTTCTGAGACTAAGTGAAAGATAAAAATGACAAAAATAAATAGCAAAAGGCACCACTTCTGGATCTGCCTCACATATCTGCCAAGTTTTGCTGAAAGATATTAAGCAGTTTTCGAGTTGTGCTCCGGAAACGAAACCCACCCTCCCTTTTGAGACTAAGTCCAAATCATTTCCATGGAAACTGAGAAAAATAAAAATGCCAAAAATCTGCAAATAGCAAAAGGCACCACTTAAGGATCTGTTTGATATTTCTACCAAGTTTTGTTGAAAAATATCGAACGGTTTTTGAGTTATGCTCCGGAAACAAAGCCCACCCCCCTTTAAGACTAAGTCCAAAACGTTTCCATGGAAACCGAGAAAAATATAAATGACAAAAATATGTAAATAGCAAAAGGCACCACCTTAGGTTCTGTTTGACATATCTACCAATTTTTGTTGAAAAATAGTGAACGGTGTTTGAGTTATGCTCTGGAAACAAAATGATTACGGACAGACGGACGGACGGACAGACGGACGAGGCGTCGACTATATCCCACCGCATTTCATGCCAGGGGAATAATAAAACTTTTACATCTTGATATAGACCTCAATAAACACGTTGGTTGGTTGGTTTGGTGTTTAACACCGCACTCAGCAATATTCCAGCTATATGGTGGTGGTCTGTAAATAATCGAGTCTGGACCAGACAATCAAGTGATCAGCATCATGAGTATTGATCTACGCAATTGGGATACGATGACATGTGTCAACCAAGTCAGTGAGCCAGACGACCAGATCCCGTTAGTCGCCTCTTATGACAAGCATGGGTTACTGAAGATCAGTTCTAACCCAGATCTTCACAGGCACAATTAACAAGTGAGTGAGAGGATATGGTTTTATGCCGCTTTTTGCAACATTCCAGCAATATCAGTCAGGACACCAGAAATAGGCTTCACACATTGTAAGCATGTGGGAAAAGGAACCAAGATCTTTGGAGTAATGAGCTAACACTTTGGCTTGCCCTCATATCGCTTACACCTCATTTCGCCTACATGTTTTGATTGTACAAACATGACTTGCTCATCTTTTTCTTTGATCAACCATACATGTTATTCTGTTTTTGCAATGTCGTATATAAACCTCTGCAAGTATCACACTCAGCATCAAAATGGCAAATTTTCAGAGAGCTGAGTCTGTAACTTCATGTCAACAAGTGCTCCAATCTGGATACTGATACAGACTGATGGTGGTGTTGGTGATTGACTTATGTGACTGATCATTGTGATGATATTGGTATTTTAACTTGTTGAATATATGACCTATTAAAGTATAAATCATCATTGCAAGAGTTTATTTTTATTAATGGAAGAATACCTCATTAGTGGAAGAGTCTACTTTTCTAAAGATATAACAGCATTTATGTGATGTGCAGTCAACCCTGAATTCGTTTTGATAAGGGTGTAGGCGAAATGAGGTGTAGGCGATGCGAGGTCAGGCCAACACTTTAACCACTACCCTCAACACACAAGTATGCAACATGCATAAACTTCACAGAGTGCAGACACTAGAGTAAAATATTCAACTGAGAAACCTGATGTTTGAGTTAAATATTTACATAATGGCTTTACACATTTTGGATAAAAAACTACTTACTTGGCCACCACTGGGTCCTGTCCCGTGGCCAGCAGGATGTGCTCAACATTGATGAAGACGGCCCAGCAGGGAATACACAGCAACAACAAAATAACAATTGCTGGAAGTAATAACAGGTGCTTGTCAACACTTCATAACGACACTGACACATTTCATAATAATAATAATAATAATAATAAATGGCTATTTATAAAGCGCCTGTTTCCACACACTTGTGCATGTTAAGTGTGCTGACTCATTATTACCCTGGATAACCCAAGCTGCCTGTGAAGCACTTCAAGGTTAATTCAGTCATATGACCCATCCCACTGGGTACCCAGTTTCTGCTGGATGAACAGAGGCAATTCATGAACAAACTCACTTGCCTAAGGCGAGACCACATGTGTCACATGTGCTTCGTTGTGAGGCAGGACTAAAGTCCTAGAAACTCTCAGGATGCAAGCTGCCAAACATGGTCACCCATCCAAGGACTCTCGGTGACCAACATTGCATTATTACTTCAACTGATTTGTGACCTGGTGTGAATATTCACCTTTCTTTTAAATAATTTAAAGTCTTTGAATTGCATTTAAAGGGGGAAATTTGTTGCAAATTATTTACCCTTTAATATATCAAAAATACCTATTTTAATATCAGCTGCATTTGTGCACAAATAATCCTCTACATAGATTATATTTCTTTCAGAAAACAACACGGATATTGCATAAATCGTGCCACCACAAATTCTTAGATTTGTGACTGTAATTATCAAATGGTACGTGTCAGAATGGTCGAGAGTATATTTTAATTCTGACAGTGGCTTTACTCACCTTTTTGTAACACGATGCCAAGATTTCTTCTGTTGGAACTGCCATATGTCTGAAGAAAAGGAAAACAAAATGACCTGGAATTAAAAAACATATAGGCAAAGGATATACTTTACAAAACATACAGTCTTAAAAGTCCAAATCCAAGTTCAATATAATCACCACTTCAATCTGACTGTACATACTCAACAAACCAGCAAATCTTTAGATTAGTTTTTGACACAGCTGAACTTAATTCAAACAGCTGGAAAAAGCACTTAATATCATTTATAAACAAATTATGTATCATTTACAATTCAAAATCATAACAACTGAACAGTGAAAATATCAAACGAAATACAGTTCCTTTTAATATCCCGTGATGTTGCTGGAATATTGCTAAAAGCGGCGTAAAACCATATTCACTCACTCCTTTTAATATCAAGGGAAAACAGCAAATTTAGAGTCTCAATCTGAAAAACTTCAGCCTAATATTCTACTTATAGTATACTAGGTCTGACATTATTGACAGTTTTAAGGAAATTAAGATAGAACAACTGTGTGCCACTGATATGGCAATGTCCCCTGCCGCTAAAGAATGGAATATCTATACTTTTCATTTTTTATCACATACAAGATGCCTGAAATAACTGGTGTCTGCCTAATCACCCAATGTAGGCTGTCAACATAATTGAAAACATTGGGTGTAATGTTTTATGAGATATCTCGTTTAAATATGTTTGAAAAGTGGTCAAAGTGTCTTGGTGACCTTGAAGATCCCCCAATGTAGGCTGTCACCAAATTTGAAGACATTGGGTACAACAATCCAGGGCTCCAGATAATTTTTCATGATCAGGAATACGTACTCCTTATTTTTTCAATATAGGAGTACTGGAAAACAATAAGAGTACATTTATAGGATACTGAATGGAATTTAATGGAGTATCAGCAATCTTGTGTTTCGTTTCATATATGCACCACAACATTGCTACTCTTGTGTAAACAAGTCAATAAACAATAAAACATGTAATTTTCTGAATAAAATTGATATTTTATACTTATCCTGACTCATGCTTAATTGCTTGTCTTCTTCTTCTTGAGAACATAGTGGAAACACTTGTATCTCCTATTGAAGCCCCTTCAATGTAAAATCACTAATCACTACTCACCAAGAGTTGTCCCTCCTTCCGTTTTGGCGGGAACTGGCGCCACCATTCCCCCACATGCTTCACTCCTGAATATGAGCCCGACACTTGAATTTACAGGGAAATCCAAAGTGTCTTGTGGGGAGGTTGGGAGGGCTTACCTCATGAGTCAGGATAAGTATAAAATATCAATTTTATTCAGAAAATTACATATTTTTCCTTATCCTGACTCATGCTTAATTGCTTGTAGAATCCGACGGAAAAGGTGGTGGGAAAAAGCACTTGAGGATTTAATTAGTGAATTTTACGTCAAAATAAAAAAAACCTACGGGAACTTCATAATGGCACTGTAATTATGCTAAATTCTGCTGCTGTAAGCAAAAGTGTTCTTTCAGCTGCCTTTTGATAGGGGGACCACAATAGTTAACTTTTGGTCCTATTTCTGTTAACATTTCAATGTGGATTTAGCGACTCCAAGGTGGAGAAGCGACCCAACTGTACTAGTAAACTTACAAGTACTGGGTTTATCACTTATGCTAGTCTTGAGACGTGCATTGATACTGAAGCAAAACTCTGCTGAGTGTAGGCTTGATAAGTCAAGTGATAACACAGCGAGACTACGTCTCATCTTCTGTGGGGAACTGTCAACTGCTGTGCGACAACCAGAGGGCCGAAATGGTGAATGCCTGAGACGTCCTCTGTGGCGATATCTCTCAAGTAGTGGTTTGCAAACACCATGTCCGATTTCCAGAAACAGCCCTCCATGATCGTGTTAAGCGAGCAATTCCCATGTAGAGCGAGTGTTGACGCCAGTGCTCTAATTTTGTGAGGGTTAGAGGCTCTTGGAAGATCCAGTCCTGCAGCCTTGTAGGCTCGTAGTATGACAGTTCTTATCCAGATTGATATCGTAGTGCGGGAGACTTCCGTCTGTGTCGCTGTTGATATCAGGACGAAAAGTCGTTTAAACTTGCGTCTCCTCATTCTGGATCGATGTAGATAAATTTTCAATGCACTCACTGGGCACAAGGATAAGTCAAGCGTATCATGTGGTCCAAGTATGGAGGATAGTGCTGGGACGTGGAATTGTCTGTCCGGTTGACCTGGCAGTTGATTCTTAGCAATAAAATCCCATCGCAGTCCCATGTGCACTGTGTTGTGATTTTCATCAAATTGCGTTCTCTCGTAATCTAGAGCATGAATTTCCGACATCCTGGCTGCTGTTGCTAGGGCTAGCAGGAACAGCGTTTTCTGTGTCAGAATTCAAAGGATGTCGTCTCCAGTGGTTCGTAAACGTCACTTGTGAGATGTTTGAGAACAATATTGAGGTCCCATGCAGGAGCACGAAATCTCTGTTTTTGGTCCTCCAATCTGTAAGAGCGTAACAAGGCCAGTAACTCTGGTACTTTGGTTAGCTTTACACCCGTTCTCATAGTTATCACTGAGCTCAATGCCTCTAGGTATGTTAAGAGTGTAGACCCTTTCAGACGTTTGGTTTGTCGTAGGTGACAAAGATAGTCTGCCACTTGAGGATGTGTTGCATTTCTAGCTGTAAATCCCTTTTTAGCAGCGTAGGTCTCAAAACTGCGCCACTTGTCGTCGTACAAGTTGTGTGTAGAATTGCGTAAAGCAAGCGTGACTGCTTTCGCTGCTCTGGCTGAGTAACCTCTCTTGTTTAAACACGCCTTGATACAGTCCATACGTGTAGTTGGAATGCCCTTGGGTTGCTGTGCGCTTGTTTTGTGTGAGGATGTACTAGTAGATTCGACCACTCTGGTAGTTGTAGTAGTGGTGGTCCGAGTTCTTGTATGAGAATGGGGAACCATATTCTCGCTGGCCAGTAAGGGGCGACCAAAATCAGTTGGAGGTTCCTTGTCTGGCTGATTTTCTGTAAAACCTTTGGTAGAAGCGCTGGCGGCGGAAACGTGTACGCGTTGAAGCCTTCCCAAGATATGCTGAGAGCGTCCGTTGCCCACGCTCGTGGGTCTGGGACTGGAGAGACGAATGTTGTTAGCTGATTGTTGAAGCGTGTGGCGAATAGGTCTATTAGCGGAGCTCCTATTTCCTTATGCCTATCTGTGTGAAGATCTCTGGATGAAGCATCCATTCCGTCGGCGATGGTAGAGATGGACGGGATAGTGCGTCTGCTAGGACATTCTTGGCTCCTGGAATGTGACATGCTCTTACGTGGATGTTCAGATCGTCGATTAGGTCGAACAGTTGAAAGCAGAGATCTAGTAGGTTCAATGATCTTGTTGAGCCTTGCTTGTTTATGTAAAACGCCACTGTCGAAGTTGTCTGTGTGTACCATGAGATGCGCATTCTGTAGAATGGTGCTCCAATGGAGTATGGCGTTGATTGCTGCTTTCATCTCCAGCATGTTGATGTGCAGACGTTTCTCTTCCTGATTCCATATCCCGGATGCCACATGGTTGTTGAGATGTGCTCCCAACCTTGGAGTGACGCTGGCCTCACGTATAGATGGGTCTTGAACTCCGGCTCTTCTAAATAGATGCCTTCGCAAACATTCGACCTCCGGGTCCACCATAGTAGATGAGGTCTGAGATAATTCGGTAGACCGAAGGGTTGTAGGTCGTCGAGATGAGCGTTGATGAGGACCTGTAACGGGCGTAGCTGTAGTCTGCCTCTGGCTGTCATGTCTTGTGCGGACGTGAGGAGACCCAACAGACTCTGCCACTGTCGTAGTGGCCACGGAGAGAGTAAGGCTTGAGGGATGGTCTGTTGAATCTTGAGCCATCGGTCCTCTGGCACGATGATACGGTTGTGGCGTCGTGAGAAATCTGATGCCTAGAAACTGTAGGTCCTGCGTAGGTTCTAGGTCCGACTTGAGTAGATTCACTAACCATCCTAGCTGAGTTAGTAGATTGATGGTGAAATTCAATTGTAGTCTGAGACGGACTGGGTCGTGGTCTACTTGAATCCCGTCGTCGAGGTAGAATGCACTGCGTAGCCCTCGATGATGTAGATATGTGACTATGGGTTTCGTTACTCTTGTAAACAACCAGGGGGCCAATGATATTCCAAATGGCAGGACCTTCCATTGGTAATGTAGCCCGTCCAGTGTAAATCTGAGGTACTTTCTCGAGTCGGGATGTATCGGGATATGAGATCTATGCTTGCCATGTAGTCCATCGGACGGACGAGGTGGATTAGTTGAGGTAGATGTATCATGCAGAACCTGGGAGGTCTGCGTAGATAATCCCTGTTGAACGTGCTCATATTGTAGATGAGTCGGAACTTTTCTTTGGACTTTTTCTTTGGAACCAGGAAAACTGGGGAGTAGAAACCTGGTTCGATGTTGACTTGATCCACGATTTCTATGGCCTGCTTGGTTAGTAGAGATGCGACAGCCTCTCGTAACTTCTCTATCTGATGTGCCTTGAAGTCGAACTTGTGAGGGTTGACTGTAAGCGGTGGTGTGGCCTGTAGTTGGATGCGATATCCGTGTCTTAGGATGTTGGATACATGTGGATCTTGTAGTATTCCCCAGTTTTCCCAGTGGAGTTGTAGACGTCCACCCACTTGGGAAGGTTGTACTGGAACGGCTGGGGGTGGAAGACTCCAGTCGTTTCGAACCCGTCTTTCATCGTCGATAATTCCGGGAGCCTCTAGGTGCCCTGCCTCGTCCGGATCCTCCCCTGTAGTTGCCGGATGGGCGGAGAAAAGAGTCCTTCCCGCCTCTGGAGCTAGCCACTTTCCTGTCCCGTGCCCTCTGAATTCCAGGAAACTTGGATCTTCCTGAGTAACGCTGGGTTGTCTGCCTGATGACGCTGGCCAGAGTGTCTATGGACTTAATCATTAGGACTTCTCTTGAATCTTTGGTGACTTCCTTAGCAACCCTGTCGATTTCTCCAGCAAAGATGGAAGGAGTTGACCACGGGGCTGTGTAAAGTGATGCCGTAAACTGTTCACTCCAACTGCAGGAGGCAAGGAGACCTTGACGACGAGCCAGAGTTAGTGCTGCTGCGGAGATGGACGAAAAGGTGGTCTGTCATGAACTGTTGGTCCTTCTTCTGCATAAGGAGGGCCGAATAAATCATTCTGTCTTCTTCCAAGAGTGGAATCTCAAACTTGGCGATGAGCGCTTTTGCTGACTGTGCGAGATCTGTTGAGGCCGAAGAACATTCTTCTGGTCATAGTTTCTACTTGAGCCAGCTTGCGGTCCTCAATCTTGTAAGACTTGGCCTTGGCATCGTTGATTACTTTAAAGTTCTCGTCTAAGTCCTGAGCTTTAAGGAAGGGATCCATGTTATGGGAGGAGAACTTCCTGGCCTTGAACTGTGGTAAGTGTGGCGCCTGGGCTTTAGTGGCTGTCTTGAAAGCTGCGTCCAGGTTCTGTGGAACCGCTGCGATGGGATCGATCGGGGGTAGAGTGAGCGTGTCGACATCATCATCTGTCATAAGATAGGTGTGAGCCGGATTATCGTCTTTAGATGGTGAAGCCAAGTCCAAACCATTAGCCATCAAGTAACGTATTTCAGAGTCCGAAAATATGATGTGGCCATCATCCTCAGTAATAGGAGTGCTGAGAAGAGGACGTTGATACTCCTGCGACGGTGAATGAGGTGGAGTCCTGTGTGACTGTGGTAACCTGGGTGGCGATCTACATGGAGACCTGCGCAGAGACTTGTTGGGCGAACGTCGTGGTGACCTGCGTGGAGACCTGCGTGGGGATCTGCGTGGAGATCGGCGAGGAGATCGACGTGGTGAATGGCCCGACGAACTGTGCCTGTAAGGTGACCTGCGTGGGGGCCTGCGCGGAGATGAGCGCCTGTAGCTTCGCGAAGGTCCTGGTGAATCCCTCGACGATCTACGGAACGAAGATGTCTTGGATACTGTAGCTGACGTCTGAGTCACCTGAGTCCGCACTTGGAGAGTGGCGACTGGTCCTTCGCGAAGGCTGGTTGTCCGAGCCAGAGTCCGGGAATGAGCGATTCTTCCTTCGCGAACGCTTTCGCGAACGTTGATCATCCGAGTCCAAAGCAGGTGGAGATTGTGTAGCCCTTCGTGAACGCCTTCGCGAACGCTGGTCGTCCGAGTCCTCCATAGGGGCAGGCTGAGTCGACCTTCGCGCAGTCTGGTCCGGTAGTGTAGTTCTGCTGGCAGAAGTCACGTTGATGGCAGGCCCCTCAGAGATGATGTCTGCGTTGGAGCCTTCGCGAAGGCTCAGGCCCTGGGCTGGTTGTTTCTTTTCCAGGCCGTAGCGCTCTTCCATTATCTCCATGATCTGCTGGGAGAACTGCTGCATAAAGTCGCCCGGGAAGGTCTGCGGTGGTACCAGCGCTGCCCTTTCTGCGTTGATGGCGACGGGGCCCACGGGACGATCATCTGTTGTCAGCGTTGATACATCGGGTTGAGATTGGATCTGCGCTGATGTCACCGTAGCTGAGACCGGTCGCTTTCTTGTGATGAACTCTTCTGGGATGATGATCGGCTGATCATCATACAGGCCCTGTTCTGCGACGTGAACAATCTCGGCCGAGAAGGTTCTAGTAGTCTGCGCTGACTTCCCCTTGGTGGTGGACGCTGCCCTGGGGGTGCGAAGTCTGCGCTGGGTGGTAGACGACCTCCGAGTCTTGGACTGCGATGACGGGATGTCTGGAGATGCAGGTCTCTTCTTGGAGGTGGCGGACTTCGTCCCACGCCTCTCCTCCGAGGGAAACTCCAGCGGAACACCAGACGGTAGGGGGTCGTCCGACAGCAGTTGACTGGTGAGGGACTCAGCTGCATTATCCATGACTGGATCAATCCTACGCGACCTATCTGCGGCACGCCTCAGGACGCAAAGTAAATATTTATTAAATTCACAAGTTGATAAATGCTTGCAACAATTGCAGCGTGAGCTGAAAGAACATGGTACCGTGCAACTAGGGCATATTAGGTGCAGGTCAGCAGCAGAGAAACGTAACTTACATACGGAACAGATTTTCATGAACGTAAACTACTGAACAAACACAGAATACACCGTGAATAAACAGTGGTAAATACGAATAAATATCAAAACATATTGATGAAGGATACTAGCTAAACCTCTATAAAGAACTTATAGAGGTAACTAACTAAATAATCAAAGGATATAGTGCCGTAAGGAGACACAGGCGCTCTCACAACCTGCTCACTGGGCAGAAGAAGGAGAGAGAAGCATGTGGGGGAACAGTGGCGCCAGTTCCCGCCAAAACGGAAGGAGGGACAACTCTTGGTGAGTAGTGATTAGTGATTTTACATTGAAGGGTGCTTCAATAGGAGATACAAGTGTTTCCACTATGTTAGCAAGAAGAAGAAGACAAGCAATTAAGCATGAGTCAGGATAAGGAAAAATAATACTTTTTCAGATAAATACGTCTGTAAATGATTCTAAGACTGTACACCAATGCTGTGGTCCGTGTCTGCTACGTTTTCTGAATTATTTCCCACCGTATCGTGCATATTTTGTATCCGTACATACGCCGATATGGCCCTTATCTGGAGCCCTGACAATCCATGAGATGTTGTGTTAACAAGAGTTAAAAGTGTGCAAAGTGTCATGGTGACCTTGAAGATAAAGTCAAGGTCACCCAAATTGGGTGGTGTCTGGGTAATCCCCCAATATAGGCTCCATTTGAAGACATTGGGTACAACAGTTCATGAGATATCGCATTAACTAGAGTTTGAAAAGTGGTCAAAGTGTCGTGGTGACCTTGAAAATAAGGTCAAAGTCACCCAAATCGACTGGTGTCTCTGTAATCCCCAATGTAGGCTGTCATCAAATTTGAAGACATTGGGTACAACAGTTCATGAGATATCGCGTTAACAAGAGTTTGAAAAGTGGTCAAAGTGTCGTGGTGACCTTTAAAATAAGGTCAAAGTCATCCAAATCGACTGGTGTCTCTGTGTAATCAAATTTGAAGACAATGTAGGCTGTCATGAGATATCAAAATTTGAAGACATTGGGTGACAACAGTTCATGAGATATTGTGTAATCCCCAATGTAGGCTGTAACAAGAATCGAACATTGGGTACAACAGTTCATGAGATATTGCGTTAACAAGAATCGGGACATCATGTATTGTGCGTATGCGTCTGACGCATTTCTGAATACATAGTCCCCCGTTCCACGTTGCGGCGGGGAACAAAAATATATGGATTGCATATTATGTCTGTTTAGCAATCATGCACACTGGATGAGATAAATGTCATAACATGAGGGACAACCAAATTGTGGATAGGCAAAATTGAGTGTTTTAATATAGGTAGACTATGCTGAGTTTTATCAATGATGTCAGTTGCTGTTTCCAGACATGTGGCCTGACCTGGGGGAAGAGGGTATCACACGCTGATGCCAGTCCAGATACCACAGACAGCCCCGTGACATTGGTCATCTGGAAATAAAACATACCTTAATATACATAACCACAAAAGGCAAAATCGCAAAAACTGGCTTAACAATAATCTGGATGTAAATTTAAAGTTCACAAAAGAACAAATTTTGCTTGGATTCGGTCATAAAAATAATTATCCAATCAATGTGAGTTTATCCTTTTCAAAAATATCATCTTTAAGTGTAAAATATCTAAACAGATGCCAACTTTTCAGTTTTTACAACAGGAGCTTACAAAATATTATGAACTGACAAAATATTCTCCTACGATAAGTTCAAGAATCGATCATTTTTTCAAATTCTGGTCGATCTGGCACCTTTAGCTTCTGCATGATATTTTTAACTTCTATATGATTTATTCTAAGTGATGTTTTTTTTCTAAATAAAATCTACAATATGTATTTAAGAATGACTGGAGTCCATGTACCAATGGAACTATGGAAAAATAAAAAAACTATGAAAAAAATAATAAAATAAAAACACAAAAAGAGGAAGGCAAATTACACAAAATGACAATCTGTCTAAAATCAGATCTTAGTTCTTGCTACCCGTGAAGATCTGGGTTAGAATTGGTCTTCTGCAACCAATGCTTGCCGTACGAGGTGACTGACCAGATTGGTTAGTCAGGCTTGATGACTTGATTGATGAATGCCATCATATACCAGTTGTGTATATTGATGCTCATGCTGTTGATCACTGGATTATCTGGTCAAGACTCTATTAATCACAGACAACCAACATATAGCTGGAATATTGCTGATTGTGGCGTTAAAAACAAACAATCAATCAATCAATCTTAGTTCTGGCTATTGTTAAACAAATTATCTGATACCATTTGATTATGGGCCTTCCTGAAACAACCTTTTATCCAGAACCATCAGAGCGTCACTTGCCAGAGAGTCACAATCTAATCATGCACTTGAAATGGCTAACACAGGGTTGTCTTCCACTTGCATATATGGGATGCACATTGAAATGAGCCAGGCTTTCCACAGCCCATGAGAACTGCAGCCATATTTTCTCAGGCTATCAGAAATTCAAGAATTCTTTCAGCAGTTCTTCAAATTTTGAACATTTTCTAAAACTCAGTCTGAAATGGACGCCACTGGTTTCAAACTAGTTCCGTAAGGCTCGAGAAAGTTGTTTTTTGATTGGCTAATGATAGTCATTTCATTGGTCAGTCAAGTTTGCAAAAGGTAATTTTAAGTTAACCTGTAATGGGATGTCGTCCAATCTCTTCATAGAAGTAGTGAGTTCTAAAATCTGATTTTAACAAGATTTTGGAAAAATTCGTATTTTGAGCCAACATAGGATATTTTTGCATTTGATATTTTATTTTCCTAAATTCTGAGATATTTTAGTACTCAGTTTAGTGTGACACATTCCCATCAAAATCAATCAGATGGAAACTATTACAGGGGTGGAAATAACCCATTGCCCGACGTCCCAGTCCAGTGTTTTTTTCTGTCGGGCTAGCAAATTTGTATGTCACTCTGTACCAGTGTCCAGTTGACTTTCCAATGTTAATTATGTTGTTTATCAACAAGAAAATCGGCCGGTATAGTGGAAGAATTATCAGGGCAAGTGATTTTACATGTGCCACTGTACCGGAGTACACTAGCAATTTTGAAGTTATTTCCACCCCTGTATTATTGAATGAAACTAAACAAAGAGATACAATGGATGCTCTAAGAGAGGAACTCACTGTCAGGCCAAGAGCTGCTGCATCCAGCTCAAGCTGACCAAGATGGCCGACAAACATGGAGGTCACCAGAAACAGCAACTGCTGAAAGAAGGTGGTCACAATCTGGAAAGAAGAATTAAATAGAGCATGAAAGGGTTTGAGGTTCCTCATATTAGAGTACCCATTCAATAACAAAATCACAATGGTACAATGAACTTCCCAGCCTCTTGAGGACACCATACCTTGTGCCAATGATATGTGACAAATGCATGGTGAAGGATAAACATGTGAACTTGTTTTATGCACAGAATGACTCATCACTGGCAATGCAATGGAGATTAGACTGTAAAACCTTACCATACACACACATTAGATGTGCAAACAAAACAACAAAACACTTACTATTTGCCCTGCTATCAAAATATGAGTGTTGAACATGTCCATACATACATATTAATTTGTGCATACAAAATACTTATGATTTGCTCTGGTAAGGAGGGAAGACTCTTGAATATTAGATGTGCATACAAAACATGCCATACTCTTGAATCTTGCACATTAGATGTGCATACAAAACATGTACAAGTTGCCATGGCAAGGAGTGAAGATGTTTGATGGGCATTTAGAAGTTGGAAGGTAACATAACAACGTATGGTATGGAGTGAAGACTCTTGAATCTTACCATACATACACATTAGATGTGCATACAAAACACATACAATTTGCCATGGCAAGGAGTGAAGACTCTTGAATCTTACGATACATACACATTATATGTGCACAAAAAGCACTTCCACTCACCATGTTGTGGTGATTTTGACTCTTGACTATGACGTAACATACACATTAAACACGCAAACAAAACTTACAATTGGCCAGGCTATGGAAATAAGACTCTTGAATTCATTTTTATATCCAAGTGGGAAGAGGCGCCGGTAAAGTCGTCCAAAACAATCACAGCCACATCTTGACTTGAACCAGCTGAGATATTTGGGTCCTGCAACATTTTCTGTACTTAAAATCAACTGGCTTTATACATAGCCTACAGTCTGTTTGGTTTCATTTGAGACCGATGAATTGCTCACTAACACAAAATCATATAATTGCAACAATACCAATACCAAACAATACCAAGTGAAAAGTGACAACAAAATTATGATCATTTGTTAAACAACTTTGTTATTCAGGTGTCCTAAACTATGAGACAAATCATCAGATTTGGTCTGTCGATTTCATGTGACTGCAAAATTTGGTTTTGTTGCAATTATTAGATTTTGTGAGACCAAGCAATTCATCGGTCTCAAATGAAATCAAACTGACTAGATTGTGAAACAATATGATAAAAGCATGAGCATGGAGAAAGGGTAAAGTGGAATCATTTTCAAAACATACAATTTATAAAGTATTGTGATTATACTTGTATGGATTGTACATCATAAATGTACATGCTTAACTGAGCAGGCTTATGAAATAAGTAACATTGTTCTTGAGAATTTTAGGAATGTTCATACATATTCATCAAATTCAAACAGGCCTCCAAGGGTTTGAAAGCAGGGTCATCCTAAACAGTTTTATGCATGGTTCTGTAATTCTAGTCCATAAGAGTAAAACTGTTGGTGCATGGAAAAAAGGAAAAGAATAGATATCAAAATTGAGCTTTATAACAGTAATAAGGACTGATTATGTGTGTGTGCATGCTTGTGTGTCTGCGTGCATTCATGCAGGTGTGTTTGTGTTTCATTAATGAGCATCCTTGAAGTGCTTTAAGTGAGTGGGCATGCTTTCACAATGGCGACCTGCATCCACTTATGTCATAAACACCGGCCTTAAAATCGTCGTCTTGTCTCTCACTTAAAAGTAGATTTTTCAAAGATTAGTATGTGTATCTGCTGGATATATTTGATACCTACACAAGGAAACACAAAGATTTAGGTTGTATTGAACACTAATAAACAAAAACGGTAAAGTATTTCTTCCGATAACAATCTGGAACCTGTTCTTTAAAAACCTCGATAACGAATGTCATTTTATCAATTTTCGTCTAACTAAACTGCATTAATTATGAATGAAACATGCGATAATGACCCCGATCGGAGAAGGAATAAAGCGTGGTGGATCCATGCAAGAAAGCAACGTCGCTTCCTGGTGTTGACACCATAGACAGTGGTTCGCACATGACACCATCGTCGGCGATGTCGTCCATTTCACCCACACAACCTCTCGGCTGAAACCTTTTGACAGGTACGCATTGAAGCTCTCTGCGACGTTGTGTGCGATACAACTGATGTGTGTTTGAAGCGAAGCCACGAATCTTTGTATGGAGCTCCGAAAGTACCTTTTCGAACTCCACGTTAAAGAGTTACATGAGCGCGCGTACGTAAAATACTACAGAAACATGTCAGATGTTATATCGTCATCTTGAGATCCATTCACTATCTGTGATTTTTTTTTTTTACCTGAAGTCTCGTTATTGGAAGAATGTAGATGATGGTTAAAATGAATGTCTTGATTGCATTACAAATATATACACTAAATATTTACAAAAGTGTTCAAATCGAAGAGCACCTTTAGAATACAGCACCACAACTTCTCGTGAGGACGATCTCTGCCGTCTGGTGTAGGTGATTTTAATAAATGTCATTTATACAGGTTATCTGTGTTCGTGTCCGACAGAGTGATATCAGTTAATTCACGATGGAAGAAAATTTTAGATGTTTCCAGTAAGATATATGTATATATGTGTCTGATATCTCTAAAGTATAGATTTATGAAAAACTTCTGAAGAGGGCTTTTTTCATAGGATATACATCTTGACACAATCAAAACAAATTTTCACAAAGTTATAAGTGCTTCAAGGGGTTCATGACCCCCATAAACCCTGAAGACAATTTGAGAGTGTTTTACCACTCCGATTTTAGTACACTTTTTAAGATTCTAAGCGTAAATAACTTGAAAGCATTTTTACAGAATATTGTGGTTGGATAGGGCTATATTTCGCTAGACTGGCTTAACAATACTAATTTCTTCCCTTCATCTTTAGCGCAAGGCAGGATAACAATAAGTATCATCTTTCAATGTCTCTTGTTATGAAGTTGTTGGGGGTCGAACCACCCACTTCCTCTCTCCTGGCAGACACTTTATCCACAAGGCCACGGAGGTTCCATTATGATAGACGAGGGTAAGGTGTAAAATTGTCATGTCTAAATCCTGTTTAAATCAATAAGTACTTTACAATTTGATGTATAATGGAACTTGAAATATATATATATATACTGTGGGTAGCCTAGTTGTTGAAGTACCCGACGGAGGCTTGGGTTCAGTTCTCCACAGAGGTACAGTTGTGTTAAGACCATTCCGTACAAAATGTCGATGAACGTGTTGAAATCGACAAAGCACCCAACTCCCTCAGTCACTATTGCTTCAGTCTTGTAAGCGTCTAGCTATATGACGGCTAGGACAAGGCTGGACCAGACAACCCAGTGATCAACAGCATAAGCATCGATCTACGCTTGCAAATGGGATACGATGACGTGTGTCAAGCAAGTTAGCGAGCCTAACCACCCGATACCCTTAATCGCCTATCGCGACAAGCATGGGTTGCTGAAGACCCGGATCTTCAAGTGTTTCCAGTAAACGGGCAAACCCGTGTTTATATTTATAGGTAGAGAACTGTCAATAGAAACTTATACCTGAAGCTCTGTAACCCGAGTCGTAATGTCTTTCTCGGATACGAACAATGCCTACACATGCGCCGAAAACAGTTTGTCACGTGCGGAAAGTGAGTGAGTATGTCATGTTGTACAAGCTATCAAAAGAAATTATACACCTATTTCATGGAAGTTAAAGAAACAAGACATTATTCTTTCTATAAAAGAAATTAAAATACTTATAGAACAAGATATATGGATGACAACTTCTTTAATTCTAGAGCACGATGTTTCGATACAGGTTTTTGTATCGTTTTCAAGTAAGAATGGTACAGGGAGAGAACAGGTGATATACATGTATATACAACAAGACTAATTAACAAGGCTGAGACGAAATAAACAATGTAATGATAACGAATAGAGGGATAACAGATGATTACAGATTAAAATACTGTATTAAAGGTTCTTTTTTAGATTTCAGATATTTACTGAACATATTACCTGAATTTTGGAAACATACTTCAAAGCACTGCCACTCTATCCCAGTCAAGAATTTGAATGTTAAACAATTACAGGTGAATTTAGTAAAAGTATCAAAAGGCTGCAGGATTTTTAATGATAAACTTATTTGCGATGACAAAACCTTATGGATGATCAACATATTTGCAATGATAAACATCCAAACATTTGTAACAAAAGGCAGTATTTATTTCTTGGAACTGACTTTGAGTGGGAAAATATATTCACAGTATACAGAAAGGGATTACAAGAAACAAAGCTTATAGATTTCTACAAGGTATTATTTATAGAAAAAGGGAATTGGACAAAATGAAAAAAGTTGATAAACGTTTGTGTTGTTTTTTTTTGCAATGATGTGAATGAGAGTGTGTATCATGTGTACTGGGAATGTCAGGAGACATAAACATTTTGGAAAACCTACAAAATTTGGCTTAACAATGTATATATCCTCATCCATTGATATTATCAAAAGACATGGTTTGGTTTGGTACTCTCCATCAAAATGGATTATTAAATCACATCATCATTGCTGAGAAGACATATGCAGTATCAAAGATATGCTTCCAAATCTAACTTTATATATATACATAAAAACTCTAAAAGAAATATTCTTTGTGGAAATTCTTCCCAGTACTTAGATGGCTCCAAACTGTTTTTTTACCTGACAACAAATATACGTTTAATGATTTATGCATGTATATTACTATATTGATATCATACCTGTACATCAAGTAACTGTATTACTAATTACTAATTAGGATAAAAGAAATAACGGATGATTGGTACATGCCGTTTTTCATAAAATATATTATGTACGCGAACCTATGGAGAGTACATGTCATTTGCATACTATATCTTGTATCAGGAACGTATATTTTGACGTATTTTCAAGGGGTAAAAATGACACGATTTTCTCTCCTGTAAACTCATCTATTTCGGATGATTTTACAAAAAGTGTTAAAGACAAAAGTTGGAAAACACGATAGTCGTTGAATATTTTACAATCAAACTTTAGTTGTGTTCAAGGGGCGGTAGGGTAGCCTAGTGGTTAAAGCGTTCGCTCGTCACGCCGAAGAACCGGAATCGATTTCCCATATGGGTACAATGTGAGAAGGCCATTTCTGGTGTCCCCCGCCGTGATATTCCTGGAATATTGCTAAAAGCGGCGTAAAACCAAATTCACTCACTTGCTCAAAACTACGCAATAAAATAAAAAAACATTTTATTTCTATTTGAGGTGGTCTCATCCGGTAAAGGAGCGATGGGGTAGAATAGTGGTTAAAGCGTTCGCTCGTTACGCCGAAGCCCCGAGTTGAGTCCCTACATGGGTAAATTTAGCCACGTACTAAGTCAACTCTTCTAAACTAGATTTTGCAAAATTTTCCATACTGTTTAAAGGTACTGTTTGCACATGAACTGAAGTATTGTAAGACACATTCGTAACGTTGAAAAGATTATTGTCATGGGTTAAAAAAAATGATGAAACAGAGAAAATTGGCGAATTTTTAACAACATTTTACATATTGCTCAAAGCGGCGTAAAACCATCTTCACTCACTCACTCCTCTTTTAAAGAGCTTACCTTTTTTACCTTCAGAATCACTGACATAGTCAGAGTGTGTGGGCTTCTTGGAATCTGACTTGAGAACAGACTTGAGGTTGATATCATTCCCGACAAAGTGGTTTCCATTTTTCACGTCTTTTAAGAAAAGTGACTGGATTGTGCCGTAATTTGACGTCGGTTCCTGAAGAGTCGCGGCCGGCATGTCAGAGAACTAATAAATTTGTTTTTGATAACGAACTTGTGTTCGGAATTTAGTTTCTTCAATGACGAAATAGTTCTTTCGCTCTCAGTTAAATACAACGTGCCAATTCAAGCTGTTTCCACAAAACAGCATGCTCTCTATTGGCCGTTTACCATACTGACAAAGGTACACAGGTGACATGTTTATATATGACATTTGCAGTATTTATCAACACCTTTAAGCGCGAACTCATATTGTTATGCTTGTAATATATGCAGGGTTTACCGAATATTATAAATTGGACATTCATGAAATCTATACGAATATTGCCTGATCATTTTGGAAGCATTTTAGTGAGAAAAGTAATTATTTCTGGATCTGGTTACACTGAATGGTTTTACGCCGCTTGTAGCAATATTCCAGCAATATCACGCCGGGGGACATCTGATATGGGTTTCACATTGTGTCCATGGAGAGAATCGAACCCGGGTCTTCGGCGTGTCGATCGTACGTTTAAACAACTAGGCCACCCCACCACCTCGGGGTAACCGTTAAAGTCTGTAATTTGTGAGTTTGGTTTAACGCTGGTTTTGAAAGTATTTCGATCACATGTGACGTGACCGCCTCCGTGGTGTCGTGGTTAGAGCGTCCGCCCGGAGAGCGGAAGGTCGCGGGTTCGATCCCCGACCGCGTCATACCAAAAGACGTTAAAATATGGTACTTGTTGGTCCCTGCCTGGCGCTCGGCATTAATGGGTACAACAAGGACTGGTCGGCTCGGAGTCAGTATAATGTGTCTGAGTGGGGTATTCATGCTTCACTGCGGCATGGTATCTCCGTGAGCTGGCACTATAAAACCAGCTTAAGTCTGGGCTAGTACAAGCAGCCGCACATACACATACACACGCATGCACGTCGTCATATGAGCGAAATATTTTCAAGCACGACGTTAAACCCAATTTCACCTCACCTCACATGTGACGTATCACGATGTTACATTTACGTGGAACGAAAGCTCGAAGCGAAGTAGGTCTTAGACGTTTTCCAATTTGGTACAGTGAGTGCGCTTAGTTTTACGCCGCTTTTAGCAATATTCCAGCAATATCACGGCGGGGGACACCAGAAATGGCCTTCACACATCGATCCCATGTTGAGAATCGAACTCTGGTCTACAGCGTAACGAGCGAACGCTTTATCCACGAGGCTACCCCACCGCCCCGATTGATGAAAGTGTGCTATATAGGTATTATTGCGCCTGATAACAGTGTTTGATAACAGTTATTGTTACCATGGTAACAAGAGAGACTCAATAGATCCACACAGACACGCACGTATGCACGTACGCACGCACACTTTGGTGAAGCCCCAAGGATGGGTACATAAAAACATAATCAGAGCGAACAGATATTCGGCCTTACGATCAAAGGTTTCTGTAGACCCGGGCTAGAATTGATCTTTAGTTACCCATGTCTGCCGTAAGAGGTAACTAAC
The DNA here is from genome assembly GCF_003918875.1 of Haliotis rubra. NCBI lineage: Eukaryota > Metazoa > Mollusca > Gastropoda > Lepetellida > Haliotidae > Haliotis > Haliotis rubra. Next base: position 518,040 of record NW_025767381.1, on the reverse strand, counting down.
GGGATCGGGTGGTCAGGCTTGCTGGCTTGGTTGATACATGTCATCGTATCCCAATTGCATAGATCGATACTCATGCTGTTGATCACTGGGTTGTTTAGTCCAGACTTGATTATTTACAGACTGCCGCCATAATGCTGGAATATTGCTGAGTGCAGCGTCAAACAACCAACCAACCAAAGCGTATTGAAGGTACGGAACCCTGCGCTGCCAATTGTTGTGCCTCGGACACCCGTCAATACTGTCATTTCTATGCAGATAAGGGTTGAAAGATACATATAGATTAATATTATCTTGTCAAGATTGACAAATGAATATATAGCTCCACACTGGAAACGTAATCATGTAGTCCACTATGGATTTAGTCCCATTTCTGGCAGTGAGATTATCACACCTTTTGATTGGTCTAGCACGTTGTCCCATCTCTGGCAGTGCGATTTCCATAAATCCCATTTCTGACAGTGAGATTATCACACCTTTTGATTGGTCTAGCACGTTGTCCCCTGTCTGGCAGTGCAATTTCCGTAAGTCCCATTTCTGGCAGTATGCTGTTCACACCGCTTAACTGATAGGTAATAAATTGCTAATTGGTTGAGTAGGCTAATTAAATGGGTCAATGATGGCATTGTGGAAAATCCAGAGTGTGTGTTGTTGGCTCTAATGTCAGCATCTGTGCAGTTGCCTCGACTTCAACAAGCTGATCAGTCGCTGGTATGTTCTCATCTTCTTGTCAGGTAGTAGGCGGAATAACTCAGGGACACTTCCATAGGGCTGTTAGTTGTTCCAAATGATTACCCCTCCTCCAATCATTCTCAGTCGTTCCAGATAATGACCCCTCCCCAACCCAATTTAGACGACAATAACTATCATTACGCATGAATAAACACAACTGAAATATTTAGTAACATATGGTTTCAACAATAATAACGACAAACAGTTTTATTTATCCTTATTTCGTTCATCTTCACTGCAAACAATTTAAATAAACAGAAATTATCTATGCATGAACACTGTCCATTATCCGTCGACCGGATAATGTGGTGCCGCTTGACCGTAACCAATTGCTTGCTCTCGAAAGTACAACATGTGTGGTAGTTACAGTGATCAGCTGGTTATATTATAGAGACTGGTGTTCTGACTAGCAGTTGGCATCGCTAACAACCGAATAAACTAAGTAATTATGTGTATTTGAGTTCCGGAGTGGTCCAAACAATCTTTACAGATGTTGCAACAATTGTTTAGTGATAAGCTAAAATGGTTAATGGTTGGGGTAGCAAAGACTAAATTACCAAAATGTTTCAAATTATGTAGACAATGTACATTAAACGCTGTCGAAGATGATCTTTAGGAGTCGGTCAGTCAGTCAGTCAGTTTGGTTCTACGCTGCCTATATAGCAATATTCCAGCAATATCACACCAGGGACACCAGAAATGGGCTTCACACATTGTACCCATGTGGGGAAACGACCCGGGTCTTCAGTGTGGTGAGCGGACGCTTTAACCACTTGACTACCCCATCGCCCCCAATTATATAGGAATAAAATCAGATGACATAAGAGGGGTGTCTGAAAGGTTCTCACCTTACTACCGAAGGGTGTGGAGTACCCGTAGTTTTTTGCATATATTGAAAACAATACACTCCTTGCTTAGAAGCACCATCTGAACCAAGTACATTATTGCAGCATATGTCCAAAGGAATCGAAGCCAGACGTGTTCTCTGCTCTTGAAAATGGAAAACTTGGCTTCCGCCCTGAAAGGGACAGCCCCCATAACCGCCAAGTGGATATTGTGTCAACTTCAGAGGGCGACGTCCCTTCCTTTGCTGCCATGTACAGTGGAGTTCGAGGGGGAGAAAAGAGATACGAGGGTGATCGAAGATCAGGAAGATCTTCATGTGTCACCATTAATGCGATCATGGCTCCCGTTTGAGATCAGACATTGCTACGACACAAAAGTGAAAAAGGCGGATTACTATTCTCATTGATCTGGAACGTCCTATCATTATCTTAACGCAGTTGTATACGTTCCTACGGATCGGGAAAGGTCCAGAGAGGTCGGCCAAGCACTCCCAACAGTAAGTGCATCCCCTAACATTCGGGGAACTTAGCCGATTTTGTCCAGTCGAATTACATCTTAATCGGGAAGGGTTCTATGAAGGACGGCAGTAAAAATTCTGAACGTGTGACTGAGGCTTAAGGGAGACGTTTGATGAAATACACGAGGTGACTGAGGATAATGGATGACTCTCCACATATCACAAAGCCTTTAGGGGTCTCCCTAGACTAAGGCTTAGTCTCTGAATATATTTAATTTTGATAGTAACAAACAAGCCCATTTATATTGAAAAGGAGCCCTAGGGAGACCAGAGATTGAAATCTAGACTTGCTTTATTTAGGGCTTTAGCACAGCAGAGAGGGCTTGGCAGTAGGGAAATTAATGTGGTTCAGGGACTGTGAGACAGACTAGGGTCTCCCTTGAGAGTTGGGATTAATTTGATGAAGGAACAAGGCATGACCAATGGCACACTTGATTCCATGGCTTTCTGACCTTGAACGCTCATCTCAACACTCAGAAAGGATTTCAGCTACCGCCATACCCAGTCAAGTGCTCATTGACAATGTGAAGTCTTTACAGACTGGTCCACAGATTGTGTGCTATCTTGTTTTCAGAAAGATAGTTGCATGTCTTCGATTTTATTACCGCTTTTCGCCCAAATGAGAACAATGAATTGCAAGCTAACTCAAAATTGGGAATGGTTGATTGAATGTCAGCTGGGTACACGACAATGAATACCCTGTATACCCAACAACGGTCCACATTTTCCAGCTTGCTGGAAGACATACCAAGAGCTTCAGAGAGTGAAGTTTTAGTTTTAAGCCGCTTTTAGCAATATTCCAGCAAAATCGCGGCTTCACACATTGTACCCAGGTGGGGATTCGAAGCCAGGTCTTCGGTGTGACAAGCAAACACTTTAACCAGTAGGCTACCCCACAGCCCCCAAGAGCTTAAGAGCATTTCAAGTATTTATTAATGGCATTAAATGGAGCTCCTCTTTCTACTTCACATAAAAAAGAATACCTCCTAAACAACGCCCTGCACTATAGAGCATGTGCAGTACTCATTTGCAGCTTCGACACTAACAACAAGCTAGTTTCTTTAACATCTTCAGGTTATTGGTATTTTTACTTATTTTGAAATTCCCCATTCTCATTTGCTTACAAACGAGCTCTGGTATGGGCATATCAACAAAAAAATAATTAATATGCATATGTGTTTGATTTTAAGGTAATACTTGGGTAAAGCATGGAGTAGTTAGATGCTGCAATGGTGTAGCATTGAGAAGTGCATCAACTATTGTGGTCTTGTAATGGTATTTTCATGGTGCAAATAAGTGTCTGTTTTATAAGGAAATGCTACAAATGCCTGGGTACCACCTAAAACATGGGACCCAAAACCTGCCAAACGATAATCAGTCAGACATGGAAACTATACATCTACCTGATCCAGTTTTTCATAGTATTGCACACTAAACTGAGACATAGAGAATCTCACCCAAGTGTCTTCTGATATCAATTATATCAACACGAGTTGATAAAGTTACAAATATCCGAGGCTTGCCGAGGATATTTTTACTTTTATCAACAAGTGTTGATATATTTGATATCAGAAGACACGAGGGTGAGATTCTATTTATCATCCAAAATCACTCTTCATTAATTTTCAATAAAAAATGTACATCTCTGAGCATGGTACTGCCATAAGACTTGCAGTGCAGCGATGTCATAGCATTGTGACGTCATCAAGTACATGACGTCATAGCATTGTCAGGGCATTGTACAAAATATACTGTCAAAACGATATCTCCTAGGAGATATCGTTTGATCTCACACAAGCGATATCTCCTGTGGAACACAGTTTTGGATGATAAAGTAGTGTGTTGTGATCCAGCAGCACAATGGGCTCTTGTAAACAGATTTGATGACCCACCACCTCCCCAGAACAAAATGGGTAACCCACCCCCCACCCCTCATAATCATCATCACACACCCAAACCATAACTCATGAACGATCCCTAAAGGTCACACTCAGCAATATTCCAGCTGTATGGTGATGGTCTGTGAATAATCAAGTCTGGACCAGACAATCCAGTGACTGATGTCATAAGTATCGATCTACGCAATTGGGATACAATGACACATGTCAACTAAGTCAGTGAATCTGACCACCCCATCCCGTCGGCTCACAGGACAAGCATGGGCTGCCGAAGACCAATTCTAACACAGATCTTCACAGGTTGAAATTATGAAGCATGTTAGTACAACAGGAATTACAGACTGTAGTCTCCTGTTAACATGATCACTGGTAACTGGGATCTAATACTATCCCAGCCATAATACACAGAGAGCAAGTGGTACTTTTACTACGGTCATTCAAATCTGCCATAGCACAAAACTTTCATTTATCAGGTTGGATGTAATTTTGTGCATTTCACTTCAAATCAGCATCAATCCTGTCCGTGAATCTGCAACAATCACCTTGATACAACAAACAAATCAGGTATGAATACAACCATGGTTTAATATACACCATAATACACTTAATGTTATTTTCATTCTGTAATAACAGGAGACTCGAACAAACTCATGGCAGCAGGTGGGATTCCACACAGACCACAAATACAAAGATTGTCATGAAAGATGAAATATGTTAGCATTCATACAAGGAATAACTGCACCAACTAAAACACAAGGTTTGTCTGATCTTACTGTTAAAACAGTGTCCTATCATGTCCCAGATGACAAAAATATATTCATTAACAAACATTTGAGCATATTCATGCACCTCTCCATTAGATCATATACCCCTGAAAATGAAACCCCATGCATAGGAATAACTATATAAACACGTTCACAGAATCACACTCAAGTACAGTTACACCTGTTATGTGCTACTCAGCTTTTGATAAGGATACAACATGTCTCTGTTGCTAAGCTCAGAGGTCACTCTTTTGTGTATTGTTAATTATCTCCAATTCACTGAGCTTGGTATGATGCAGGTTTCTTTCTTGCAATAGGACTACAGCAAAAGGCTTCACAAATTGTACTCACATGGGGAATCAAACCCAGGTCCTTATGAGCATACACTTTATGAACTGGGCTACCCACCGCCCCTTCAGCTTGAAATGTTGAAAATGCAAGCAACATGAATTACTATCCATAAGATAACATCTCAAAGCAATCAATCCCCAGACTTCTGCCTGTATTGATATATCCTTATCAAAATGTAAGCAGTATATATTCTAGACTTTCTTGTTTCCTGGCTCGGCCACACTCAGGTTTACAGGTTGGACTTCCTTGTGAAGAAGGCCATGATAGCATTCATACACTCGTCAGACTGCCATCTCTCCACCAGCAGGTCACACTCCTTATCATTGACATCATGCAACTTCTGTCGCTCAACTTCACGCATCAGGTTCTTGGAGGTGGTCATACTCTGAAATATAGAATTCAATTCAATAACATAAACTTCTGACGTGTATGTACTTGTGTTGTTATGATTCACCATCATATTTGGTGAATCGAACCACATATGTGAATTCAATTCGCTTTTTAGTATGACTCGAGTTAATTATTCACGAATGTTTTTGGAGGAGTGTTTTTGCTGGAGTCAAGGTATTATTTATGAAAATGAAATGTACAAAATGGAATATATTTCCAAGTAAAGCAAGATAATATTTCGATAAATTAACACTGTCATAATGGTCAAAACATGTCACCAATCATACAGTTACTACCTTGAAGTATATTTTTCAAAATGTCAAGATAAATTTTCAGTTCTTACATGTATGTACAGATGTACATCTACTGAGTGGTGAAACACAATAAAGTAACTTTCTTATAGCTATTATTTCATATTATCCATAAATTTCGACAGTGGATGAGAAAGTGCAAGGACACTGTTTTGACGAAGTCAGGTTGTGTATTACAGTCAACAATGATTATCATTGCAAGTGGATGATGCCATTCAGACACATTGTTACCATCTAATCCTCATTCTAGTTGATTCTTGTGACAAATATAGGGTACTGGGGGCCTATTCTGCCTCGGAAGCTCCACAATGACGTCAGATCTAAAGCCTTTGCCTGGCTGAATTGAATTTTGCTAGCCAGTCGGGCTACCTATGCCTGAAAATTACTAGCCCACAAAGTAATTCACTAGTCCGAAAATTGAATGTAGACACAGGTTTCATCATTAGGCTGCTAATATGATGAACATTTTTATCAGGCCATAATCTTGCATGATTTAAAAGTGTGTTTTAACGCTACAAGTTGGAGAGAATGATATATTCACAAAATGACCCCATGAAAATTCACTCTGAAAAAGAATCACTAGCCAGTCGGGCCAGTGACTGGAGATTTACTTGCCACAGGCTAGTGGGCCAGTGGCTTTTTCGCACACTTGGTTAGTGCAAACTCCTTCTTGAGATACAGTTTAAAGTTTTGCAGCTGCCATTTTCAGCCAACTGGCCTAATAACCTCCAGGGTTAAGGAGGTATTGCCTCCCATCCACCCACCACAAGTCAGTGTAAACAAAGTAAATGTTTTCAGACACCAACCTTAATAACAAAGGGATAAGCTACAATGCATGTAATTCATGAGGTGCCAGCACACCATTAGGGAACTTATATTTTTGCAATGTTTTGTGATACTGATGTCTGATTTTTACCTTCCATGAATAGATTTGACATTCAATTTTGTGGTTTAATGATCTTAACAACACAAGTGCATGCAGGGTAATTTTTTCTGCCCTTTTTCCAGCTTTACCCTCCTTCTTTCAGATAAGTCCACTGTCGCATGCCCTTGTATTAGAAACGCCAAACAAATCAGAATACAGGTATCCAGTATAATGAAAGTGAATAACAAGACTTTAAAGCCTTAATATTGATGCATTCTGCATAAGTCCAGAGAATAATTTCATTATGTAGTTACACTACAATGTCATGTACATTTCAAACAGATTTCTATAGTGTTACCTTTGGTGGCAACTTTGAGTACTCCTGAATCAATGTATCTGTCTCCTTCTGGAAAGAATTTTCCGGGATAATGTTAGTGATGAGATTTCTCTCTTTTGCCTCCGGAGCTGTCAATTTTCTGTTGAACAACAACACCTCACTGGCCTGCAAAAGAAGAGTCATCAAAGAATAATACAGAAAGTTCTTACATTTCAGATATGCTGTGTCACTTTCTTCTTCTACCACAGTGGAAAGTTTTGTTGAGAACTTAATCCAAGAATCACAGGTACACAGTAATACAGAGATGCTAACCCAAAGGTGTTGCAAATTAGTAGTTTCAAGGATCAAAATTAGTAGTTTGACCATCAAATTAGTAGTCAACTAAATACTTAAATCATGGTGGATTCTGAGAAAGATGATAAGACACTAATCAAGAGTGAAGATTTAATTTCACATACTGCCAACAGCAAATTTGGAAATTATTGGCATTATATATCATTCTGTCGTCTCTTTTTGGCGAAAATGTATTTAATCGATGAAAATATGTTTTTGTCTATATATCCAAATTTTAATGAATTGTCTTAGAATTTCTAGGGCAATCGTACTGGCAGAGTTTGAGGCTAAAATTCTTAGCAACTATGACAAAATCATAGAGGTTGGTATCTCTGAGTAATATCAACATGCTGGCTAATGCTTCTTTGGAACTAACATTCTTCCTCTGCAACTACAAACAACGATCAGAATGAGATCAGATCCAACAAATAAATGAGTTTTCTGATAAAATTGGTTTCTACCAAGCAGTTAATACTGATGATGTTCCAGAAGATGCAGTTGTCTCGAAGCAGGAGCACTTTCATATCCAAATACTCAGACAGACAGTGACATAAAAACCCAATCCCAATATCTGGTAATATACATAAGACATCATGTTACCATACTGGCAGAATAAGGTTCAAAATATTGTGCAGGTTCTGCTTAACTCGTAAATGTTGGCATTTCTCATTATTTACCTTTGCTTTAGACTAATGCTTAGTCACTGAATATTTTTTATTTTGATAGAAGCAACTCCTCTAAAAGTGAAAAGGGGATCCAGTGAGATGGGACCCTGAGAAAATCTAGACTTGTTTCATTTAGGGCTTAGCACTGCAGAAAGGGTTTGGTGGTAGGAAAATAATTCAGTTCAGGAGCCGTGAGACTAACCTTTGCTGCTCCCATGAGCTTTGGAAACATATAAGATGAGCATCCCTCAGGTGACTGACCCAGCACAGTGAAAGGAGTATGGAATGTTGCCTGCAAAACATGTTCATAGTGAATTTCAGTAATACCAAACAGGAAGTGCAACATTAGAAAGAGTTTGAAACTCAAATTTGCATTAGACAACAACAAATTCAACTTTCTGGGTTTCATCTTCTTTTTAATGTTTGGTACAACGTTTCAGGGCTTGTTCTGGCCCCATCATCAGGTAAAACATTAAAAAAGAAGATGATGTGCATCAAATAGCATCTCTTATTTACTTTTCGGTGCTTCGGTGAAAGATCAAAGGCACTGACAGTACTTTATCAGACGATAATGTGCACTTTTTGCATTACGTCACAATGTATTGGCGCCACTGCGCCATTCTAGTCTGCCCTCTCTTAATCGAACAATTTTGCATTACGTCACAATTTAAGCATCGTCACAATGTAAGCAACATCATGATGCATGTCAGTTGTCATCGCCTCGTACAGCCTCCTACAATAAACTACTCTGTTGCATCCCGTTTCTTGGTTTGCAGTTGCTTCAATTGGCTAACATCACTGGTGGAAACATTACCGTTGTGTTTTCCGACAGATAAATGTCTCAGTTCGACTCACAGTTTTACAGCAACACAGTAACTTTCGAATGTTTACATTCCCACAATGCATGCATGGAATGTGGCTTGACTACTCAGCTTCATCTGGATGTACTGATCTAAACTTATGCTGGTAGTAGAAATGAGACGTTCATACTGCCCCATATGGTTTATGTTAATCACAGATGAAATTAAAATAATTTAGAGAAGATATTTAATCCGAACGTAAACCGTCATCTAACTGTTTAGCATATGTTTTTCTGGTAATGTTCGTCTTAACATAGGGGGGCAGACAAGTCAATAGAACAGCGCGTCAGTTGGTCCTGTGCATGGACTCTTAATTTAGGTCACCAACACCGTCGTTTGTTTTCTGCCTTAGATTAATCGTAATTATCCTTAGAAAGTATTAAATTTGGCATCTTAGAAAAGAAATACAGTTCGCTCTACCACCATGTATAGTGTAATAAAGCACACTTTCGCCCTGAACTATTATAACGTTCAAGCACTTGGATGCACACGTCCTCGTGCGTTAACTATAACAGTTCAGGGCGAAAGTGTGCTTTATTACACTATACAAGATGGTAGAGCGAACTGTATTTCTTAAATAAATTCAACATAAATCTGTCATGGTTACAGGTAGACATTTGTCAACATTAGACCATCACTTTCTAGCTGTATGATCTTCTACCCTGTGGAATATATCACTAATTTGGTTGCCCATAAATGGCTTGTCTATAATCTTTTAATACAACAACTTCTGACCCAAATGGACTTGCTTGCTTGAAAATATATTGGCACTAGCTTGACGAGTTTACTTGCACAAAAAAGTGCATCATGTCATATTTCTGTCATGAGTCATATTTCTCCTTAAAGTTCATTATTCACTTATACAGCGTAAAAATGACAAATAAAAGATGCTAACCAAACACAGGTCGATCATATTTTATGGTAATATTTTCTCAGATTTCTTTATTCCATGTCATGTTTACACACATAGATTTACTTTACAATAATTTACAAACTTTTCCTTCCAGTGATGTGTTTAATACATGGTGCAGCAAATACTGAACTAACTGACAAGTGCCTAAAATGCATCTTGCCTGTTCACTGCATTAGTGTCTACTGTTTAACTAAAGAGTGAGTGAGTGAGTTTAGTCTGGACCAGACAATCCAGTGATCAACAGCATGAGCATCGATCTGCACAATTGGGAACCGATGACATGTGTCAACCAAGTCAGCGAGCCTGACCACCCGATCCCGTTAGTCGCCTCTTACGACAAGCATAGTCGCCTTTTGTGGCAAGCGTGGGTTGCTGAAGACCAATTCTACCCCAGGCCTTTTAACTAAAGATCCATCTCAGAGCGAATGAGTGAGTTGTATTTTTATGCCACTTTAGCAATAATCAAGCAACACCAGAAATGGGCTTTTCACATTGTACCCATGTTGGGCATCAAACCCAAGTCTTCAGCGTGACGAGCAGACACTTTAACCACTAGGCTACCCCACTGCCCTGATCCATCTCAGAAAAAAACATTACCATACTGATCATGCTACTACATCATGTGCCTGCCTGAAAACTCATCAAATGCAACGTAACAAATTGTCTATCACGGTCACATGCAAATTCAATAATGTAACAATACGGCCAGATTTTGGTGGAACTGAAGCACAAGAGACAGACATTTCGTCTGATTAATCTGGAATAAGTAGAAGTTATTCATAACCCATGATTGCTACTCACCCTAGACGAGGCATAGACTGCATCATACAGCCCAAGTGTGGTGACAGAAATACCAACTGCAGGGCCATTAATCAAACCAATCAATGGCTTCGGGAAATCTATGAATGTCCCAACAAATTCACTGAAACACAAAACATCTCAGATGACCAATTCTTCAACACATGCTATCAGTTCATGTTGCTGAATGTCTGCAACATCTGTATCAATCGCTTCATTTACAAGATTTGACTACTGAGTGAAAATGTGCTAATTTTTTACAAATAACATAACTGTCTGAGTTAAAAATATCAACCTGAATTGCATAAAAGCAATTGAAGGTGAAAGAGCCAATAGCTGTGTGTAGATCAACCTGATTGATCTTCAACACCAGTGCAGTCATAACCTCACTGATCTTCAGCCTCAACAGACACAAACTAATTGATCTTCAACACCAGCACACTGTTAACTATTTCCTGAATGGTCTTGATCTTGAGTTAAAAGTAGTATCTACTAGACTCAAGGGACCCTCACAATTTTTAGCTGTTATAAACATTCCTAGGGCTATGACACCTTGCCATTCATGATTAACTATGGACACTGATCTGCTACATCAAAAGGAAAGAGATGAATAGATTAGAAACTCACTTGAGTATCTCTCTGGCATCCAGTGCCATCTTGCCAACATCACTGGGTTTGATGTTTGCAAAGTTAGCCAGGTCATTACCACTACAGAAATAGTCTCCAGCACCTGTGAAACAATCAGTCATCCATACTGCTAGGTATAACTTGATAAATACTACCGTACATCTTTTTTATCAGACTCACAATATGTAGGCAGGCAAGCAGCATATCTTATTCATCATGCATTGCCTGATGAGCATTCAAATATGAAACAAGAAGACAAAGTCATCAATACCCCCGCAATGGCAAAATACTCTTCATGTATATGTCTACGAGTTATGATCATGTCAAATGTTTTGGTGTGTATATAGAAAAGTGGAAGGAGAGTATTGAAAGGTTTTAAAAGTTCTGCTCCAGAAAGGAGCACTACCACCAGTTTCAGTCTAAGTCAAACTTGTTGGCATGGAAATGCAAATATATTTTATGCAGAAATCCAAAACTCCCAAAAGGCACCAGTACACCACCAGACCAATCTATGTGACCAATCTAAGTGCCAAGTTTGGTGAAGAGATAGAGAACGGATTTAGAGTTCTGCTCCGTAAAAGAGCACTACCACCAATTTCAGTCTAAGTCAAACTTGTTGCCATGGAAACACCAAAAATATTTAATTCAGAATACCAAAACTACCAAAAGGCACCAGTACACCACCAGATCTATGTATGTGGCAAGTTTGGTGAAGAAATATTTAACGGTTTTAAAGTTCTGCGAAAAACAGGCACGCATGCACGCAAGCACGCACGCACACACCTTCCCCCCTGCAGGGGATAGCAAAGCAAAATGGGCAGTGTCAATAAATCTTTTCTGAAATGATTATCAAAAGACACAATTTCGCATGATTCGGTCACCTTGAAGTATTCACTTGAAGCTTTTCAATTTACATGACTATCAGAGGCTCTTCCTACAATTTACAACACAATGGAAAATATAACTGAACAACTCCCTCCTCAGAAATCCAACACTGTCAAAGATGAGTGAGTGAGTTTAGTTTTACGCCACACTCAGCAATATTCCACCTATATGGCGGCGGTCTGTAAATAATCGAAGTCTGGACCAGACAATCCAGTGATCATCAGTATCAGCATCGATCTGCGCAATTGGGAACCGATGACACGTGTCAACCAAGTCAGTGAGCCTGACCACCCGATCCTGCATAGTCGCCTTTTGTGGCAAGCATGGGTTGATCTTCATGGGTCCAAGACAGTCAAAGGCCAGATTACCTTACATACAGTCAAAGGCAAGATTACCTCACATGCTGTCAATGTTATCTTTGCTTACCAGTCACAACAGCTATTGTCACACTTTTATCCTGACTGGCCTCCTTGAGAGCATCAATCCATTCTCTGTACATCTGTAAGAATATTGCATTTCAAAATGTGTGATTCAAATCTTCAAATGGTGACTATATGTTGGTCCTTAGCAAATACTGAGAAGTACATGATTCATAACATACCAGTAATATCAGAAATTTTGAAACAGTACTACTCAAGATTTGTTAAGGACCGCACCTCTTTCAAATGATGACTATATGTTGGTCCTTAGCAAATATTGAGTTGTATATGTGTAAATCAGCCAGTGTCATTACTAGCAAAATAATGGACATGTGGGAGACCTGTTTTTTATGATTTTGATAATAATTTCAATGTTTGCACTTGATATCAGTAACTGCATGAACGTTTGAGTCTACTTTCCTGAACACGACTCACAAGATAATTTTTCTGATTATTTTCAGGTTATCATATGGAGTCTAACATAGTTTTACTTGTCTCAGGTTTTGACTAGCGGATTAAGTAACAGATTGTGATATGAATACAACCTTAGTCCATGAAGCTTCACAAATAAAATAATCTAAAAAACTTCATCCTACCTCATAATTGATAGCATTTTTCTTGGTAGGTCTGTTTAACAGGATCTTGAAGACTTTGCCTTCTCGAGTCACTTTGATCTGTGTGTACTTCCCTCCATCTCCACTGGCCTCTGCTGAGGAAGACCCTTTCTCTTCAGCCACTAGAGACTCTACTACATTGATGTAGGCTTTCTGTGCATCATCCTTAAACAGCAAATGGAGTGAGTCCACTCAGCAATATTCCAGCCGTATCGCGTCGGTCTGTGAATAATTCAGCCTGGACCAGAAAATCCAGTGATCAATACCATTAGCATCTATCAACGCCAATGGGATATGATGCCATGTGTCAACCAAGTTAGTGAGCCTAACCACCCGATCCCGTTAGTCGCCTCTTACGACAAGCATGGGTTACTGAAGATCAATTCTCACTCGGATCTTCACGGGTCCACCTCATCCCGTGAGTCCCCTCTTACAACAAGCATGGGTTACTGAAGATAAATTCTAAACTGGATCTTCACAGGTCTACAGCAAATGGAATCACTACCTCAAACAGCCCAGTACAGATAGTACAAAATGAGTTTGTGAGGCAAAGTTTGTGAGATTACATAAGACAATGTTAAATTATTCTGCAGCAATCACCACTTCCTCGTAATAGAAGTTACATATTGCTTATATTAAATGAGGATTACCTGTGACATATCACCAAGCTCATTCCAGCTCTGCCATTTTGCTTTTCCAACCAAGTCCATCATTCCAGGCTTTGGTGCATTACATTTGCCGACAGTGGCCTACAAACATAAATGATATAATGGATAGTTTATATTTTCAAAAGGTATATTTTTGAGACCAATGGTTCAAAAGTAATAATGCGTTTTACATTGTAATTCAACTTCATGAAGTGACGAAAATATCTACCAGTACTTACATTTCATTTCAAATATCCATGACCACCAAAGTAGATTTATTACTCTATTTCAAAGCAAAAATTAGACTGAAATATTTCAAACTCACTCGATCAATGTGGAATTAATATATATCGGTACACATTGTTTCATCTACAAGATAAATGTCTTAACAATCAGCTTATCATTTGTCAACAGTCATAAGTATATTTTTCTGAAACAACTAATGTGTCAGATTTGTGATAAATGTCCACATGTAACAATACCTGCTTGAAGAGACCATACATCTTCAGCTTAACCTGATTGCCTGGGTCCTCACTGAGAGTCTTGAGGTTTTCTTAGCCTGATTGAACTCTGCATCATGAGCTGGCATTGTCCTCACTGCAGCAAGGTGAAACTGTCTCTCACTGTGAGATCTCAGAAGTCTGAAAATCATTTATTTATTCAATAAGAAGAAAAATGCATAATCCTATCAGCACCAAAATTGTATAATGTGTACATTGTTTTATCCTCATAGAGTTTTACATAATAATATGTAGAGTGTTAAATTGTATGAACAAGGCATGTTAGCTGTAGTCAAAATCAAATGACAGGGTCTGCCTTAGATGTTTTGGTACCTTAAATTATATATGTCAACTGACCATGTAAGTAGAGCTAGAACAGGAAACTTTCGTACTCGATTAGTGGTGGTTGTGATTAGGAAAACATGTCTCCAAAGGATTACAAAGGTGAGAAGTCAGTAATGATTCACTGTTTAACGACAAAAAAAGAATAACTCTTACAAGTGTTTGCATTTTATTCTGACTTCCTTCTGATGTCTTGTTTGAGTAACAATATACCTCCTTCAACCTTAGTGAACCTAAAAAGTGTTTGCAAGGTCTTCAGCAAACCTGTTCTTAAATGCACACATGGTATCCAAGTTTGGTCAGGTAACAGGGGCCGACAACTGGGTAACCTGTTAGTTAATTTGAACATGTCTCAGAGCTCCAACTAAACACCCTTTTTTCTGTGACAGCCCAAATATTTTCCACTTGTAGTTGTACAACCTATATTTTTCTCGTATTAGTTTTCTGCATAGTCTGAACTTTGAGACAGCCCTTACATTGCATTTCTGCATCAGACAGCACTCTGTCTCTTAGCATCTCAAACTTGCATTAGACCCTTATAAAAGTGTATTTATGCAATGAATTTAGAACTGATGTCACTTATGTTGATGTTAATGTAGGAACCGGCGTGGATACTGTGTAAGCCAACAATAATGACTCAGAAAGCTTGTTATCATTGCCAGCAAACAGCAAAACAGAGGGCTGACATTGTGCATCATTTGGGAAGAATGGGTGGAAACCCAGTATCACAGATTTTGGAACATTAAAAACATGTGAATATAATAGCTGCCGACAAAGGTTTCCTGGACTAAACTTCTAAATAATCATTGAACAAGAACAAGAAAAGCCCATGAATTCCCACATTCCCATCACTAATGACAGTCAGTGGAACCCTGCTTTCGAAAACTATCTTACCTTACAAGTATGCGGGCTTGTCAATGGAAAGTGATTTGACAAATAGATCTATTTCATAATAATGTCTAAGAACAGAGTCCAAAGTTCATATTCATTCTGAACAGTTAAGACCCAGGCCGTGCTTCTCAATTACTGTTCTGCTGGTTTTCAAAATAAAACATACAGAACAAAACAATGGCTAGCATAATACTCACATGCTTGTTATCTATAAGTTTCACAATTTAAAGTTGACAAACAAATAATACCTGAAACTTGCAGACGACAAAAGTCCAAAGGTTTTCCTGACAGACGCTGCCATTGCAAGCTCGGTACCCGTAACTCAGAGTTCTCTCCCCTGCCCTTCTGATCGCTGAACTCCAACACAGCGCGTGACAGTCACATACGGGCCAAGTTTCGTGGCCACTCAGAGCCCGTGGTCATTCTGTAGCAGTTAATCCTGTTTCATACCAAGTGGTCAGGTGTAATGGCTGGAACAATCCTTCAGCAAGGATAATTTGACAAAAATGCGCGCCTTACGTAAAGAGAAATTAAAAATGACAGATTACAACGATAAGTTGTATTTATTTTAATTGAAAATCGATAATTTTCGACACTGACATGAGATTCTGTATACATGTCATTAATTTATGTTTTAATATTAAAAGCTCTGATAAGCGCAGGACACGCTCCTGACAATTTCAAAGCGATTTCTTGACTCAAGGCAACTTCAATACAAAGGTACACCATCCAAGTATCATTTGACCCATAATCCGGGTGAGATTGATCTTCAGTAACCCATGCTTGTGAGGGTAACGGGATCGTGTGGTCAGGCTCGCTGAATTATGTCAGCAGTTCCCAACTGCGTATATCGATGCTCATGCTGTTGATCACTGGATTGTCTGGTCAAGACTCGATTATTTACAGACCGTCGTCACATTGCTGGAATTGCTGAGTGCGGCCTTAAACAACAACAACAAAAACCAAACCAAAACAAAACAGACAGACAATCAAACAACGTATCATTTGACGCTGAATGGACATATTGTTTATTTCGAGAGTCTTTCCATTCGCCATAAAAGGTTTCTGGTCTAAATACATACCATGAATGTGACATTACACAGACTATACACGCACTCACCATACATGAGGTATAGTCGCTCGTATTAATACTAATGATAATAATGATGATGAGTATTTATAAAGCGCAGTTTCCATACACAAGGTACACGCGCTGTTTCCATACACAAGGTACACGCGCTGTTTCCATACACAATGTACAAGCGCTGTTTCCATACACAAGGTACAAGCGCTGTTTCCATACACAAGGTACAAGCGCTGTTTCCATACACAAGGTACACGCGCTGTTTCCATACACAAGGTACAAGCGCTGTTTCCATACACAAGGTACAAGCTGTTTGTTTACATACACAAGGTACAAGCGCTGTTTCCATACACAAGGTACAAGCGCTGTTTCCATACACAAGGTACAAGCGCTGTTTCCATACACAAGGTACAAGCGCTGTTTCCATACACAAGGTACAAGCGCTGTTTCCATACACAAGGTACAAGCGCTGTTTCCATACACAAGGTACAAGCGCTGTTTCCATACACAAGGTACACGCGCTGTTTCCATACACAAGGTACAAGCGCTGCTGTTTCCACACAAGGTACAAGCGCTGTACAAGCGCTGTGTCCATACACAATGTACAAGCGCTGTTTCCATACACACGTAAAGGTACACGCGCTGTTTCCATACACAAGGTACAAGCGCTGTTTCCATACACAAGGTACAAGCGCTGTGTCCATACACAAGGTACAAGCGCTGTTTCCATACACAAGGTACAAGCGCTGTTTCCATACACAAGGTACAAGCGCTGTTTCCATACACAAGGTACAAGCGCTGTTTCCACACAAGGTACACGCGCTGTGTCCATACACAAGGTACAAGCGCTGTTTCCATACACAAGGTACAAGCGCTGTTTCCATACACAAGGTACAAGCGCTGTTTCCATACACAAGGTACAAGCGCTGTTTCCATACACAAGGTACAAGCGCTGCTGTTTCCACACACAAGGTACAAGCGCTGTTTCCATACACAAGGTACAAGCGCTGTTTCCATACACAAGGTACAAGCGCTGTGTCCATACACAAGGTACAAGCGCTGTTTCCATACACAAGGTACAAGCGCTGTTTCCATACACAAGGTACAAGCGCTGTGTCCATACACAAGGTACAAGCGCTGTTTCCATACACAAAGGTACAAGCGCTGTTTCCATACACAAGGTACAAGCGCTGTTTCCATTACACACTAGGTTACAAGCGCTGTTTCCATACACAAGGTACAAGCGCTGTTTCCATACACAAGGTACAAGCGCTGTTTCCATACACAAGGTACAAGCGCTGTTTCCATACACAAGGTACAAGCGCTGTTTCCATACACAAGGTACAAGCGCTGTTTCCATACACAAGGTACAAGCGCTGTTTCCATACACAAAGGTTACAAGCGCTGTTTCCATACACAAGGTACAAGCGCTGTTTCCATACACAAAGGTACAAGCGCTGTGTCCATACACAAGGTACAAAGCGCTGTTTCCATACACAAGGTACAAGCGCTGTGTCCATACACAATTACAAGCGCTGTTTCCATACACAAGGTACAAGCGCTGTTTCCATACACAAGGTACAAGCGCTGTGTCCATACACAAGGTACAAGCGCTGTGTCCATACACAAAGGTACAAGCGCTGTTTCCATACACAAAAGGTACAAGCGCTGTGTCCATACACAAGGTACAAGCGCTGTTTCCATACACAAGGTACAAGCGCTGTTTCCATACACAAGGTACAAGCGCTGTGTCCATACACAAGGTACAAGCGCTGTTTCCATACACAAGGTACAAGCGCTGTTTCCATACACAAGGTACAAGCGCTGCTGTTTCCATACACAAGGTACAAGCGCTGTTTCCATACACAAGGTACAAGCGCTGTGTTCCATACACAAGGTACAAGCGCTGTTTCCATACACAAGGTTACAAGCGCTGTTTCCATACACAAGGTACAAGCGCTGTTTCCATACACAAGGTACAAGCGCTGTTTCCATACACAAGGTACAAGCGCTGTTTCCATACACAAAGGTACAAGCGCTGTGTCCATACACAAGGTACAAGCGCTGTTTCCATACACAAGGTACAAGCGCTGTTTCCATACACAAGGTACAAGCGCTGTTTCCATACACAAGGTACAAGCGCTGTTTCCATACAATTAAGGTACAAGCGCTGTTTCCATACACAAGGTACAAGCGCTGTTTCCATACACAAGGTACAAGCGCTGTTTCCATACACAAGGTACAAGCGCTGTTTCCATACACAAGGTACAAGCGCTGTTTCCATACACAAGGTACAAGCGCTGTTTCCATACACAAGGTATCCGTGTAATATATGACAAAGAACACTGAAAGAGCATAAAACTGATCCGCAATCATGGAAGAGGAATATGCACCGTTTTTTTTTAATATTTTAATTTTTGATTACATCGGGAACTGTTAGAAAAGTTCATCACTTCTCAGTGTCTCTCTGAAGACGCGTGTTTGCAACGTGTACAACTCAGTCTTGCCAAATCCTGCTGTAGTACCAATGAAAAGCGTGAACTGAAAGAAGCTGAAACGCTTCAGTTGAAGTGTTGATGAAAATACAATTAGATCGATGTATGTTTTTGTTGTTATTCTCAGTATACGATTGAGGAGTGAATTAGTCTGGGCTGGAAAACCCAGCAGTTAATGCTATAAGCATGTAACAGCCTCCGCTGTCGGGATACTAGTGAGTGAGTGACTGAGTATGTTTTTACGCCGCTTTTAGCAATATTCCAGCAACATCACTGCGGGGGGCACCGGAAATGGGCTTTTCACATTGTACCCATGTGGGGAATCGAACCCGGGTCTTCGGTGTGATGAGCGAATGCCTTAACCACTAGGCTACCCCACCGCCCCCAATAGGGATACTAAACAGCTGAATGTTCCACTAAACACCCTTTGTGCTATGAGGACCAGGTATCGAGAGTGAGTGAGTTTAGTATTACGCCGCACTCAGCAATATTCCACCTATATGGCGGCGGTCTGTAAATAATCGAGTCTGGACCAGACAATCCAATGATCAACAGCATGAGCATCGATCTACGCAAATGGGAACCGATGACATGTGTCCCGATCCCGTTAGTCGCCTCTTACGACAAGCATGGGTTACTGAAGATCAATTCTACCCCGGATCTTCAAGGGTCTCCAGGTGTCGAGAAAGACGTGTAATCATGCACATATTCTTGGTGGTGGGTAACTGAACTATAACTAACTACAGTAATTAAACCATGAAACTATTGTCATCCACACACTCTGAATATTTAAAACTTAATACGAACATGATGAGATGGCTTCCTGGTTGCTTAATTTCTAGTTCACGTGGGTAAGTGACTGGAAAGTAATTGGCTAACTGACCGTCATTGAAGGCATATATTGCATGATTAACTCGTGTTTCAGGACAGCCGATGCAGACATGGAAGTATCCTATAAGTATCACATATCATATAAGCACGCCCCCACCCCACCCACCCAAACTTCAACTGCCGTCTGTAGCTTCATTTATATCAGGGTTTCATCTTTCGTATGTTGCTTCATTTATATCAATGCTTCAACTGTCGTATGTAGCTTCATTTATATCAGTGTTTCAACTGCCATCTGTTCCTTCTTTTATATTAATGTTTCAACTTCCGTATGTTGCTTCATTTATACCAATGCTTCAACTTTCAACGTATGTTGCTTCATTTATACCAATGCTTCAACTGCCGTATGTTGCTTCATTTATACCAATGCTTCAACTTTCGTATGTTGCTTCATTTATACCAATGCTTCAACTGCCATCTGTTGCTTCATTTATACCAATGCTTCAACTGCCGTATGTTGCTTCATTTATACCAATGCTTCAACGTTCGTATTTTGCTTCATTTATACCAATGCTTCAACTGCCGTATGTTGCTTCATTTATATCAATGTTTCAACTTTCGTATGTTGCTTCATTTATATAAATGCTTCAACTTTCGTATGTAGCTTCATTTATATCGATGTTTCAACTGCTGTCGGTTGCTTCGTGATTTATATCAATGTTTTGACTGTTGCCTCCCCTATATATACCAATGGTTTAAGTTTCTTGTTCTGCATTCTTTCAGTTAAGATCCTTACTTTGCATCCTTGATATCAATGTTTCTAGTTCCTTGTGTCGCTTCGTTCATATCAGTGTTTCAAGATCATACCTTTATATTTCCCCCTTTATATCAGTGTTTCAAGATCATACCTTTATATTATCAGTGTTTCAAGATCATACCTTTATATTTCCCCTTTATATCAGTATCAGTGTTTCAAGATCATACCTTTATTTCCCCTTTATTTGTTTCCCCCCTTTATTTCTCCCTTTATCAGTGTTTCAAGATCATACCTTTATATTTCTCCCTTTTATCAGTGTTTCATGATCATACCTTTATATCCCTTTTATAACAGTGTTTCAAGATCATACCTTTATATTTCCCCTTTATATCAGTGTTTCAAGATCATACCTTTATATTTCCCCTTTATATCCCTTTTATATCAGTGTTTCAAGATCATACCTTTATACCCCTTTTTATCAGTGTTTCATGTTCATACCTTTATATTTCCCTTTTATAACAGTGTTTCAAGATCATACCTTTATATTTTTATATCGGTGCCCTTTCATATATCAGTGTTTCAAGATCATACCTTTACCTTTATATTTTTCCATACCTTTATATCAGTGTTTCAAGATCATACCTTTATATTTTCATACCTTATATTTTCCCTTTATATCAGTGTTTCAAGATCATACCTTTATTTTCCCTTTATATCAGTGTTTCAAGATCATACCTTTATATTTTCAAGATCATACCTTTATATTTCCCCTTTATATCAGTGTTTCAAGATCATACCCCTTTATATCAGTGTTTCAAGATTATATATTTCCCTTTATATCAGTGTTTCAAGATCATACCTTTATATTTCTCCTTTATATCAGTGTTTCAAGATCATACCTTTATATTTCCCCCTTTATATCAGTGTTTCAAGATCATACCTTTATATTTTCCCCTTTATATCAGTGTTTCAAGATCATACCTTTATATTTTCCCCTTTATATCAGTGTTTCAAGATCATACCTTTATATTTTCCCCTTTATATATATCAGTGTTTCAAGATCATACATTTTATATTTCCCCTTTATATCAGTTTTCAAGATCCCTTTATATTTCACCCTTTATATCAGTGTTTCAAGATCATACCTTTATATTTTCCCTTTATATCCATACCTTTATATGTCTTTTATATCAGTGTTTCAAGATCATACATGTATATTTTCCCTTTATATATATTCCCCATTTATATCAGTGTTTCAAGATCATACCTTTATATTTTCCCCTTTATATCAGTGTTTCAAGATCATACCTTTATATTTTCCCCAAGATTTATATCAGTGTTTCAAGATCATACCTTTATATTTTCCCCATAACTTTATATCAGTGTTTCAAGATCATAACTTTATCATAACTTTATATTTTCCCCTTTATATCAGTGTTTCAAGATCATAACCTTTATATTTCCCTTTATATCTGTTTCAAGATCATACCTTTATATTTCCCTTTTGTATCAGTGTTTCAAGCTTGTTTTGCTTCCTTTATATCAGTATTTCACAAATGTTTTATGTTGCTACCTTTATATCAATGTTTCAAGATCCTTGTGCTGCTGTCCTTATATCATTGCCTTTTGGTTTGCAAAATGTTGTTGCTGATAATAATGATATCGGTGTCATGAAAAAATAGTATGATAGTTCCTGTAAATGTTTCAGGGGCATCCCAACTTCTGTTAAGGATATCAGGACAGAAATGGGGATTCTATGGTCACAATGGTGTCCTCCTTGATGCATTGTTCATCTCATTTACTAAATGTGTACCTTGCCCAGACTCGTTTATTGATTGGCCTCGGAGATATTTTCAACTGGAACATTACAGCTGTGTCATAAAACAGCATTCACTCACCCAACTCTTTCATTTCTAAGACAAGATGAAGTCACGAAGAACAACTGAACTCGGTAAATGCACAGGGTCTCTTAAACCTTCTCTGTGAACAGGCAACAATGATCACAAATAACCTTATGTGCATTTGTTTGTTGGTTGGTTGGTTAATGCCACACTCAGCTATATGGCGGGAATCGAGTCTGGACCAGACAATCTAGTGATCAATAGCATGAGCATCAATCTACACAAATGGGATACGATGACATGTGTCAACCAAGTCAGCGAGCCTGGCCACCCGATCCCATTATTCGCCTCTTACGACAAGCATGGGTTACTGAAGATCAATTGTAACCCTGATCTTAATGGGTTTACAACAAATGGAATCATTACCTCAAACAGTCAAACAAAATGAGTTCGCGAGTCCAAGTTTGTGTGATTACAAATTGACAATGTTAAATATTCTACAGCAATCACCATTTCCTCCAACAATAAACTCACATGTCCTAATAGAAGTTACATATTGCTCATATTAAATGAAGATTACCTGTGATATATCACCAAGCTCATTCTACCTCTGCCATGTTGCTTTTCCCACCATGTCCACCATCCCAGGTTTTGGTGACATGTGTCAACCAAGTCAGCAAGCCTGACCACCGGATCCCATGGTGCATCTCAGGACACCGACCTTTCGATTTTCCACTAGTCTCAGGATGCTGAGCTGCGGTTTCCTTTGAAGGTTAGGTTCTGATTAGGTTTGCAGATAATCCACTCTAGATGTTTTCATAAGGTGAATTCGTCACACAAGGAGAACATATAACCTACAATTGATTGAAAAGTTTACAATAACAATTAGCAGGGTGCTAATATTGAACACTTTCCCAGGGGTAGAAATACTTTTTGTTCTAAATGTGCCTTAGGGCACCAGACAAATATTTTAGGTGTGCCTTTCAGAAATCGAGTATGCCCACATGTTTTTAGAATAAATGACAATGATGATCATCATTTGAAATTTATTGTTAAATAAAGAAATGGGTTCATGAGCATTCAAATATGTATGGTATTATTCAATTTAAAAAAAATAATTGTTTGGGGGATTAAATGACTAAATGTGAGTTATGTCTCTAAAACATTAGGCATGTCAAAAGGGCACCGAGAACATTTTTTATCCGTGCCATTTCAGTATTTACCGTGCCATGGCACACTAATATATTTCAAACCATGCTGTCTCAGGACACCAATATTATTTTTTCACTCAACCGTGAAGTTTGGTCAAAAGGTCGACGTTATGAGCTTGAACCTGCACACCGATCCCATCATTTGCCTCTAACAGGTTGCTAAAGACCAATTCCAACCTGGATCTTTATATACAACTAATTCAACACTAAAAAGAAAGAAAAAAAAGAAGACAATCTGTCATATCAGCTTTATTGATTAAACACCTCCATAAATATTATAATGATATATGATAAAATAGACTGACTCAAGTTTTGATATATATGACCATATACACCCACGATAACAGGCATCATAGAAGATATGCGCAGTTCAATCACAATCAATATTTGACCACACAACATTTTGGCCCCAAATACTATTGCTTGATTCTGACAAAAAACATTCATGATATTGTGTCCATAAATCCGGGCAATATTATGTGCAATCACTATTTGACCACAACTGTGGCCACAATGGCACTGGGATAATCTAAATTAACACTAATACTGAGCGAAACCTAAAAGTTTACCTGAATATTCCGAACAACTGAGTATCGGCGACCTTATTGGAAAAGAACGACCTGTAGGTTATTATTTACTCTTTAGGAGAGTTCCTCACCTTTTATTGAAAACAGATCAGTGTTTAACTTGTAAGTTAAGATTGGCCAGGGTACTCATTTAAAAAATACACAAACCCCTTCAGCCGCCCCCTCCCCTCCTAACCTCCCACAAAACAGCTTATTTCTTTTCTGAATGAAGCCAAAACATTTTTCAACAAATAATGAAAATAAACTTTTGAACTATTAAACTATATGACTGCAGATTGGCCAAATTTTATATTTCTGTGGGTAGAAAAAGGTCACATCACTCCAGGTGAACGAACAAGAAAAAACAACTTTGTAAGTGAAGAAGTGAAATCTGAGAATAAGTGTAGTAGGTTCAAACCTTGTATCCCTAATACATTAATATATTGATTAACGAATATAGAATGTTAAGTCAGTGATTAAGCCGTCTCAATAAATTGAAAACAGCAAATTACAGTGTGTAAAGAGAGAAAAAATATGCAAGGAGGATCATTCAAAATCAGTGGGGACACCAGGGTGCCGTTGTACAAAGCGATTTTAGCGCTAAGGTGACCGTAACTCCCATACCTTAACACAGGCAAAAGGTAGCCTTAGCGCTAAGGTTGTATAGTACAACGGCACCCAGATGTTCACTGAAAGGGTAAGCATTTCCTGCCCTACTACAATAGACATACGCTGATGGGGACTGGTCATTTATTACAGTGTGTGTGAAATGTCCCGTAAATACAAAATGCAAAAAAGTTTCATATTATATTTTCAAAAGTCTACATTTTCACACTTCCCAACTATGAGTATTATGTTTTATTACCCTCTCCTTGACATTTTAGATTTTTCCATTACTCTTATTCCCTCACACCTACCCATATATATAAATAATGACTGGTCCCCAATTAAAGGTAATTGCTTTTTCTGAAAGAACTAATCCTCTGTGATCTGTGAAAATGAATGAAACAACAACAAATATCTTGTGTGGCCCAATACATGAACTGTACATAATGCTGTAATTCCATTATATTCACATGGAACATCTGGCTATGTGTTATGTGCTTGGAACAGGTTGACTGTAGATTAATCATAAAGCTATTATGCATTTTAGTACAATTCTGAATATATAATGAAACATTCACATATTGTCATGCCAGTATTAAACATGGCAGTATAGTATATAGGGGCATAATTGTGTAAATGTTCTGAACCTCCATCCATCACTTTCCTCCATCAACTTGAATACAAAAGGTGGCTATAAGTTACACGCAATTTTCTATATTTACCCTGAAGATGTTGAACACGAATGTCGAAATGAATGCTTATAGTCTGAAAAATAGAACTGGAATTAAGTTTGTGGGCATTGCTGAATTTGGCTCTGGTTCCTAGAAACTAACCTCAAGGTATTCACAGATGTACAATAGTTGACACAGGTGATGTGTGACATCATACAGTTGCCTAGGTTCTAAAGGATAAGTAATTACTCAGATTGTGAAATGATACTTTGGCAATAATCAAAACAGAATATTTCCCCCCACCTACAATAGTATCTGACTGACTGGAAGGTATTCAATAGGTAAATGCAAGTGAGTGTGTTTAACATACTGTTTCATTCTTTCAGTGATATCATGGCTTAAACTGTCAGATTAAAGCATGAGGAAAGCCCAAATGATACAGGTCTCAGAGATTTATGGGAGCTCTGAGCCGTTAGAGTGAGTGAGTGAATGAGTTTGGTTTTATGCCGCTTTTAGCAATATTCCAGCAATATCACGGCAGGGGACGCCAGAAATAGGCTTCACACATTGTACCCATGTGGGGAATCGAACCCAGGTCTTTGGCATGACGAGCGAATGCTTTAACCGATGGGCTACCCCACCGCCCCTGAGCTATTAGAACCAACAAACAATATATGGTTGTTCAGTCTGTCAGCAGAACATGGAGGTGCGTTGTTTATCGCCTAGCTCAGCAATTTCCCAGCTACATGAGGGTGTTAAGTGGGGTTTTCAAATAGTTGAGTCTGGATTAGACAATCCAGTGATTGACATCATGAGCATCAATCTACACCACTGGGATACAATGACATGCAACCAAGTCAGCGATCCTGACAACCCTATCGCCTCATACGAGAAGCATGGATTGGTGAAAACCAATTCAAACCTGGATATTCATGGGTAGAACATGGAAACCCAAACTGACACGGGTCACTTTGTGGTACAAAGTTGATACACTGTCAAGACTCTGCGTGAATGGGGGCATGAACCCACGATCAAAAGATCCTGATGCCTAAGGGACACAACTCTGCACAGCTATTTGCGGTTTCTTAAAAAAACGTTATTTGAAATGCAATATTCAATGTTTGATGCTGATATGTCACAGTTATATTGATAGGACATGATTCAGAACTAAATATAGAGGATGGTGTCATAAAATGTTATCAAAGCTGGTGATATCCTACTGATTACCCTCTGATTAAGCAACATTTATTTGTCCCTGAAACTGTTGATGGTGTCATCAAACATAAAGGGATATTAGTCAGTACAGACTTTGACTAACCACAACACTGTAGGGCCATAATAACAGGATTATATTTATCACCACAGCGACGAGAGTTACTCTGTTGTAACATAGATGCCAGAGTACATGTTGTGCCTGAGTTACTGCATTGAGTACCAGAAAACATTGTAGTGAGTGAGTGAGTGAGTGAGTGTGGGTATGACTTCTTTGAGTGGCATTTTAGAAGTTGGGAAGTACAATATAGAACAAACTATATGGATAACAACGGTACAAGAATCTGTATCGAAACGTCGCACTCACGAATAAAAAGAAGTTGTTATCCATAAAGTTTGTTCTATATTGAGTGAGTATGGTTTTACGCCGCTTTTAGCAATATTCCAGCAATATCAAGGCGGGGGACACCAGAAATGGGCTTGACACATTGTACCCATGTGGGGGAATCGAACCCGGGGCTTCGGCATGACAGAAAACATTGTAGTACCTCAGTACCATAGAAAATATATTTTCTTCATAACAATTTGAAAATAACATGCTTATTAAGCCAGGTTTTTCTGTTACAAGTCAAGCCTAATATGAAATAAATACATATATCTGTACAGATGCTTACCATAAATGTTACAATAAAAATGAGAAAAGTGAAAATTTATCCTGTCTTATGGACACAACAAGGAGTAAGTAAATATAACTTATAATATACTATATGGTATGCACTCTGTAAGTGAGAAAAGTGAAAAAGTATAATAACTTGTGAACTCAATTAAGAGTAAGTAAATATAACTTATAATATACTATGTGGTATGCACTCTGTAAGTGAGAAAAGTGAAAATGTATCCTGTCTTGTGGACTCAACTAGAAGGAAGTCAAATATATCTTATATATATATATCATCATCCAAAACTGGCTCGACACAGTAGATATTGCTTGTGTGAGATCAAGCAATATCTACATTGATCTTCAGTAACCCATGCTTGTCGCGACTAACGGGATCGTGTGGTCAGGCTCGCTGAATTATGTCAGCAGTTCCCAACTGCGTATATCGATGCTCATGCTGTTGATCACTGGATTGTCTGGTCAAGACTCGATTATTTACAGACCGTCGTCACATTGCTGGAATTGCTGAGTGCGGCCTTAAACAACAACAACAAAAACCAAACCAAAACAAAACAGACAGACAATCAAACAACGTATCATTTGACGCTGAATGGACATATTGTTTATTTCGAGAGTCTTTCCATTCGCCATAAAAGGCTTCTGGTCTAAATACATACCATGAATGTGACATTACACAGACTATACACGCACTCACCATACATGAGGTATAGTCGCTCGTATTAATACTAATGATAATAATGATGATGAGTATTTATAAAGCGCTGTTTCCATACACAAGGTACACGCGCTGTTTCCATACACAAGGTACAAGCGCTGTTTCCATACACAATGTACAAGCGCTGTTTCCATACACAAGGTACACGCGCTGTTTCCATACACAAGGTACACGCGCTGTTTCCATACACAAGGTACAAGCGCTGTTTCCATACACAAAGGTACAAGCGCTGTTTCCATACACAAGGTACAAGCGCTGTTTCCATACACAAGGTACAAGCGCTGTTTCCATACACAAAAGGTACAAGCGCTGTTTCCATACACAAGGTACACGCGCTGTTTCCATACACAATGTACAAGCGCTGTTTCCATACACAAGGTACAAGCGCTGTTTCCATACACAAGGTACAAGCGCTGTTTCCATACACAAGGTACACGCGCTGTTTCCATACACAAGGTACAAGCGCTGTTTCCACACAAGGTACAAGCGCTGTTTCCATACACAAGGTATCCGTGTAATATATGACAAAGAACACTGAAAGAGCATAAAACTGATCCGCAATCATGGAAGAGGAATATGCACCGTTTTTTTTTAATATTTTAATTTTTGATTACATCGGGAACTGTTAGAAAAGTTCATCACTTCTCAGTGTCTCTCTGAAGACGCGTGTTTGCAACGTGTACAACTCAGTCTTGCCAAATCCTGCTGTAGTACCAATGAAAAGCGTGAACTGAAAGAAGCTGAAACGCTTCAGTTGAAGTGTTGATGAAAATACAATTAGATCGATGTATGTTTTTGTTGTTATTCTCAGTATACGATTGAGGAGTGAATTAGTCTGGGCTGGAAAACCCAGCAGTTAATGCTATAAGCATGTAACAGCCTCCGCTGTCGGGATACTAGTGAGTGAGTGACTGAGTATGTTTTTACGCCGCTTTTAGCAATATTCCAGCAACATCACTGCGGGGGGCACCGGAAATGGGCTTTTCACATTGTACCCATGTGGGGAATCGAACCCGGGTCTTCGGTGTGATGAGCGAATGCCTTAACCACTAGGCTACCCCACCGCCCCCAATAGGGATACTAAACAGCTGAATGTTCCACTAAACACCCTTTGTGCTATGAGGACCAGGTATCGAGAGTGAGTGAGTTTAGTATTACGCCGCACTCAGCAATATTCCACCTATATGGCGGCGGTCTGTAAATAATCGAGTCTGGACCAGACAATCCAATGATCAACAGCATGAGCATCGATCTACGCAAATGGGAACCGATGACATGTGTCCCGATCCCGTTAGTCGCCTCTTACGACAAGCATGGGTTACTGAAGATCAATCCTACCCCGGATCTTCAAGGGTCTCCAGGTGTCGAGAAAGACGTGTAATCATGCACATATTCTTGGTGGTGGGTAACTGAACTATAACTAACTACAGTAATTAAACCATGAAACTATTGTCATCCACACACTCTGAATATTTAAAACTTAATACGAACATGATGAGATGGCTTCCCTGGTTGCTTAATTTCTAGTTCACGTGGGTAAGTGACTGGAAAGTAATTGGCTAACTGACCGTCATTGAAGGCATATATTGCATGATTAACTCGTGTTTCAGGACAGCCGATGCAGACATGGAAGTATCCTATAAGTATCACATATCATATAAGCACGCCCCCCCCCCCCCACCCACCCAACTTCAACTGCCGTCTGTAGCTTCATTTATATCAGGGTTTCATCTTTCGTATGTTGCTTCATTTATATCAATGCTTCAACTGTCGTATGTAGCTTCATTTATACCAGTGTTTCAACTGCCATCTGTTCCTTCTTTTATATTAATGTTTCAACTTCCGTATGTTGCTTCATTTATACCAATGCTTCAACTTTCGTATGTTGCTTCATTTATACCAATGCTTCAACTGCCATCTGTTGCTTCATTTATACCAATGCTTCAACTGCCGTATGTTGCTTCATTTATACCAATGCTTCAACGTTCGTATTTTGCTTCATTTATACCAATGCTTCAACTGCCGTATGTTGCTTCATTTATATCAATGTTTCAACTTTCGTATGTTGCTTCATTTATATAAATGCTTCAACTTTCGTATGTAGCTTCATTTATATCGATGTTTCAACTGCTGTCGGTTGCTTCGTGATTTATATCAATGTTTTGACTGTTGCCTCCCCTATATATACCAATGGTTTAAGTTTCTTGTTCTGCATTCTTTCAGTTAAGATCCTTACTTTGCATCCTTGATATCAATGTTTCTAGTTCCTTGTGTCGCTTCGTTCATATCAGTGTTTCAAGATCATACCTTTATATTTCCCCCTTTATATCAGTGTTTCAAGATCATACCTTTATATTTCTCCCTTTATATCAGTGTTTCAAGATCATACCTTTATATTTCTCCCTTTATATCAGTGTTTCAAGATCATACCTTTATATTTCCCCTTTATATCAGTGTTTCAAGATCATACCTTTATATTTCCCCTTTATATCAGTGTTTCAAGATCATACCTTTATATTTCTCCCTTTATATCAGTGTTTCAAGATCATACCTTTATATTTCCCCTTTATATCAGTGTTTCAAGATCATACCTTTATATTTTCCACTTTATATCAGTGTTTCAAGATCATACCTTTATATTTCTCCCCTTTATATCAGTGTTTCAAGATCATACCTTTATATTTTCCCCTTTATATCAGTGTTTCAAGATCATACCTTTATATTTTCCCCATTTATATCAGTGTTTCAAGATCATACCTTTATATTTCTCCCTTTATATCAGTGTTTCAAGATCATACCTTTATATTTTCCCCATTTATATCAGTGTTTCAAGATCATACCTTTATATTTTCCCCATTTATATCAGTGTTTCAAGATCATAACTTTATATTTTCCCCTTTATATCAGTTTCAAGATCATAACTTTATATTTTCCCCATTTATATCAGTGTTTCAAGATCATACCTTTATATTCCCCCTTTATATCAGTGTTTCAAGATCATAACTTTATATTTTCCCTTTATATCAGTGTTTCAAGATCATAACTTTATATTTTCCCCATTTATATCAGTGTTTCATGATTATTCCTTTATATTTCCCCTTTATATCTGTTTCAAGATTATAACTTTATATTTCCCTTTTTGTATAAGTGTTTCAAGCTTTTTTGCTTCCTTTTTATCAGTATTTCACAAATGTTTTTATGTTGCTACCTTTTTATCAATGTTTCAAGATCCTTGTGCTGCTGTCCTTATATCATTGCCTTTTGGTTTGCAAAATGTTGTTGCTGATAATAATGATATCGGTGTCATGAAAAAATAGTATGATAGTTCCTGTAAATGTTTCAGGGGCATCCCAACTTCTGTTAAGGATATCAGGACAGAAATGGGGATTCTATGGTCACAATGGTGTCCTCCTTGATGCATTGTTCATCTCATTTACTAAATGTGTACCTTGCCCAGACTCGTTTATTGATTGGCCTCGGAGATATTTTCAACTGGAACATTACAGCTGTGTCATAAAACAGCATTCACTCACCCAACTCTTTCATTTCTAAGACAAGATGAAGTCACGAGTGAACAGACCGAAGAACAACTGAACTCGGTAAATGCACAGGGTCTCTTAAACCTTCTCTGTGAACAGGCAACAATGATCACAAATAACCTTATGTGCGTTTGTTTGTTGGTTGGTTGGTTAATGCCACACTCAGCTATATGGCGGGAATCGAGTCTGGACCAGACAATCTAGTGATCAATAGCATGAGCATCAATCTACACAAATGGGATACGATGACATGTGTCAACCAAGTCAGCGAGCCTGGCCACCTGATCCCATTATTCGCCTCTTACGACAAGCATGGGTTACTGAAGATCAATTGTAACCCTGATCTTAATGGGTTTACAACAAATGGAATCATTACCTCAAACAGTCAAACAAAATGAGTTCGCGAGTCCAAGTTTGTGTGATTACAAATTGACAATGTTAAATATTCTACAGCAATCACCATTTCCTCCAACAATAAACTCACATGTCCTAATAGAAGTTACATATTGCTCATATTAAATGAAGATTACCTGTGATATATCACCAAGCTCATTCTAGCTCTGCCATGTTGCTTTTCCCACCATGTCCACCATCCCAGGTTTTGGTGACATGTGTCAACCAACTCAGCAAGCCTGACCACCTGATCCCATGGTGCATCTCAGGACACCGACCTTTCGATTTTCCACTAGTCTCAGGATGCTGAGCTGCGGTTTCCTTTGAAGGTTAGGTTCTGATTAGGTTTGCAGATAATCCACTCTAGATGTTTTCATAAGGTGAATTCGTCACACAAGGAGAACATATAACCTACAATTGATTGAAAAGTTTACAATAACAATTAGCAGGGTGCTAATATTGAACACTTTCCAGGGGTAGAAATACTTTTTGTTCTAAATGTGCCTTAGGGCACCAGACAAATATTTCAGGTGTGCCTTTCAGAAATCGAGTATGCCCACATGTTTTTAGAATAAATGACAATGATGATCATCATTTGAAATTTATTGTTAAATAAAGAAATGGGTTTATGAGCATTCAAATATGTATGGTATTATTCAATTTAAAAAAAAAATTGTTTTGGGGATTAAATGACTAAATGTGAGTTATGTCTCTAAAACATTAGGCGTGTCAAAAGGGCACCGAGAACATTTTTTATCTGTGCCATTTCAGTATTTACCGTGCCATGGCACACTAATATATTTCGAACCATGCTGTCTCAGGACACCAATATTATTTTTTCACTCAACCGTGAAGTTTGGTCAAAAGGTCGACGTTATGAGCTTGAACCTGCACACCGATCCCATCATTTGCCTCTAACAGGTTGCTAAAGACCAATTCCAACCTGGATCTTTATATACAACTAATTCAACACTAAAAAGAAAGAAAAAAAGAAGACAATCTGTCATATCAGCTTTATTGATTAAACACCTCCATAAATATTATAATGATATATGATAAAATAGACTGACTCAAGTTTTGATATATATGACCATATACACCCACGATAACAGGCATCATAGAAGATATGCGCAGTTCAATCACAATCAATATTTGACCACACAACATTTTGGCCCCAAATACTATTGCTTGATTCTGACAAAAAACATTCATGATATTGTGTCCATAAATCCGGGCAATATTATGTGCAATCACTATTTGACCACAACTGTGGCCACAATGGCACTGGGATAATCTAAATTAACATTAATACTGAGCGAAACCTAAAAGTTTACCTGAATATTCCGAACAACTGAGTATCGGCGACCTTATTGGAAAAGAACGACCTGTAGGTTATTATTTACTCTTTAGGAGAGTTCCTCACCTTTTATTGAAAACAGCTCAGTGTTTAACTTGTAAGTTAAGATTGGCCAGGGTACTCATTTAAAAAATACACAAACCCCTTCTGAATGTTAAGCCAGTGATTAAGCCCTCTCAATAAATTGAAAACAGCAAATTACAGTGTGTAAAGAGAGAAAAAATATGCAAGGAGGATCATTCAAAATCAGTGGGGACACCAGGGTGCCGTTGTACAAAGCGATTTTAGCGCTAAGGTGACCATAACTCCCATACCTTAACACAGGCAAAAGGTAGCCTTAGCTAAAGGTTGTTTTGTACAACGGCACCCAGGTGTTCACTGAAAGGGTAAGCATTTCCTGCCCTACTACAATAGACATACGCTGATGGGGACTGGTCATTTATTACAGTGTGTGTGAAATGTCCCGTAAATACAAAATGCAAAAAAGCTTCATATTATATTTTCAAAAGTCTACATTTTCACACTTCCCAACTATGAGTATTATGTTTTATTACCCTCTCCTTGACATTTTAGATTTTTCCATTACTCTTATTCCCTCACACCTACCCATATATATAAATAATGACTGGTCCCCAATTAAAGGTAATTGCTTTTTCTGAAAGAACTAATCCTCTGTGATCTGTGAAAATGAATGAAACAACAACAAATATCTTGTGTGGCCCAATACATGAACTGTACATAATGCTGTAATTCCATTATATTCACATGGAACATCTGGCTATGTGTTATGTGCTTGGAACAGGTTGACTGTAGATTAATCATAAAGCTATTATGCATTTTAGTACAATTCTGAATATATAATGAAACATTCACATATTGTCATGCCAGTATTAAACATGGCAGTATAGTATATAGGGGCATAATTGTGTAAATGTTCTGAACCTCCATCCATCACTTTCCTCCATCAACTTGAATACAAAAGGTGGCTATAAGTTACACGCAATTTTCTATATTTACCCTGAAGATGTTGAACACGAATGTCGAAATGAATGCTTATAGTCTGAAAAATAGAACTGGAATTAAGTTTGTGGGCATTGCTGAATTTGGCTCTGGTTCCTAGAAACTAACCTCAAGGTATTCACAGATGTACAACAGTTGACACAGGTGATGTGTGACATCATACAGTTGCCTAGGTTCTAAAGGATAAGTAATTACTCAGATTGTGAAATGATACTTTGGCAATAATCAAAACAGAATATTTCCCCCTACCTACAATAGTATCTGACTGACTGGAAGGTATTCAATAGGTAAATGCAAGTGAGTGTGTTTAACATACTGTTTCATTCTTTCAGTGATATCATGGCTTAAACTGTCAGATTAAAGCATGAGGAAAGCCCAAATGATACAGGTCTCAGAGATTTATGGGAGCTCTGAGCTGTTAGAGTGAGTGAGTGAATGAGTTTGGTTTTATGCCGCTTTTAGCAATATTCCAGCAATATCACGGCAGGGGACGCCAGAAATAGGCTTCACACATTGTACCCATGTGGGGAATCGAACCCAGGTCTTTGGCATGACGAGCGAATGCTTTAACCGATGGGCTACCCCACCGCCCCAGAGCTATTAGAACCAGAGACTATATAATATATGGTCTCTGTTAGAACCAACAAACAATTGTTCAGTCTGTCAGCAGAACATGGAGGTGCGTTGTTTATCGCCTAGCTCAGCAATTTCCCAGCTACATGAGGGTGTTAAGTGGGGTTTTCAAATAGTTGAGTCTGGATTAGACAATCCAGTGATTGACATCATGAGCATCAATCTACACCACTGGGATACAATGACATGCAACCAAGTCAGCGATCCTGACAACCCTATCGCCTCATACGAGAAGCATGGATTGGTGAAAACCAATTCAAACCTGGATATTCATGGGTAGAACATGGAAACCCAAACTGACACGGGTCACTTGTGGTACAAAGTTGATACACTGTCAAGACTCTGCGTGAATGGGGGGCATGAACCCACGATCAAAAGATCCTGATGCCTAAGGGACACAACTCTGCACAGCTATTTGCGGTTTCTTAAAAAAAACGTTATTTGAAATGCAACATTCAATGTTTGATGCTGACATGTCACAGTTATATTGATAGGACATGATTCAGAACTAAATATAGAGGATGGTGTCATAAAGTGTTATCAAAGCTGGTGATATCCTACTGATTACCCTCTGATTAAGCAACATTTATTTGTCCCTGAAACTGTTGATGGTGTCATCAAACATAAAGGGATATTAGTCAGTACAGACTTTGACTAACCACAACACTGTAGGGCCATAATAACAGGATTATATTTATCACCACAGCGACGAGAGTTACTCTGTTGTAACATAGATGCCAGAGTACATGTTGTGCCTGAGTTACTGCATTGAGTACCAGAAAACATTGTAGTGAGTGAGTGAGTGAGTGGGTATGACTTCTTTGAGTGGCATTTTAGAAGTTGGGAAGTACAATATAGAACAAACTATATGGATAACAACGGTACAAGAATCTGTATCGAAACGTCGCACTCACGAATAAAAAGAAGTTGTTATCCATAAAGTTTGTTCTATATTGAGTGAGTATGGTTTTACGCCGCTTTTTAGCAATATTCCAGCAATATCAAGGCGGGGGACACCAGAAATGGGCTTCACACATTGTACCCATGTGGGGAATCAAACCCGGGGGCTTCGGCATGACAGAAAACATTGTAGTACCTCAGTACCATAGAAAATATATTTTCTTCATAACAATTTGAAAATAACATGCTTATTAAGCCAGGTTTTTCTGTTACAAGTCAAGCCTAATATGAAATAAATACATATATCTGTACAGATGCTTACCATAAATGTTACAATAAAAATGAGAAAAGTGAAAATTTATCCTGTCTTATGGACACAACAAGGAGTAAGTCAAATATAACTTATAATATACTATATGGTATGTACTCTGTAAGTGAGAAAAGTGAAAAAGCATAATAACTTGTGAACTCACTTAGGAGTAAGTAAATATAACTTATAATATACTATATGGTATGCACTCTGTAAGTGAGAAAAGTGAAAAAGTATAATAACTTGTGAACTCAATTAGGAGTAAGTAAATATAACTTATAATTTACTATGTGGTATGCACTCTGTAAGTGAGAAAAGTGAAAATGTATCCTGTCTTGTGGACTCAACTAGAAGGAAGTCAAATATATCTTATATATATATCATCATCCAAAACTGGCTCGACACAGTAGATATTGCTTGTGTGAGATCAAGCAATATCTACATTGTCGATATCACAACAACTGAACTGTCATAATGCTACTACATCATCAGTTAATGACCTCATAATGTTTTGACATCACTAAGAACACAGCTGACAATGCTATGACATCACAAAGTTGATGACATCAGAATGTTATGATGTCAAGCTGATGACATCACAATGCTATGACCTCACTGAGATCACTGCTCAAGAAGCCTAATGGCAGTTTTGCATTCAGATAAATTCATTTTTTTACTGATAACTGATGAAGAATGATTTTGGATAATAAATAACATCTCATCCTTGTCTCTTCTGAGTGAGTGATTGAGTTGAGTTATACGTCGCTTTTAACAATATTACAGCTATATCACGGCAGGAGACACCAGAAATTGGCTTCACACATTGTACCCATGTGGGGAATCGAACCCGGGTCTTCGGCGTGACGAGCGAACGCTTTAACCACTAGGCTGCCCCACCGCCCGTCTCTTCTGATATCCAATATATCAACACTCTTGGCAAGCCTCAGATATTTGTAACTGTAATCAACTTATGTTGATATATTTGATATCAGAAGACACTTGGGTGAAATTCTATATATACTATATGGTATGCTCTCTGTAAGTGAGTCGGGTTTAACACTGCTTTGAGAATTATAACCATTCTACGGCAGTGTGCCAGCTGTACCGGTATGTGGGAGGAAAGATTGAAGCTATGCTAGTCTTAGAAATTTTACCACTTTGGTGAAACTCTTGACATTGAGTATGATACTGAAAAATTTAGACACATCATAGGAGTGTATCCTGATCATTGGTTCCTGGTGTCTCCAGGGGATGTAACTCTGCATAGCACACTTAACATAGGCCTACTCCAAAGCACGCTGTGAACTGGTTACCTCCCTTCCCAGTTACTCTTCATCATGTGATTATACTGCAGATATAAGAGTGAGTGAGTTGGGTTCTACCAGCAATATCACGGCAGGGGACACCAGAAATGGGCTTCACACTAGAGATATAAGAAAGTCTTTGGTCACTCATCAACTAATGACATGCACCAACATTGTAAATAACATTTCAGTAAAGTCAGTGAGTGAAAATACAAATTAATTTCGAAACAAAAAAAATTGATTTCCTATTAGCTTACAGATGGTCATAACGGACATCAGGGTTTACTAATACATAAATCAACTTTATTATTTTACAATTTCTTTAGATAATTTCCTGCACAAAATAATTATTAAACCAGTTTAATGATATACAACATTAATCAACATTTTTCTAGATTATTACTCATACATACTGATAAATATGCGATAACTACATACAGGATAAACAAAACTATACTATTTCCCTTACAACAAGTATTATGACACTATAAGTGTAATATTTCACTAAATATATATAAGTACATTAAAACAATGTATAAAATTTGACACATGCTCAGTAATAATAGATATTGAACACAAAGTAAAATAAAAACAGAACAATCACTCAGGTATATAATTACAACACCTAAGACAAACACTTTGATCATGATGATCACAGTCAATATTATGTTCATAAAATCAAGGAAGCAGATTAGGCAAAAATGTTTTAAAGTGGTATACAGATGCAGCCAAACTCAGAATAATTAAGAATGGAAAAACATATCTGAAAGCAAGTTTCTTGGTGAAGAAATAAGTATACGTATCACATAATATGTTAATCAACTACATGTATTGATAGGGATATTCTCATCTTTCCATGGTACACAAAGCTGATTCTCATAATATACTGAGACAAACAAATAAGGGAACACGGGAAAATTCAAGCATTCCTTTAATATTTTCCAGTTTTCATCACCAGCTTTGAATAGTGCTGTGGGAGGAAATCTGAGAATAAATAGAGGAACACTGCCATGAAGTGGTGTTCCCTTATTTGTTTCCCTCAGTATATGTCCAGTGTCTTGTGGTAAAGAATGGCATGTGTGATTATCCCTGTCCAAAGTTGAGCAGTATATGTTAAAATTTCAAGGTGTTCATATGAACCAACCACAATTAAATAAATGAAAACTACAAAGAAAACGCAAACATCTGTAAAACACAATTTACAATCTCGCCTAAACCGCTTCTATTATAAGGCACACTGGGGTTGATAAACAAAACATCACTGTCACAATGCATGATTCACTGCATGCATCAATTCACGTCAAGAGCAATACATAACATATCCCAGCTATCATTGTAATCTTTCACTGAACACAGTCAAAGCCTTCATTGTTCATTGTAGTTTAGGTAAGCAGTTAAAATATCCAAAACACTCAAATACTCAACTGTTCCATGAACCGTATTCACTGTATTAAATGCCCTGTTCCAACACACATCCCAAATCTACTTCGAGACCAATCTGTAATTTTCATAAGAAAAAACATACTAAGCCCTTTTTTATGCCCAAGTTTCTGATGTATATTGAAGATTTGTAGGATGTGTTAAATGATTATCGAGTAAATATTATCAAAAATGTTCAGTTTCTTTCACATTTGGATTATGTTTCTTTACTACTACTTCACTTCTAGCAACAAATTTAATGTCTTGTGCATGGTTGAAATAAAGAGATCTCCAATAACCAAGAAAAAAAAGAAAAGAAAAAGAGCTCTCCATCTCTTTTTCAAGATGTTAACTGTGATGCTCGTAACAATGAACAGGGTTTCCTGAATATTCCGTACAATTTGCTGTATGAACACAGGGTATGCAGTCAACAATATATGTCAACTT
Organism: Haliotis rubra; assembly: GCF_003918875.1. Taxonomy (NCBI): domain Eukaryota; kingdom Metazoa; phylum Mollusca; class Gastropoda; order Lepetellida; family Haliotidae; genus Haliotis; species Haliotis rubra. Next base: position 478,551 of record NW_025767381.1, on the reverse strand, counting down.
ACATCATGTGTTTATTCACAAACAGCCTCAGCATGAACATGATACTGTTTAAACATGGATCCACTTCAGCCTGATTAGTTTTGACGAATACTGATAAATATATGCATAGTGTTTAACATGAAGCAATTAAATAATTATATTATTTTTTTCACTTTTTTAACATACTAGATATACCATGATTATTTCAGTGTTTCATGTAGTCAAATTCATACACAAGAAAAAGATGTGAAATACTAATGAGTAATTGTCATTATGATTATAATAATTTAGCAGCCATAAAATGTTGGAGTTCCGTGCTGGGATCCACAAGACAAAAGAGGTTAACCAACGTTTAAAATTCCCGCCTGCCCGACCGTCCGGAACGGTCTATTTTCATCTCGGACGGTCAAATTTCAAAAGTAGCCTGTCCGGTGGTTTGGTAGATATTTTCACCCCTTAGAGTAAATATTTCATAATATCAGACAGGTTCTCGTGTCGTCAGTTTGAGGTGTTTAAGGTATTATGAAAATTATGTTAACCTACATACGATTGTACAGTTCATGTTACAATAACCAATCATAACACATGCACTTTCAGTTTACCTAAACTCGGTGCATTGCCTGTTAGTGCTATGCAGTTAATTGCGGTGCCTACAAACAGTGAATGGAGCTTGCACGAGTTGGAAATGGCAGTCACAGTTTTTTATTGTTGAAAACCGGACAGGCAAGTTTGTATCCAGACTGGTAATTTTTTTAAGTTACCAGTCCGGCTGTCTGGCTTGGAATTTTGGGAGTTTTAAACACTGGGTTAACCTCATAAGCAACTCACATGCTGACAAGGTAAGGATGTCATCTGTAGGGTAGACTCCACGCCCTGCTACAATAATAAAATCAAAACACAGAAGTCCCAACAGTAAGTATCAATGACAAATTGACAATCCCAAACATCAGGAACTCACAACACTGATTCCTTCCCAAAACAATGCTCCTGTAAGTGGAGTTTAAACAGGAAACAGTCAAGAGTTATCTCCCTTAACAAAGTAGTGTGAATGCCAGCATAAGTTGAATAAACCAACCATGCATGAAAAATAGTAAAAATGAAATAAATGAAAGCAACATGATTGTAAATGTCATCGTTTTTCATATTAAAAACATTCATCTTCAAAATAATGTTATTCTGAACCAACATGTCAGCATATCAGGGTGATCAACAAATAACATGGTCCTATAACAGTTACAGACAGTGTATGAAATAAGCCAAAACCCAGACAGACATCAGGGCTGGTAACTTAAAAATGTTACCAGCCCAAAATGGATTTAACCAGACCAGACACCAAGATATGGTGAATTTACTCAGATGTATGGAATATCTAAAAACAATTTACCAAACCATCGGGCTGGCTTGCTGTAAATTTAGACCATCCATCAGAAATCTAGCCCGTGTCGGGCAGGCGGATAGGCCTAATTTCATACACTGGTTTACAGACAAGAAGTTTGACATGTCACTGAACAAAGTCAACAATGCTTATAGCTGTCACACTTTTCAAACTTTCAGTGTAGGATGAAAGCAAACAGCCAGGCCCTGTATCACACATGAATTATGAAGACAAATGGAGGTTATATCTCAGGTTACATTGGAAAGTTCTGTGCAGCTTATTGTGACTCTACAGTTCATCACAAATGTCAAACATGCAGATCACTAGAAAAACGATATTTGAAAAGGTCATCGAGTCACAGCTTGAAGAAACATTTATATTATACCCAAAACATTGTGTTATTACCTCCTGCATTATTAATGCTGCATACAAACTTTCAATAATAGTATCAATACATATCCAGAAATGACTGATAAATCAGAAGAAATGGCATTTTCAATATGACCATCACGTAGGCCATGTTAAAGTTGATAGGAATACAGTAGGCACATTTTAAAGATATACCTCCAACTTAATTGTGTAAATGTTGACATCCAAAAGATTTCTTTAGTCAGCAAATCTCAAATCTAAAGATGCAGGAGAACTTTTGAAGATGCTTTGTCAACTTCTTTTTCATCTGAATCAATTTTAAACATGACAGACAGAGCCCTTACTTACTGACTTGAACTGTAAATTCATTGAAAAGTTACGATAATTTTTGTTGTTAAACCCAAAGTGCAAGGAATTGAGATCTTTTTCTGACATTTTTAAACTGTTTCACTAAAATGACTACAATGACCAGTCAACTCTATCTAAAGTATTTCATCGGTTAGTGGATTTCAGCTGAGTATCAATGAATATTATTAATTGGAGGCTAAACACTTTGACTGAATTTAGGTATAAATATGTAGTGGTCTACAGTTGTTAAATGACACAAGTTATCTCCCTTGAATTATAACCACAAATGCAAATATAAGGAATGCAACTTCAGATGCTGATTACTGACTAGCTGACAAGTGTTCCCATGTGTGACTATTTCCTACAAGTTTTTTAATAATTAACTAGTCCTTTCAGTATTGTTCAGCCTCAATGTTAGAACAGTAACTTGTGGAATGTCACATGCAATAGCTACAACAGGATATTGCATGAGAAAGTTATGTCAACAGAACCTCAGTCCATACAAGGTCTCTGTCATATCCTATTCCTGAGAATACTGGAGTGGAGATTCACATAGCGAGAGTATATTATATCAACAGAATGCTGTTGTTTTGGTCCCTTTTTTTACCTTAATAATTCAGACATTTCTTTGGGGTTTCTGCTAATTCTTAAATTGAACTGTTTGGTCTAATATTGATTTTGTCAGCTCCGAAATATAAATAACATTATCAATTATAATCAAGTAAATTCCAAATCATATTTTTTTTCATAATGCTGTTTGTTTCGGAAAGACCATCCTACCTAACTTTTCAGCAAGACATTGCATGGCTTGGCAAGTGTTAACCAACAAAACAGAATGAGGACGTAATCCGCTGATGTCAAATACCTGCTCGTCTCACAGGTAATTACGTAAGAATTTTGTTAAGCGACGGGAAAAATCACTGAATAACACAGAAGAGCAGGAATAATGTTGTCCACTGGACTGAAGTAATCCTGTTCCTCATTCAATATTTATGTGATCCTCCCATTTCAAAATCAGTAGCAAAAAAAACTTGAAGAGAGGTATTTCAAATTCCCATATTCAGTGACCTTTGTTTATTAGAAATTGACTGTCCCAGCAGAGACCATATATTATTTTATATTTTATAATGTCTCTGCTCCCAGTATGTATATTCAAGCTCGGAACCAGTGGGGGGGTGGAGGTACTCTGTTGACATAACTTTCTCCTTTTTGCCCAAATTTTTTTTCCATGAGGAGCATTTCCCCCTATAACCTTTGGACTTCATGATTTATGTGCACACACCTCTTCTCCAAAATCTGGGATCTGCCTCTGATATTTGTCAAATCAAGTCTTCATCTGTTTCAGTCAGAAGACAGAGGAGATAAATAAATGGAAATATTCTCAACGTTTGATTTTCAAACTCTACCTTTGGGCAAAAGTTTGGCTTTTCAAAAAAAAGCAAAGGGGCCAATTTTGGAGAAATCAAGGGACAGAACTCTAGATTTATTATGCATGGCATCGGACGTGACTGATTTGGTGAAATATTAATGTCAAACTGAACACCACAGTGTTGTGATTTCTTTAAACACTGAGCAACAACAAAATATTTTGTGTTGGAAACCTGTCCGTCATAACTATTCCTGTTTGTTGTCAATACAGTAACACTTCCACACTTGTTCCAAAACGTAGCCATGGTAACAATTACACAGTTCAATCCTGTTTATCAACAAACTGTCCAGGAAAACACAAAATCAACTTGAATATCATGACAATCAGCAAGGACAGTTTCAGATGACATCTAATGACAAACAGACAATAAGAACATGTTTAAAAAACCCACTCCGTGGTGACCTGGAAGTGAACGGACATGTTGTATAGTTAGTTGTATATAGCTTTTATACCATGGCGAAGTGTCACCCCAAAACATCCAATTAACAAATTATAACAAATAAATCATTCCCCTATGAGGTGCCCAGGAGCACTGGCATCCTCTGACATCCCAAAGAAGACGTGAAAAACATTAATAATGCTACTTTTCGTTTCTCCATATTAACAAGTAACATTTGCAGAAACAAGTCTTAAATCAAAAGAACTGGACACAACTGCAGTCAAAATATGTAAGGTTAAATTCTAATCATATCATGATTTTCTGTGAGAGAAACCTAAGGAATTTGTTATACTTGTCGTTTATCATTGTGTTTGAGATGGAGTGAGGAAGGAGGAATCATAAAAACATGACACAGAGAAAGGGAAGGCATTCTAATTTCACTGCACCCTCTACTCCTTCCTACCCTCCATGTTCATCCTCCCACCCTCCATCAGGTAAACTACCGAACATACAAAACACATAAAAATCATCCCTGGCAAGGCAAGTCCTCCAGTATGTAACTCCAAACTGTGAAGATCATGACGGATGAGTTGATTTATCTCAAAATCTTAGTAAATCCAAGAAAAAGTTTGAAATGAGCCGCAGACTAGTTAGATATGACCAAATGTGTCTACCCACCTTCCTCTGCTGCAGGAACTTCAATCGTCCCCAAATTTTCCGCTGACGGATTGTTCGTAAATTTGTTCAGAAACATGCATGAAATATTATCAGGAGAGCCCATAGGGCCATCAAATTCCAAAAATGGTGGTGAAATTAGCTTCCATATTTCTGAACACATAAACATTATTCAGTCACCACATGATCCCATCGGATACAATCTACAAGAATATATTTGATTCAACTCTTCACCATTTCAATGAAACAGAACATGACATAAATCGTGAGTGAGACTGTTACCAACAAATGCTCCTGACGCTGTTCAATGTCATCACCAAACAGTAAAATCCAGTCATCTTGGAACACATCACGTCTTGTTTCCATGGTTACCTTGAAAACTATTATGCCGTATTTTCACCACATCCAATCACTATCATGAGGTTCACCCATAGAATGGGAACTGTTCCCATCCAGGATATTGGACGTTGCTTCTTCATAAGACGGAGGTGGCTCATCAGAGTATGGTGGCGGCCCAGATTCATACATTGGAGAAAAAAGATCGAGAAGGATGTTACGTGGTGAGTCTCCTATCCGTGGAGAGCTGGTATTGGAATCAAACCCATCTGATGAAACGGAATCGGAACTAACATCTTCCTGACTGGGGAATTGATTCTGATTTGGGATAATGTCTGCTGCATTGGCAAACTGATGAATGTGTCCGTCGAGCCAGCAATCTGGAGAAAAATTTTCCACCTGTCCATTAATAATTTCCTCGTAGTTAATTTCAGGAAGGCTTTTGGGTTGGAAGGTTTTCACGCCAAATCTTTTTGACCAGAGCATTTCCTCATATGTATGTGACCTTGAGAACAAGGGGATCTCACCGCAGTCACTGCTGTTTCGGTGTGGACCCCTGTGGAATCGGGCAAGGATCCGACTCAGGAACGTCCACCGCTCCATTCTGTTTTCTATAGATAGACGGCTGCTGAAGGGGCAGTTAATCTTGTTTGTCCTTATTGTCTTTCCATAACACCTGAAATCAGATGAACAAATTAAACATGTTTTCTGGCAACAAGCACATACTTTTTTATCCAAAGTGTGACTGGCAGATGCAAACATTTGGTCTTATCACTGATTTTCAACCCATGAAGATTCAGGTTAGAATTGGTCTTCAGCAACTCAAGCTTGCCATATGAGGCAACTAACGGCATCGGGTGGTGAGGCTCACTGACTTGGTTGACACATGTCATCATATCACAATTGCTTAGATTGATGCTCATGATGTTGATCACTGGATTGTCTGGAATATTGTTGAGTGCCACATTTAACAACAAACAAACAAGCAAACACTGATTTTCAATGAATACTTCGCATATTATTTGCCTTTTACAATCAATGGAATGTTTTAACACATAATCAGAGCAAGCTCTTGCCTGTTGTTGGTTGACATGTGTTGACAATTCATATTTTATATCTCATGTTCAAAGGAACCAAACATGACAAGTTTTGGCAGTCAATATTATTTGGTCATTCAGATAATAGTCAACATGGTAACCATGGTAACAAAGGTCTGCCAAAATCAAAACATCAAACAAATATACTAAAAATCTATTTTTAAATTGATACCCTATCTCTCATTTCATCAGGTTCATGTTAAATGATTCAGGCTAAACCTTACTGTGATTTAACATATGTTATATTTGGGATTACACTTTCTTTGTAAAGTACAGATTCTTGTACTTTTGTTGGGTTGAGTCACAATTGTGATTACCGGTACTGTGTTTAAGAAAGAATGTAAAACACAAATGGCAGATAATGATTACTCCTCACATGTTCACACAGTTTTGTTTATTTGTTAGTTGTTTAATGATGCACACAGCAATATTCCAGCTATATACATAGTCTGTAAATCACTCAATCTGGGCCAAGTAATCCAGTGATCAACATCATGAGCATTGATCTACGCAATTGGGATACAATGACATGCGTCAACCAAGTCAGTCACTCTGATCACCCGACAAACATGGGTTGCAGATCTTCACATGTATCATGTTTATACGACCGCCTCCGTGGTGTAGTGGTTAGAGCGTCCGCCTGGAGAGCGGAAGGTCGCGGGTTTGATCCCCGACCGCATCATACCAAAAGACGTTAAAATATGGTACTTGTTGGTCCCTGCCTGGCGCTCAGCATTAATGGGTACAACAAGGACTGGTCGGCTCGGAGTCAGTATAATGTGTCTGAGTGGGGTATTCATGCTTCAATGCGGCATGGTATCTCAGTGGGCTAGCACTATAAAACCAGCTTAAGTCTGGGCTAGTACAAGCAGCCGCATATACACATACACACGCATGCACGTCGTCATATGAGCAAAATATTCTCAAGCACGATGTTTAACCCAATTTCACCTCACATCACCTCATGTTTATACAGAACTTGTCAGCTGACTGTGATTATGTGTTGTAAACATCATACATCATTATATATCAGGAATGCAAATTGTATAATAGAGCCATTAGCAAAGTGATGTTTGACATTTACCATTTTAAAACATCAGATGTATATGATCTCTTTATGATATTATGTCATTCTTACAGTAAACAATGTAAATGATGTTTAGTCAAAAGTTTTCCTTTCTGAATCAAAAGTTTTCCTTTCTGAGGTAATTTTTTTATCAAAGGATATTTTATAGAGTGACTGCAGTTCTTAACATTTGAATGTTCTTATAGATGTTATAATTTTAAAGTCTCTCGTAACTCTGTACAGGGTGGCTCGTTACTTTTACGCTTATATTGTCTTAGGTTATGTATAGTTTTTATCATGTATATATTATTTATGTACGTTTTTATCAAAATGACTGTAACGAGGTGAGACTATAATAAACAACCTGTCTATAACCTCAGAAAACATGAATATGGTGTTCGAGTGAACCATCCCGTTTATCACAGTGACAAATCACTGGCAGCCATATTTGATAACATTATCACACATTTCATAGAACCCTTATCTAAACTTATTGAAAGCATCTGTAGTGTAAACAGCACATCGACATTGAAATTTGAATTGATGTATTGAGAAAAGAAGTACTTCCTGCTTGTTGCCCTCATTTGCATATTTATCAGATGGATATACGAAGTTTATTTGAATGGTTTATCACATTGACTGTACAGAGGCCCAGATAAGCTGCGTATCCGGGTAAAATACGCATAGAAAATTTCCAATTAGGTATTGAAAAATAATTGTTGCGTACCAATTACACATTTAAAATGCTAGATACGCAAAAAGTTTAAAACAAATGCGTACGGAATATATTTATAAAAATCGCTTGCGTAATGAAAAAGACATCGATTGCTATCAAGTTGTACTGTTAGTATAGGGCAAGTGTTGTACTGTCAGTCGGGATGAGTGATTTTTTATGAAATCATTTCCATTATATTTAAGTTGGTTTTTTTAGGTATGACATAAGGCAGAACATACCTGCTTATTAAACTTACTCAATGACGTAATACTTAGGTGAGTAAAATGACTGAAATATGCACATATTTGAAAGTAGTGGGTAAGGGAAAATGAAATACCCACTCAACATTCATAATATCCACTCTAAAAAAATACAGTGGGTACAGTACCCACATGAACTAAATCTTATCTGGAGCTCTGGACTGTATACATTAGATGATAAAATAATGTTAAACTACTGAAATGGACTGACTGCATATGATTTTACTAGTCCATGTATTATGTTTCAAAGCTTTCAATAGGACTGAAATGACCAGCCTACTTGCTGGAGAAGGTTTGACTAATCATGTCAATATTCCTTATGCGTGAAGGAAAATTAGAATTTCATTATATTTGTGGTGTTGCTTAATGAAAATATTGTTTTATGCTACAGTCGACAATTCACTATCACAGTTGTTTTGGTTTGTTGTATGATACAGCAATCAGCAATATTCCATTTAAATGACAGCCATCTACAAATAATTGTTTGGACCAGACAATCACTGACACCATCAGCATTAGGCCACACTTTTAATGTAACATATGTTATATTTGGGATTACACTTTCTTAGTAAAGTACAGATTCTAGTACTTTTTGTAGGATTGAGTCCCATCCAGGATTTGAACCCACACCCTCTGAGTCAGGCACTAATCGCCAGCACACAAAGTCAGCTGCCTATTCCACTCAGCCACCACGACTTCCACAAAGAAAGTGTAATCTGAAATATAACATATGTTACATTTGACCACTTTCTATATGGCATTGTGTAATCATAGCCTTCAGCCGTGGGAGCCAATTTTCACTTATCAGATAGGTACACAAAGTCCGAAGTCTAGACTAGCAGTTGTCTGACTCGTGGTCATGAAGTCGTGGTAGCTGAGCGGGTATGGCAGGCTGATCACATCAAGCCCAGTTCACAGGCTGGACTATTGAAACATCCTTCTGATAGGACTCCCGGATTTTCTAATTAAGAAACTGCAGAGAGTCCACAATGCAGCAGCAAGAGTCATCACGTGCACTGAAAGAAGGGAACATATTACTCCTGCACTGTATTAGACTAACAACTAGTCTCTGAAATGAACATATTTTACGGAAAAAAAAATTCATAGTACACAAAAATAAAATATCATGAAAAGGAGCCCTGAGACTTTCTTCATTTTCCTGAAGCTGAGGAAATCTAGACTTGCCACATTTTCTAGACTTGCGTGGGCTTTCTTGGATATATTTGCTTCAGGGTCTGTACGACAGACTAGTACTGCATCAGCTCCAGCATATCTCGCAGACCTCATTAAACTCTACCAGCCAACACAACATCTGCGGTCACAAGATCAACTGCTTCTCTGTGTCCTGTCCAACAAAACCAGAACATTTGGAGACAGATGTTTCAACACTTCCGGACCTACTCTGTGTAACAGTCTGCCATTCAGCCTGAGGTCACATCATGAACTGTCAGCGTGCAAAGCAAATCTAAAGACCTACTTCTTTGGAAAGGCATACGATGTTCCTCAATAGGCACCCTTAACAAGTTTTAAACTGCCTGAATAGCTCTTTTGAGTGGTTCGACCAGATCCTAGCACTCTACAAATATTTTTTTAGATAGATAGAAGACGAATCTGTCCATGTAAAATTATCCCTGTTTTTAACACATTCACTGTCGTTAAGGAAGAGTCTGATTTCTCCTGTCAACTAATTTCACAATGTTATGATGCTTTCCACTATTTTCAATGTCAGTACTTTGCCTGTCATTATAACACAATTTATACGGACCAGAGCCCTTATGTACAATAAACCATCTTGATCTTGAATGTCAATAACTTGATATTTTAATACCACTAATTATCATAAACATTTAATAATATCAACAATAATCAATATTTGGACATTTGGGTTTCTTGGCATAAATAATTTCAAGTACAGTATCCTGGGCCAGTGTTAGTGAAACGAACTGTGTTTATACACTAATTGTGTTTATACAACTAAAGTCAAACACTAAAACCACACAATACAACATTCACCCAATCAGTGACATCATCACAACAAGCTTCTGCTTTTCAAGGTTACCCTGAATCAGCATTAAATCTTAACATATTGAGGGGGCGCGGGGCAGCCTTGTGGTTAAAGCGTTTGCTCGTCACGCCGAAGACCCGTGTTCAGTTCCCCACATGGGTACTATGTGTGCTTTGGTTCTGGTGTCTCCAACCGTGATATTGCTGGAAATTGCTGAAAGGGGCGTAAAACTACACTCACTCACTGACTGAGTTGCTGAGTATGGTTTTACGCCGTTTTTAGCAATATTCCAGCAATATCACGGCGGGAGACACCTGAAATGGGCTTCACAAGTTGTACCCATGTGGGGAATCGAACCCGGGCCTTCAGCGTGACGAGCGAACGCTTTAACCACTAGACTACCCCACCGCCCCCTCACTCACTGAACATATTGGCAAGACTTTTTTACATTATTTAAGCCATTGGGTACTTACTCACATGTTATCATTCACATTAGGTCATTATTAAGTTTCTTACCGTATTCAGTGTATATGGATGTCCCTTAGATTCAGTATATGTGTCATAAAACCGAAGCCAACATATTTTACAAAATTATTCTGCTTAAAATACTGTTTCAAATAACTTGCACTTTTTCCTATTCATGTGCTGTCCCTGTGGCACATCAGCTTACAACAGCCATACGTCTCAGTTGCAATAAACAAGACAGTCTTAGAGTATTAAGAATATGTATTTTATATCTATCAACACCAGCTTTCAGTTAGTAAATATGATGTCCAGATCAGTAAACAGATATGTGTAAAGGTATGTGCTTACATTGTAAGGCCTGCATCGAGTAAATTACACACAGTATTGGAACACTAATTCAGAGATGCCAACCCTAATTTAGCCCAATTAGTATTTGGCGCAAGAACTGATGCAGGCATTTGTATTTTTTGGGCCAAAATTAGTATTCACTTTTCCAAAAACTTTTCATACACTAATTATCATATTTTGATTTAATAAAAAATACAAAGATCTTCTTAGAAGTTCTTATTAACATTGTACTCACCTAAATCAGTAGTAAGTATCCATATATAGCTTGATATACTGAATAAAGTGTGGTTGAAATTTATTGTGCATGGTACGTATGCTATATTTGATAATTTAATGTATTTTTGTATTTTTTGGGTATATTTTGACTGCTATCGTACGTATAAAGTCGCGTATTTTGTGTTGTTTTTTCGTAACAACTACGGTAAAATCGTATGGGTTGGCATCTCTGCTAATTGCGTAATCAACTAAAATTCAATTGGGCTGTGGTGACTTATTCGACTTAGCTAATATGCAGCCTATCTGAATTTCAACCTTGAACAGGCACACCAACAACACGACCAACCCAACAGCATCTAGATATAATACGCGATACCTACTGGGTCTGTCATTGTCCATCAAATACGTATACCATCTAAACTTCCTGAAACTTTTACACTCACCTTTTCCCTGTCACTTTCACTGGCAATGGTATGTACAGCTGACTATTATCATGACAGATAGACAACCTGTGTAAAGACAACCTGCTGATAAACGCCTACCTGTCACGGCGATATGTAGCTCGCGTAGACAGCTGGCGAATTATGCATCCAGACCAAACAGTGTCTTCCTTTAACCATGCCTGACAGGTCAGTTTGTCCGTATACGTAAATAACAAACAACAATGACACAGGTACCCGGAAGTAAAGGTGCTCCTCACAGCGTTGTTAGATCGTTCACCACCGCAACAAGTTGTGGTAAACGCTGTCAAGAGCTTTCGAATATACCGTTATTTTGTGTATTATTATTGCTGACATGTTTAATAAAGGTGTTTAAGCTCATTTGTGCTTTCACAGCTGTACTGCAAAGGCCTTAAGGTGATTTTTTGTAACAATTGATAAAATTACAATTACATTTTCAACAGATCATGCTACTTGTGTTTCGACTTATTATTATTAAATGACGCTCACAGGAGCTTCTCATGGAGACATTCATAATATTCATTACACGGTATGTTTGTTTTCAGAGGAAACACATTTCGCCTCAATAAAATTGAGTTTTAATGACAGGTAATAAATAATTCTGCTGATATCACATATCCACCTCACTTACACAAGAAGAAATACAATATTTTCGACTTTCTCAATAATATGTCATATGTTGTTTCCCATTATCCATTTATGCAGAAGAATCGTATTTTCCCCGCCATGTTTAATCAAGTCTAAAAGTCGGTAGATATAATATCTCGACTTCTTTATTATTCTGAACAGTCGCGAAAGTGCCATTTAACGTTGATGGTGCAATATACTTTGTACAATGTAACAATTCGTACGAACACAGGCGAATTCCTCATAAAATTCGTTTTAAAAACATGTTTTTACAACTTCACTATTCACACGAAAAAGTGATTTAAAATGTTATTTACGCTCGTGAAGTTACATACAAGTGAACACCGTTTGACTTTGGTTATACATTACACTGTAACCATTACACGACTACAGCGTGAAAAGTAGTCCCTGAACCACATTATTTGCCCTACTGCCAAGTCCTCTCTGCAGTGCTAAAGCCCTAAATAAAGCAAGTCTAGAATCTCTGGTCTCCCTGGGGCTCCGTTTCAATTTAAATGAGCTTGCTTGTTACTATCAAAATTACATGTATATACATTGAGGGGCATGTTACTATCAAAATAACATGTATATACATTCAGAGTGAGTGAGTGAGTGAGTTTAGTTTTACGCTGCACTCAGCAATATTCCAGCTATATGGCGGCGGTCCGTAAATAATCGAGTCTGGACCATACAATCCAGTGATCAACAGCATGAGCATCGATCTGCGCAATTGGGAATATATATTCAGAGACTAAGCGTTAGTCCACGTGAAATGTAAAATGGACGACAGCATTCACCCCCCCGAGCTGTCAGTCGGTTCACATGATTTATCTTTGCAACGTCCCCGATTCCTCTTCTATTCTGCTTTAGCAAGAATCGGGTTATTAATATAATGATTTGCATGTGTGATTGTTTTAGCGGGTGGATGGGCGCGGTTTTATTGGATTAACGGTCGTCATAAAATTTAAGACAGTACTTCCGTGTCATGGTTATAATTAATCTTGATCATCGGGTGTATCATACCGCCATTCCAATTAATGTATAGCGTTTATATGTAACAAATCGCATGAGGTTGTCTCTGGATGGTGTAATGTGAATAACGTCTAAGGTGCGTGTTACCCTTGCTTAGTCGCGGAATCGTGTAATTACGATATTAATACATTACTGAGATAGAAGACGACACGTGCTTCAAAATAGTTTAATGAAACTTGCTAAAACTGGCAACTCCCAATCTAGTCCTCAAGGCAACCTGGAAGTGCACCATGTATTATATTGAGTGACAACCAGGCCACTTATTCTCCAAGGTTAAGGTTCTCCGTATTTTTTCTTGTGTTTCCCAACTCCATTCCGCCCAGCGTTTTCATTCCGATGTGAAAAAATAATAACAACGTTTCTTATTTTAATTTTACTTCGCCGTTGTAGAAATTTATGCCCCAATGTGATAAAAACAAATAAAAGAAAAAAACACAACAAGTCTTGCCTTTGCACACTAATGACTTAGGTTCAGGTTGATCTTTCTTTATTAACATTTATTTACAATTTTTTAATATTTCTTTTTACGTTTTCATTTTTATTTAATTGATCCACCCTCCCTTCTCTTGCTGATTGAGGTTGGAAACGCGAGACATAAACAAATACGGGTTGCCTTATTTACAGATTTACTGACTCTTATGTCGTTATCAAGCTATGAGTGACTACAACCAAATGGTGAGAAGCATATAGCTTGATAACGATGTAAGAATCTACATCGAAACGTCGCGGGCTTTATGCAATAAACCAGAAGTTGTTACCCATAAAGTTGTATGCTTCATTTTTGATTCCACAACTTCTAGAAAGCCGATCAATCAACAAATGAAGTAGTCATCCGCAGTAATAAGTTCAGAAGTTTCCCAGGCCTGTATGCACATTTTGAAACGTCTTATATACCAATCACACTAGACATTGTCCCTCAAACGGAAATTATACCTGGGTGGGGTATACTTGAGTGAGTTAAGGTTTACGCCGCTTTTAGCAATATTACAGCAATATCACGTCGGGACACCAGAAATGGGCTTCACACATTGTATCCATGTGGGGAATCGAACCCGGGACTTCGGCTTGACGAGCGAACGCCTTAACCACTAGGCTACCCCATCGCCCCCGGGTTGGGTATAAGGGATGGGCTCTTGCTCCGATTGTATTAGGAGGACCTAACAAGTCAATATACCAATCAATCATGTTCCCATCATTAGTTAGTAACATTAACGGGCTGCCTGTAACGCGGGTGGGATGGGCTGATTTCCTAGTTATGTCCATTTAGCCCATAATCCAGTTGTTCGTTAATAGATGATATTATACTGTTGTGGTAATGGGCCAGTCCTAATAGACTTAACGGACTAAATCTGTGTAATTAAGATGAAATAAATAGTCTTTTGAAGTTAATGGTGAATTAATTGATCTACTCAGATATAAAGAGGTCACATATTGTTATAATTAGAGATTAAACTAATGAACCATTTAATCATAAAAACAAGTTTTCAACTTAGCTTCTTACTAGAATATTATTTCTGTCAAACTGCTTGTTTTAATAAGTTGTGACTACATTGTCAGAGATATATCTGAATTTGTCACAGCTATGGTTGGCTTGAAAGTCAAATGTGTTACATCTATAAGAGATTCTCTCTCTCTCTCTCTCTCTCTCTCTCTCTCTCTCTCTCTCTCTCTCTCTCTCACACACACACACACACACACACACATATCCATATATTATAGAAGTAGTTTGCTCTACCACCATGTATAGTGTAATTAAGCACACGTTCGCCCTGAAATTAAATTTGTTACATCTCTCTCTCTCGATCGAACTGTATTTATTTTCCAAGATGCCAAGTTTATTACCGACGATAAATCTAAGACAGAAAACAAACAGAACTGACGCGCTGTTCTACTGTTGATGAATAACAGTTGGATAACGGTGTACGTTCGGGTTAAATATCTTCTCTAAATTATTTTAATTACATCTGTAATTAACGTAAATAATATGGGACAATATGAACGTCGCATTTCTACTACCAACATTAGTTTAGATCATAGATCAGTACATCCAGATGAAGATGACTAGTCACTCAACATTCCACGGATGCATTGTGGGAATGTAAACATTGTGAACGTTGCCGGGTGGCTGTTTAATTGTGAGTCAAACTGAGACATTATGTCCGTATACAAATATAAACGTAATGTTTCCACCAGTGATGTTAGCCAAATGAAGCAACTGCAAACCAACAAACGGTGTGCAACGGAGGAGGCTGTACGGGTGATGACAACTGACATGCATCGTGACGTCGGCTACCAACGGGAACGTTCGATTACGAGGGGGCATACTAGAATGGCGTAATGACGCCATTACATTGTGACGTTATGCAAAAATTGTACATTATTGTCTGTTCTAAGATGCCTAGCGTTTAGAACAATCGGAAAAAATACATTATCAGACAATAAAGGTATAGTTTTTTGATGACGTAACAATTGAATGACGTTTTCCAGTCACTGCGCCATTCTAGTGTGCCCCCTCGTAATCGAATTATTTTACATTACGTCACAATGTAAGCGACGTCACGATGCATGTCAGTTGTCATCGCCTCGTACGGCCTCCGACAGTAAACTACTCCGTTGCATCCCGTTTCTTGGTTTGCAGTTGCTTCACGCAGCTAACATCACTGGTGGAAGCATTACATTTATGTTTTACGACGGATAAAATGTGTCAATTCGACTCACAGGTTTTCAGCGACACGGTAACGTTCGCAATGTTTACATTCCCACAATACAATCGTGGAATGTCGCTTGACTACTCAGCTTCATCTGTGAATGAAAACTGGGAAGCGTAGCTGTAACGGCACGTGTGAAAAACAACAACACTGATGAGATAACAAAGGTAAACACTTAATAAGGTAAGCCAGTGGTAATCGGCGCTGATTGGTGTTGACAATGGATAGATGGAAGCCTGGAGTAAATCCAGGCGGAAATAGTATACTGATAGGTAATTAGCAGTAATAGGTAATTAAGCACTGATTGGTAATGAAGGAAAACCGAGTTCTATGGATACTCAACTTCTTTACTGCAAAGACTGAGACGTTTCGGTATAGGTACTAAGAACGTTATCAAGCAAGTGACGAGGTTTGCTTGATAACGGTGTTAGTATCTACATCGCTTGGTTTCCTTCATCTTTACAGGGGCGGTGGGGTAGCCTAGTGGTTAAAGCGTTAGCTCGTCACGCCGAAGACCCGGGTTCGATTCTCCACATGGGTACAATGTGTGAAGCCCATTTCTGGTGTCCCCCGCCGTGATGTTGCTGGAATATTGCTAAAAGCGGCGTAAAACAAACTCAGTCAGTCAGTCATCTTTACAAGTTCTAAAATGCCTCTCAAAGAAACTGATTAGTAATGCACAAAAGGAGGACTAGTGGGTAATAAAACTGACTGGTGACGGTGATGGACATGGAAGTCAGCTGGATAGACAGTGACACAAGTGATTAAAATAGTGCAGAGCGCTCAACAGGTTGTTGTTTGTTGTTAAAGGCCGCACTCAGCTATGTCCCAGCTTTATGTCGGCGGTCTGTAAATAATCGAGTCTTGACCAGACACTCCAGTGATCAACAGCACGAGCTTAGATCTTCACAAGGAGGATACGGTGCCGTGTGTCCAGTGTGTGGGGAAAAGTTTTCAAATTTTGCTAGCCAGTCGGGCTAGCTATGCCTGAAGTTACCAGCCCACAAAATAATTCACTAGTCCGAAATTGGAATGAAGACAAGGGTTTCATCAATAAGCTGCTAATATGATAAACAATTTTGTCAGGCCACAATCTTGCATGATTTAAAAGTGTGTTATAACTTAACAAGTTAGAGAGAGTGATATATACTCATGGAAACGAATAAGGGAACACTTGTACTTTCCTGTGTTCCCTTATTTGTTTCTATGAGTATATTTACAAAATGACCCCATGAAAATTCACCATTCACTCGGGCCAGTGACTGTGGAAATTTACTGGCCCAACTGGATTTTTACTAGCAACGGGGCTAGCTAGCCAGTGGCTATTTCGCACACTGCGTGCATCAACCAAGTCAGCGAGCCTGACCACCCGATCCCGTTAGTCGTCTCTTACGACAAGTATGGGTTACTGAAGACCAATTGTAACCCGGCTCTTCACGGGAACACCTGAACCCGTTAGTCGCCTCTTACGACAAGCATGGGTCACTGAAGACCAATTCTATAACATGGATCTTCACGGGACCACCTGATCCCGTTAGTCGCCTCTTACGACAAGTATGGGTTACTGAAGACCTAACCTAGATCTTCACGGGTTCAGCCCTTTGGAATTTTAGACACAATTATGACATTTTGAGACCCAGTCATGGTAGTTAAATACTTGTGAAGACACCAGTTTCTTTACTGGTTCATATGCATACAATGTATAAATGGTAAAATGTATTTTAACAGCAACATTATTTCGTGTTATATCGCTGGTTAAATCTCGTGATGTGATGTCTCTTGTAGCACCTTTGGCACCTGGATAATGGTGGACAAGGCTTGAACAGCTGCTCACATGATAATGTAGTCTTAGTTTTTGCTGATATGTTCTGAAAATGGCGGATTTATGCTCGAGTTTGTCTGGGGATGTTCTTGATGTTTAGGGGATTTCACCAATGTTTCGGTCGCCACAGTTGTAGGGGATCTGGTATGTACAACCACTGGGGTTGGGAGAGGCCGTGTTCCACATATTACAGCAGTTGATATCTGTACAATTTCCCCATTTAAATTAAATCGGTGCACGAGTCGTCTGAGGATCTGCAGTCCGCTCTGAGTGAGTGAGTATATATAGTCACTCATTCAGAGCGGCAATGTCACGGCGGGGGACACAAGAAATAGGTTTCACACACTGTTCCCATGTTGGGATTGGTCGGTTGGTTTGTTGTTTAACGCTGCACTCAGCAATATTCCAGCTATATGTCGGCGGGCAGTGAATAATCGACCAATCAACCCACCAGAAACATATGATCGTTGGTTCGAATCCCGGCTCGCCCTAGTTATGTGTCTAGGTTTGTCAGCACCATGACAGTGCCAGAGGGTTTCACTGAAGTGTTTTCTGACATAAACTCACATATCTGACATAAACATGACACCTGTGATGTCAGCGAGATGTACAAGCTATTCAGTCAATCAATCTTTGCTGCCCAGAGTCGGTCATTTGTGGAGAAGCTTTCTGAGAAGCCATTGCATCGTGTGCACATCCAGTGTGTGGAACAGAATAGCGATCAAACCAACTCCATCGCCTGGATGAAGTCAGCTGGTCTTAAATGTGAAACTGAAGGCTTTCTTCTTGCTGCTCACTTCCCACTCCCAATCGCCAAATTGTGATTCTTAAAGAAAATATCAATATGAAATGTCGACTTTGCAATGAATTCACAGAGACTGTCCAGTACCATGTCAGTGGATGCCCGGCTTGGCACAAACGTCATATCTTAAAAGACATGATGGCATGGCTCGTTGCTTCTACTACCGTCTTCGCCATGCCTGTGGCTTTGACTCCGAGGTCCATCCATGGTACGACCCTGAACATGTCAGGGCGCCATAGAAAATGATGCCTTTAAACTTCTTTGGAATATATACAGCCTCAGAAGAATTCCATCCAACAAACCTGTTTTTTGTCCGTTTTGATAAAGCCAATGAATTTATTTATATCATTGGATTTTCTGCCCCTTTTTACAGCAACGTGATTTACAAGATTCAGGAAAAGCATGCTAAATATGCGGACCTCACCTTTGAAATGTCTCGCTTGTATCCCAAGTACACTGTCGTCAATCAGGCTCCCCATTGTTCTCGATGTCCTTGGTTTGGTACCTCCTGATCTCTTGGCGCAGATCAGGAGAGTGCCCGGATTCTCTACCGGGAGCACAGCCCTTCTGACCCTCTCGGTACTGCAGAAGGCTGCAGTGTTGGGGAGACAACCTATTCTCCGGAAAGTTCTTGGTGGGTGGGAGAAGTCCCATTCGCTCTCTGGGCTGCGGGTAGCGGGAGCAAAGGCCATGAGCTGATGATGAGCCTTACCAGCCTGACTTTGCCAGGATCACCCGAACCGTCTCTGCTGCATTTTTCACCATAATCTGTTAAACATAATAATAATTATTCCTTTATTTTATTTCAAAATTAAAGGTTTGGACTGAAAGAAGAAAGTAAAAATGGAAACAGGAGAACAAATTCATAAACAAAATAAACTCTTTAGAAATATCGAAAAGCTTTTTTACAGGCAACTCAAAACAAAAGGTGATGGTGAACATAATAAACGGCCTCCCATGGATGCCAATGAAAGATTCTGGAAACAGTTGTGGTCTGTACCCGGCGACTGTAACCTTGAGACACCATGGGTCTGTGATTACGACCATGCAATGGATGAGAAAATAACTGGGTCGTTTGTCTATTACATCTCACCAGATTGCCTGAAAATTGTCATCATAGTAGCCCCTTTCAGTAGGAACGCGACGTTCATATTGCCCCGTATGGTTTACGCTGATCACAGATGCAATTAAAATAATTTAGAGAAGATATTTAACCCGAACGTAAACTCTCGTCAAGCTGTTTATCATTTCGATTTCCGGTTACTTGAAGTAGGGGGGCAGACACGTCAATAGAACAGCGCGTCAGTTAGCCCTGACCAATTATAATAGTATTATGTGCAGTTTTATATTTCTATTTCTATTTATCTATTCACAAAGTAGTATACATGGTCTCTGCGCTGCTCAGACGAGGTGGTTGTTAGAGATAAGTCTTTAGATGATTTTTGAAGGAAGGCACGGTTTCAGCTATTTTGGGGGATGTAGGCAGCTCATTCCATAAGGTTGAGGCAGCATAGGCGAAGGTTCTTTTACCAAATGTCTTATACCATGGACCTATAAAGGGATACATGTGCTGAGATAGAAGAGATCTAGATGGAGATTACATGTGCAGCAGTTCTTGGAGGTAAGATGCAGCAGAGTTCTGAATGGCTTGAAGTCTTTCTATCTGGTCTTTGCTAATATTAACAAAGAGGATATTGCAGTAGTCTATTCTAGAGAGAATCATCGCAACTAAGTTTGACGGCCGAATCTTTGTTGAGATATGGCATGAGCTTTCCACTGCCACGTAGATGGTAATTATGTGTCGTGTTACGTGATGATTCGTCATCAGCTGCTGGTCCAACCAAACTCCAAGATTTAGTACTGTTTCTGAGTTTGCACCTGTGCAAATCAACCTCCTTTTACTGTCAACGTTACTGTTCTCGTACTTTAACTATACCAGGGACCATTAATAAAGGGTCAAATGATATACAGCACATGTAAAGAAAGGTTTCTCAGAAATAATAGAACTAAGAGTGTCATCATAATGTTTAATGTGTTGACAAACGTGACACATCGTGACATACAGACAAAAAGTTCAAACAGCACTAGCAAACATCAGTTGTATAGACCAACCCCCAAAATGAAAATGACAAACATGAAGTACTCGGTCATTCAGTATCTTGTTTGCCCTCCTCGCGCGTCCAAGACACAGGTGCACCTTGTTCCCATGCTCTTTATCAAGTTCATGAAGAAAGCTTGCGGAATGGCATTCCATTCCTCTACTAGGGCTCTGCTGAGTCCTGGGAGACCCACTGCTGCTGGGTGACATGTGTACACTGGTCATCTGAGTGAGTGAAGTCTGGCGGGCATGCTGGCAACTCCATCCGCTCTACGCCTTGCTGCCTAAGGAATTCTGTGACAATCCTGGTTCTATGAGACCAAGCGTTGTCGTTTTGCAGTAAAGAAGGTCAACCATAAAAGCCATGCATATAGCTTACAGGAATGGTACTGCTATAGGAGCCAGAATCTCGCCCCGATAACGCCGTCCGGTAAGATTACCGTCGACCACGTGCAGTGGAGTACGTCCAGTAGGGGTTATCCCTGCCCAAACCATGACCGACTAAACCATCGCTCTCCATTGGGACGACAAATCATCAGCCGACCATCATGGAAGGACAAATTGAATCTGCTTTCATCTGTGAAGATCACACGAGACCATTGACGTTGATTCCAGCGGTCATGATGTCTACTCCATCTCAACTGCGCGCCTGCCTGTGACGTGGTATTAATGGTGGACGAACTGCAGGTCGCCTACAGCGGAGTCTGGCTTCTCTTAAACGTCGACGAACGGTGCTCCTGGATATCCTAACATTGTTAACATTGAACTGTTCTGTCTGAAGATCTGCTGAGTTCAGGAATCTGTTACATAACGCAGTATTAATCATGTGCCTATCATCTCGGACTGTTTGACTCTGGGGGTATCTTCCCATTATGACTACTCAAGATATGACTACTCCCAGTTTGTCTACTCGTGAACTGGGGCGACCTGGTCGACGTGCATATTCCACGGTCCCATTGGCTCGAAACCTCTACCAAAGTCTACCAACAGCACTCTGACTCTGACATTAAAGTGGACAGCAACCTGCCGTTGAGTTTGACCAGATTCCAAAAGGCCTATAGTCTGAACCCTTTCAGCAAGTGTAAAAAAACATCTCATTTTAAGCTGCGATTTCAAACAGGTAGATGAGACACCAGTGGTGTATTGTCCTCCTCTTTCCATGAACGTTATAATGAAATTTCAACTACCTGATGTGTATTTCCATACTGTTAAGAAAGTTTGTAAAACATTCAGTTGTATATACTTCAAACAAAAACGAAGAAATAGTGTTTCCAATAGCTTGTATATAATAGTTCGGGGCAAAAGTGGACTTTATTACACCATATACATGGTGGTTGACCGAACTGTATTTCTTCAATTTAAAGAAGAGAAACTTCACCGTCAATAATGTGAAAAATATACTTGCCTTACCTATGTACCCCGATCATTTGTCTCATAATTTGAAAAAGTTGTTTAACCAACGATCATGTGTTTTGTTGTCACTTTTCGCTACTTTTTACGAGGAGGAGGGGGGGGGGGGGGGACTTCTGTTCTGTTCAGCAAGTGGTACCCCATCGTAAGAGATAGCGTAGTGACAACAAAATAATGATGGTTTGTTGAGCAACATTATTCAGAGTTGGTCTGTCGATTTCGTGTGACTGGTTTTGTTGCAATTACATGTATTAGAGTTTGTGATAGACAGCCATTCATCGGTCTCAAATGAAATCAAACGGACTATACCAATCACTATACCAATTCATATTCAGTAAATCAACCGGCCAACATCAACGGGAACAGGTATTAAAAAAGAATTCCAACAGAATGAATGGGAAAACATCAATTTAATGGCAAATCGATGTACACAAAGTGTTCATTTAAAATGGTTTCAGAACAGGATTATTCAGAATATTTTGACAACTAATCATTTTTATGTATATGATTAGATATATTGATTCACCTTTATTTTCTTTTTGTAACAGGTACCTGAGAGTGTTATACATTTACTATGTGATTGTATACATTCAAACAGTGTGGAAGGATTTGGCTAAATTGATAGAAAGTAGGAAGAAGGATCTTTTAATTTCACATCAGAAAATTGTATATTTGGATTCAAGGGAAGAAACAATAATCCCTTCAATGTTATCTGCTAAATTGTAAAACAAAATATTTACAATATCAGCAGAAAGGGATTGAAACCCAATTTTAAATGTTTCCAAAAAGAAATACTAAAATACTATCAAGCATGTAGATGCATTTCATTTACAAATAATAGTCAGCCTAAATTCTATGTCTTTTATTCATCTTTTCACAGTTTGATTTCTAATGTACACATATAAAATGTAAAATGTATAAACTATAATAGTTGAATTGTAGACATCAGAAGTTCATGTAATGAGAATGCATGTAATGAAATGTTTTGGAATACCTTGCAAGCATCTATGTTCTAAGATGCTTCGGTGACAGATCAAAGGCGCCGACAGTACTTCAGTTAGGAAATAAAATTCGCTCTACCCCAATGTGTTTTGTAATAAAGTATAGTTTTGCCCTTAACTATTATAATTAAAGCACGAGGACGGTAGTCCGAGTGCTTTGATGTTATAATAGTTCAGGGCAAAACTATACTTTATTTCAAAACACATTGGGGTACACACTCCGGCACAGCGATGACTTAACATAACATACTATGCTGGCTTGCCGCATGGAACTCTGGGTAGGAGAGTGATTTGGGTAGAGCGAACTTTACATCTTTTCTAAGATGCTAAATTTAATACTTTCTCAGGATAATTACGATTAATTTAAGGCAGAAAACAAACGACGGTGTCGGTGACCTAAATTAAGAATCCTCGCACAGGGCTAACTGGCGCGCTGTTCCATTGATGTGTCTGCCCCCCTACGTTAAGACGAACGTTACCAGAAAAAAAGAAATGATGACAGTTTGATGACGGTTTACGTTCGGATTAAATATCTTCTCTGAATTATTTTAATTACATCTGTCATTAACGTAAACCATATGGGGCAATATGAACGTCGCATTTCTACTACCAACGTAAGTTTAGATCAGTACATCCAGAGTACGGAGTCAGAATAGACTCTGAAACGTCTTGTTCCTCACATTGGAGAAGTTGACATCTATAAATGTACCACGTGTTGTGTATCACCTCTAAAACAGTTAAAAGATTTTTCGATTTAATTTGCTTTCTTGAATGGTAAGATGTTGAAACATTAGACATATCTAATTAATCTTGTCAGAAATGCATATCAGCATCCCGCCATGTAAAGTTGGTATCTTTCTGTTGTCGCTGTACCAAGCACCCGTTAACCCCTCCCATGCACATATATACCCTTAGGGAGATGCTCATGATGTTGATCACTGATTCTCTGGTGCAGACTCGATTATTTACAAGGGAGCGGTTTTACGCCGCTTTTAGTAATATTCCAGCAATATCGCGGCGGAGGACACGAGAAATGGGCTTCACACATTGTGCCCATGTGGGGAATCGAACCCGGGTCTTCAGCGTGACGAGCTAACGCCTTAACCACTAGGCTACCCCACCGCCCCTATTTACAAGGCCGCCGCCATATAACTGGAATATCGGAGTGCTGCGTTAAACAAAAAGGCAAAAACAATATAGCATACCCATCCTTATGTTGTGTTGTATTAATCCAGAGCAGATTATATGAGTCTGTATAAGTCTGGGCTGTATTACTTTCCAGTTGGTTGAGAACCGTATATGGGTCTATATCGGAACTTTGCATCATGACATAATAGTGAATGAGTTGGGTTTTGTACTACTGTTTGCAACGTTCCATCTATATCACGTCGGGGGACACCAGAAATGGGCCTCACACACTGTACCCATGTATCTTAAGTATCTTACCTTTACTGTTGCTTAACCGACTCCTCAAATGCCAGTCAGCCAGATCTGAAAACATGTTGCTCGTTATGAACATTATAACTTCACACAGTACGAGGATCTACAGGAGGTGGCCATAAGTGAGTTGTCATCAGTGAAATTTCCACAGACTTATGTACATCTTAATTAACTTTTGCAAGAATAATTTTCATAAAATGAGTAGAAGTCATTTTATTTTGATATTTTGCACACATCTTGGAAATCATCTTCAGCTACGTGTACCTACTTTTGTTTCATCTTTACATAGGGCGGTTGGGTAGCCTAATGGTTAAAGCGTTCGCTCGTCACGCCGAAGACCCGGGTTCGATTCTCCACATGGGTAGAATATATGAAGCCCATTTCTGGTGTCCCCCGCCGTGATATTGCTGGAATATTGCTAAAAGCGGCGTAAAACTACACTCACTCACTCATCTTTACATACGTTATCGAATGACACCTGATTTTAAAAGCACCATAAGTACAACTTAATCTTAATCTATCCCATACACAGCCATGTTAAACCTGGTTGGTATGTCTAATGTATGCCGTTCAAATAGTTGCAGTTTTCTTAATTTTCTTAATAATCATCGGAAAATTGAATGTAAATTATGTGTTTGTAGCTGGGATGATTTCCCAGCTGGTAGAAAAGTATTGAAAGCAATTCGACCGAAACTAAGTTTATTAAAAATATTCTTGCAAGAGTACTAGTTAATTAACATGCAAGTGTATGGGAATGTCACAAATGATCACTCACTTTACCAACTACTGTATGTGGCGTGCATCCTCAGTACAGACCAGTATTGCTGGGGCACGATTGCCCATTTTGTATGTTACCATAAGCAGGGATATAGTCTCCCTGCCGTAAGTAACGTCGAAAACCAGAACAAAAACGTAACCGAGCGAGTGAGCAGGTCAGTATGACATTTGTATCATAAGTGAGCCCCTGGTTTGTTATCACTTTGATTAAACCCAAGAGAACGAATGTAGCGCACACAAACCAATCAGGGATTCGAACCCAATATCACCAGTCCCTGATATGCTTACAGCGTCGTGACAAAAGTATTCTCGATTTGGCAAATATAGCCGTTTTGATTGAAACGTCTCGTATTTTGTCTCTTGCTTCGCAAATACTGAACAGATTTTCATGTTTGATACGTCGCTTGTGAGCTTAAGATATACGATTAGTGCGCATGTGCAATGACGTCATATGTCGTCTGCTTGCAATGCAGAAATCGTCTGCTGTAAACAATGGGCCGAAAATCAAAGGAACTCAACATTAGTACGAAAGAACTAATTGTGGATTTGAAACGGAATGGAAAGAAAACTTCTGACATTGTGAAATTATTAGGTGTACCTGAATCAACAATTCGGTATGTTTGGAAAAAATATTTGAATCGTGGTAATGTTGAAAACAGCCGACGAAGTGGTAGGCCGAAAAAAGTGAGTATTCGTAGTGAACATGTTTTGTTGAGGAGTGTGCGCAAGAATAGATTTAACATTCTAAGAGACATTACCCATGATTATAATGTTGGTCAACATCAACAAGTAAACAGTAGAACAATTCAAAGAGCTTTGCATCGGAATGGTGTTTTTCGTCGGGTTATTAGAAAGCGCCTTGTTGTGAAGGAAGTGAACAGAAGGAAACGACTTCACTGGTGTTTGGAAAGGAGAATTTAGACAGTACAAAATCAGTGGAAACAGGTGATATTCAGTGATGAATCGCAGGTAGTTATTGGTCAGAATGGAAGAGTTTTCGTTTGGAGAAGTGCGCATGAAGCCTATCGTACCGAATGCATGATTCACTCGAAACAGGCCAGGTTATCAGTTATGATCTGGGGTTCTTTAACTTGGCACGGTGTTGGCACCTTGTGTCGTGTTGATGGTAATATTAATGCTGTCAAGTATCGTGAAATACTTGAAGACAACCTCTGGCCCGTTATAGCTCTGCACTTCAACAACAAACCATATCGGTTTCAAGATGACAATGCTCCAGTGCATCGGGCACGAATTATTCAGGAATACAAGCGTGACAATGCTGTAAATTGCATGACTTGGCCTGCACAGTCTCCCGATCTCAATATTATTGAAAATGTATGGCTACACATCAAAAGAACACTACAGCGACGATCACAAACTATCCTGACCACTGACGAACAGTATGATGCCATCTACGATGTCTGGACAAATATCACTCTACACTGTGTCAGAAACTTATATGAATCAAGTCCACGACGGATTATGGCCTGCATACGCTCCAACGGGAACTTGACCAAGTACTGAGGTGAGACATAATTCTTTTTTTGAAATATCGCTGTTTAAAGTTTTCATACGGTCATGTGTTTACTTTCGCCATTTTGAATTGTCGCGAATACTTTTTCATCACGCCGTATGATTTTCAACGCTGCACAACGAATATCGGCGTTCAAGAAAGGAAATTCTGCCGGAGCGACCATTTGTGCACAACGAACAAGTGAATTTCTTTCATGAATAATGCGTACCAACCGACGCTTGGAGCTTACATATTTACATTACTTGTTGCTAGGAAAATACAATGCAACTTTTTGGCGATTCTTCTACCGCGGCAAGTATAAACATGCACATGATCCGGTAATGTGGAAGCGTGAGTATTGCTTATTACTATTTTTTTATAAAATAGTTTTGACATTTTAGCTACAAAGTTATATTTAATGACGAAGATACTCATATTGTCACTTCTGTCAGGCAAATGTCACGACAAGCCCCAGTCGTTCCGAGAGGAAGGATAAGCATGAGAGTTGTTGTTGTCCTATTTTCGATCAGCTTATCGTCGTGATGTTAACTGTTATTTCACATGCGTCCCATGCTTGTAATAAACAGACACTTATTTCTGGAAAGGTTCCAAGTAGACCTATTTATTCTCTGCTTTGAATGACATTATTCATGATTAACTGGCAAATGTATTTTATTTTTATTTTTTCCTAAGGCGAATGTTATTAAGTCACACGTACAAGCTCTAAATTAAACAGCTTTGTCAAGAGTGAAATTAAGCATTAAAGCCAAATAGCCCTTGTCTTAATTTCATAATTGCCTCAAACTCAGATACAAATACATGTAGTAGAGGCTAAATCCTGAAATACTCAGGACTGACTGACTGACTGAGTTTGGTTTTACGCCGCTTTTAGCAATATTCCAGCAATATCACAGCGGGGGACATCAGAAATGGGCTTCACTCATTGTACCCATGTGGGGATTCAAACCCGGGTCTTCGGCATGACGAGCCAACGCTTTAACCACTAGGCTACCCCACCGCTCAGGAATATTGCGTTAAGTAAATTAGATTTAAGTGACCAAAGGCTTCGAGTTCACAATAACTCAGAGGACAGCTGATTTTTGAATAGAAACACACCAAATATTTATGACAAGGGATTTGTGTAATTAGTCAAGATCAAGACGGATGTCCCGGAAATCCTTTGCTTGTGTATATACATCCAGTAATCAAGCCTCAATAATATACCCCGTTTTCACCTGCTTTCAACAATAATGTGTATCATCATATCATAGGTTTCTTGGACATCATATGTTTTTGGCTGGCAGTGCTTACTTTGGCTGTAATGAGAGGTGTTGTGTCACACAGACATTGTATATTCTTAAAGTGAAGCAGCCTGCTTACACCTATAGAACAACCTATATAGGTCCTAATACTAAGTAAACTATTCTCCGCGTGTTCTTAACTTTCATGTCTTATCTACTTTCGGGTACTACAAAAAGTCCTAATTATGCATAATGCGGAACACACCCGCACAACACTCCTCCCCGTTCCGAAATTGAAGGGGGCACTCAAACCTAAACATATATAAACCAAAACATTTGACAACTGAAACCTGCTGACCTATCTGAACTCAAAAGAAATATTAAACGCCAGTCTCTCCTCCCTCCCTGCTGCTGGTGAGAAAGGAGAAAAGGAAGAATGGGGACACCCTCTGAATCCATGTTCCATTCCATACCCATATTCAAATCAACGACATCTCCTGGATGAGCCATACTGTGCAGAAAGCACAATTTTAAACTTTGGATATACATACAAAATTGAAACAGACAATTTTCAAATCAAGATATTTCAACTCAACATTTCCTGTTCAAAGAAAATCCTAAACTTACAGGAGCAAAAAAAAAACAAAGCCTGGAAGTACAGTTATTGTAGGGACGAGGGACATGGAAAGCGAAGCCATGAGGTCTTGGCTTCACACCCTCTGCACATGTACTGGTCTATAGCTTCAGCTGCCGACGTGTAATATCGACACAATCTCCATGAAACCACACCGAAACAGGTTTCACACTGAATCATCAACTTCCCATCATCAGGTTTCCGGCACCAACAATGCAACTCCTCACATGATAGCCCTTCCGTGAGGCTTAGACAGACCCTGCTGTCGGTGGGAGTGGCATCTCCAGTGGAAATACATAAACCTCCAGCGGAGGTTTCTTTGCTGGGGAGAAGGGATTCCCTAAAACTGAGAGCCCATGTTGGAACATCAATGCCCAGAATACGGCTTCAGACGATCATGATTCATGATGGTGATGGTATTTCGGTTTTTGACGCTGTATAGCAGTGATGAAATACGCTTGCTATAACACAGGGACCCTTCCAAGGAGAGGTCAACTTTTGCATTTTCCTTTTATGGTGGCTGTGTCCATCACCAAAACAAGATCACCGACATTGTACTGGTTCAACAAAATATTGACATCATAATCCCTTTTTGAGGTTTCCTGTGTGGTCTGGAGCATTTTACGAGCTGTCTCGTGTGCTGCACGATTCTGTCAGTCATAGTCTTGACATAGCTATCTGCATCCAAATGACTTTCTTGTGGCAACACTGAAAACATTAGGGTCTGCTGGTGTAGTGACCTCACGCCAAGCATCAGCTTATTGGCTGTGTACCCTGTACTCGGTTGACCGCACATCGTAAGGCAAAAGCAATTAGTGGCAGGTGAACATCCCATTCTTCCTGATCCTTGATGAAGCAGCGGACAGCATCCATGAGTGTGCGCGACAGCTGCCTACCTGGCCACGTTTGATGATGGGCTGATAAGGAGTGGTCCTGGTTTTGTGAATTTGGAGTGTGTCACACATGGCCTTAAACAACCTACTTTCAAAATTCCTACCTTGATCAGTGTGGATAGCAAACGGAAGCCAAAACGGAAAAGAATTCATTGACTGCACCGCTGGCAGTTTCAGCCCCTTGTGAAGGCAAGGGTATACATTCGACCCATTTGGAAAACTGGTCTACTTTATCATCAGAATGTGTTCATTGCCACGCAGGCGCTCTTGGCAATGGGCCCAAAAATCTAAATGAACCCTTTCCATAGGAGCTCCTGCATGGAAATTGGTCATGGAGTGTTTTGCCTTCCTATTGCCCTTCTTTTGGCGAGTTACACTCAGAGCAAGTGGATACATGAAGTTGAATGTCACGCGACATACCATACCAGTGATAATTGGGTTTGATCCTAGCCTTGGTTCGCTTCTGCCCTTGGTGACCTGCTGAGGGAATATTGTGATGCAAATAGAGGACATCATGGTGAAGATCCTTCGGGACCACCAATTGACGCTTTGGAGTCCAGGGTCATATACAGAATGCCGTCAGAAATGTGGTACAACTCCTGTTCAGGTAATAGAATTTGCTTGCTGGACTGGATAGATTCAAATGACTATGTGTAGGTTCTACACCATTTAACAAGAACTCTAGAATGATATCCAGATCTGTGTCATTCCTCTGAGCATTGAGAATGTTATCTCTAATGTGGTGCTAATCTCATCCTCAGAGAGTATCAGATCCCCTTGAGAGCTTGCCTGACCCTGAAATCTGAGTCTGTTCTAGCAGATACGGGGTAACCCTCATCGATGGATCGCATCAACCTCCAGTGGAGGGTAATGCTCCTTCAAACACCTGGTTTTGGTCCAATCTGTCGGAAGGATATATCCAAGGCACCATCAGGGGTTACAAGAATGTTGACATCTGGAGATGCTGACCTGAAATTAGGAGACTCATTCCACGCTCCCTCACTGATTGGGTGTCTGTCGGTCGCACCTGGAACTTGATTGGTCTAGGCACAGAGGCTTGTCATTCCCAGCTGGAGATGGCGATTCTCTTGTGGATTGAGTTTCACCTCCATTGGAGGGTGAGTGAGTGGTCAAAAAAGAGTGCTTGATGAGTGGGATCTACAGGGGACTTGGGACCCTTGGACAGTGGCAGCACATCGCCAACAGACTGGCGAAATTCATACCAGTTCTGGTGAGCCTTCATACAGTACTTCTGCAGCCATGGCAAGGAGCTGAGATGGAAGGACATCAGTGTCTACATTTGGGCAGGCTGTCAGAGGTGGACGGGCGGGATAGGGAGTCAGCATTACAGTGCTTAGAGCCTGGCCGATGAACTACTTTCATAGAATACTGGCTCAATTCCTCAAGCCATCTTGCAAGCTGGCCGCTAGGTCGCTTTAAAATTCATGAGCCACTGCAAACTGCTGTGGTCCGCTCTGAGCATAAACGGTCGGCCAATTAGGTAATGCCGATAGGCCCCTGGTGAACTTCATAACAGCTAGCAGCTCCTTTCTCGTAGTAGTACAGTACTTTGAGTTGTTCTTTGACAGAGACAGGCTTCCATGTTTATGACCTTTTCAACACCATTCTGGACTTGAGTCAGTTCTGCACCAAGAGCATAGTCAGATGCATCAGTGTCTAAAATGAACGGATCATCCATGTTGGCAATTCCCAAAACTGGAGTGGACAGCAGGGCATCCTTTATCGCTGGAATGCCTGTTCACGCCTCATCAGTCCAGAGGAAAGTTTTTCTACCCGCCACCTGGTACAATGGCAGAGCCAAATCAGCATACTTTGGTATAAACTGACGATGATAGTTTGCTAGTCCTAGGAAGCGCTCAAACGCCCTTGCAAGAGTTTGGGGTTGGCCACTGCTCCACTGGCGCTTGACATCAACTCCTGCTTCAAGGCCATCTGGACCAATTTTTCGTCCCAGGAACTCGACACTCACTTGAAAGAGTTCACACTTCTTCGGCTTCAACTTGAGTTGATACTTCCTGAACCTCAAAAACTTCTCGGAGGTTGTCAAAGTGGCAGTCAATTGTTTTCCCAGAACCAGTGTGTCATCCAGGAAAGCCAAGACAATTTTCCAATTCAGCCCAGCTAGAACTAAATTGATGACACGATCAAAGGTGGCTGGGGCATTACACAGACCAAAGCCCATCCTGGTGAACTCCGAACAAGCCATATTTAGTGATAAACGCAGTCTTGTGTCGGTCCTCTGCTTTGATAGGAATCTGCCAGTATGCATTATTTGCATCAAGCTTTGAGTACCACACATTGCCGGACAGTGATTCCAGACATTCTTCTATGAGTGGCAGAGCAAATACTGTCTTCACTCATTGTAGATTGAGCTTACGGTAATCCAAGCACCATCTTACTCCGCCACATCTTTTCCTCACTAGTACAGGTGCTGCTGCCATTCTGAAGTGGAGGGTTGGATAACCTGAAAATCAAGCATCTTCTGTAAAATGACTTTCCTCCTCGTGGTGCAAAGCTTGGCGGAGTTCGCCTCATCCGTTGCTTCACAGGTGCGAATCACCTGTGTCAATAGTGTGCTCTATGGCTGTGAAGTTGCCTAGATCCATGTCATGGCAAGCGAACACATCCTGGAATTCAATGAGCAGCCTCAAGCTTTTTTTTCACATCGTCTTCTGTTAGCTGCGCCTGAAGACTGATTGAGGAGGTCTCGAAGGTGCTCTGGTACTGAAGTAGCTTCAGCTGACTGACGAACACAGAACAAGTTGTCTTGATTGTGGTGAAATTCGGGCAAATCCCTCTTCAAAGTTGGTACCTCCTGTGGTGGATCAACCTTGTCAGTCTTGTCATCACCTCCATAGTCAGCTACAAGATCAGCTTCAGAAACTCTCGCCAACAGCTGACCATGTGAGAGTTTAATGGCTTCATCACCGAGGTTTACAACGTCCGAGGAAGCACTACGGATAAATCAGGGGCTGGTTCAAGTAGGTAATGACTTGCTTCAGACATATGATGTGTCACACATGAGAGTTGTACTGCTGATCTGGCAGGAATGAAAACTTCCTTTGTGAGATGGACTGGAAAAGATTCAAATGAGGGTGCCTTTACAGAAAATATTAGTGGAAATGTATCGCCCCTCAAGCCTCAACCAATCTCCATCAGTTTCAATGCAACAGTGATGAGACTTCATGAAATCAAGTCCAAGAAGGAGATCCTCCTCTAATGGGGCAACATGGAGTAACTCCTGGAACATTTTGTTCCCAATCTTCACCGTGACTGGTCCAACCACTTTTCCTGTCATTACCATATTCTTTCCGGCATTTCTAATGTTGATGATTTCCAGGGTAGGTGGAGTTGGATCAAGTTTCTTATATATGTCCTCAGCAAGAATAGTCACAGACGCTCCAGAATCTATAACGGCAGGGACCTTTATACCTTCCACTGTCACTGGTAACCAATAGCTGGCATTCAATCCCTTAGCCTGACTGATGACAACTTCCCTAGTGGGCTTGCAAACACTGGGGCCTGCACTGGATGATATACCATTCTGGGCCATTGGTGGTGAATCACTTTCCTCGACATGTAGGGAACACAGTTTTCCATTAATGGAAGTAGATCCACCTATGGTTGTCAATTGTTCATTGTTGGATATAGGCACAGGGGTAGGTTGAGATGAGATTACATCTGAAGTCATGTCGGCGAAGATGAGATGATACCCTCAGGCATCGACTGCCCAACCAAAATGTCTGAGTCTCCTCGCGGAGGGTCCGTCCAGATTAGATCGTTGACAAGTTGGGTTGTCATCAACCTCCTGTTGTGGTATAACAGAAGTGTCAGTGGGCATTTCATTATCTGTTGTCTCTAGAATAAAGTTTGTGCAACTGGACCCCACAAGAACTCCTGGTCCTACCGGAGTCGCACATTCCTTTGCCACTCCAGATGGGGGCAGCAAGCCACACGCTGTTACAGGAGGCATCCTATCCTCATGTTCCCTTACCAATGTAGATGGGGTGGGACTCTCTTGCTCTGGTGCACCCTTCATAAAATCCCTGACAGACTGCAACAGTTCCTGCTGCAAATACTTGTTGTTCTTCCTAAACTCTATGAGTGATATGAGTGAGTGGCCATGATACTGCCTCGATGAGTCAGATGGTGCCCCAGACTTCAGCACAACTGTCTCTCCACCTGTGGGGATTACTGGGACATCGAACGACAACTGACTGGAAAAGTCATCATCAATGTAATACTCAGCAGAATCAAAACCCTGACTGAGGTTTGGCATGTCCGAGGTGTCAGCAGACTCTGACTCGAAGTCTTGAATTGTGTCCTGGGGTAGTGATTCAAGTTCAGGGTTTATAAGAACATGGCTTTCTGCATCAACCAAATCTGAAGCTAACTTGGGGCTGCATCCACGCTGAGGAAACAGGCAATTTTGGCCCATCAGAGAAGTTGACATCACATGGATCATGTTTCGCATATGGGCTCACAAGATGGACTTCCGGTGGTTGGAGTATTCTTATTTACTGCAAAGGTATTTGGTCGTGAAGTCAAACTTGCTGAAAATTCCATTACAGCCTTTGTGTAATCCTCGAACTCCTGGCACCACGGCAAGGATTTCACAATGTCGATCCGACACCCTAAGGATTTACACTGTCGTGTCTCTGGTTGTTGGTACACATGTCCTGATGGTTCACTTGTGGTAAGAGACCCATGCTGGTCTACTCCTATGGGTTCCTGACCTGCAGAAGTCGATGAAGGTGTCACGGAATAGTTGTCCATGTGATACAAATCTTGTCCCGAACTGACATTAATTTCTGCTGTCGCTGAGAAGCACCAGTTGTCACCGACAATGGAACACCCTCTTCACAATTGTGTGAAACTGTGTAGGGGAAACAGAACCTCCAGCGACATTGTCTTTAAGGCCCCTCGAGATTCGAGTCACAGTCAGCAAATTCTGTTGGCGGTGGTTGGCCTACCGGGTTGTGTAATGGTCGGCTTTAGGCCAAATGATCCCACTTCGGTCTGTTTAAAGACTTTTCATCAAAGGACACAGACTTTGATATTTTCGGCAATCTCGAATGAGATGGTTAGGGTCTTTGCAGTAAAAGCACCCAGAACGAGATGGCGTAGTAGGAACGCTTGTCTACTTGTTTGTTGTTCCGGTACTTTCGTGAAATACTCAGCTGATCAAACCTTGTGGCGATTTGCGACAGTGCGGCAATGACATTGTCTACCTTACCAGAGAGATGTTTTACTTGTT
The DNA here is from genome assembly GCF_003918875.1 of Haliotis rubra. Classification (NCBI taxonomy): domain Eukaryota; kingdom Metazoa; phylum Mollusca; class Gastropoda; order Lepetellida; family Haliotidae; genus Haliotis; species Haliotis rubra. Next base: position 443,752 of record NW_025767381.1, on the reverse strand, counting down.
GGTCCAGAGCGACTGTGTACTCAGGTGTACCACGTGGTGTAGATGTTGTCACTGGTGTTGGTGTCTGTACCTGAGCAGACAGTGTACTGTCAGACTGCTGTAGATCCCTCCTTGGAGACTGTGGAGACATGCAATACTCATTCCCTCCTGATAAAGAGAGAGATTGTGGGGCCTCCCGTGGAGCACGCGATCAGCTCCTGTGGAACATATGGACGTCCTCTTGAGGACAAACTTTGCCTTGACTTGTCAAACCCACGAAGTTCGCCTTTGCAAGCAGATCCTCATTTTCACTGTCGCCTTGAAAATAAGACTCTGAAACTCGGCGAGCTTGTTTTTGCGGACGCCCACTGATTGGTGTGGAGTGCCCGACGGATGATCACGAACAGCTTCGTCCCACTGTCTGTGGTCTCATGTTAAAGGCCCAAGCCCTGCATCGAATCCAAACAGCCTCTACAAACCTTGTTAATTGCCTGTGTTTCACGCGATACAACGCAGGGCAGGTAGCAAAAGAGTAGCTGGCTTGTAGTTTCACACGGTCCGCTGGAAGTCTCTAATATCTTCATCTCGTCCCTGCATCAGATTGTCAAACTTTATTGACTCTTCAGCAGGATTCTCACCAGCTGCATAACGGATCTGGAAATCTGATACTAAAGTACTCCAAGGAATAGTTGACAAGGGTCTATCACCAACCAACAAGCTGTAGTACAACGCAGCACCACCATGCAGTGTGTACAAATTCCCTCTTTTTCCTTTCAGCGTCCCAACCACATGATTCACCAAAAGATTCATATTTCAACAGAAAGGTTCTCCAGTCACCAGATCCGTCAAATGTGGGAGGCTTCGACGGTGTCCGGGTCAAAATGAGTTCTGCTCTCATTGAAGTATCTGGTGGAGTGATTCATAGTGCGGTTTTCACCGAGGTCCCGTATAATGCGGCCATAGTTCTCACGTTCAGCTGTGCTGAAACGGTTGAGTGATGAACGGGTGAAACACTGTATGCAGTTTGTTCATATTTTGAACTGCCCAATAAAGAATCCCTGGATTCAAATGACAAGCACTGTTTGGCAATATCACAAAGTTCTGGCAATTACGTGCTACATCATCAAACTTCAGGTCACCTTTGCTATCTCTCAGTTTAAGGATGTTGACTGCAGCACTCTGTGTCAACTCTTTAAGGGGAATCAAATCCTCTAAAGTGGCTACATTGATGTACACCAGCATCATGGAGGTTGCGATATTGACACTACCTCAAAACAAAATAGTGCACAAATTGTGATCCAATAATGATAATCGCCAATTCAACAGTCGCAGGTATGAGGCACAAACACCAGTACTCTTCTACAAATAGCAAACTTATCAATCACCTGGGTCAAATGGCTGTCATGCAACTGCAGCGTTTCTCAAATGTCAATCCCAGCCCAGGATATATATGGCAAAATCGTCTCAAATTTGTGAAACCTTCAGCGGGTAATCATACAAAGCAGTCCCCCACTCTCATCCAATAGTCACTCATGAACTGAATGAAAACCCCAACGGCCAATCTGAACTCAGTCGCCACAACCATGCGTATGCCAGACACCAGCGATGTCCACAAATAAACCAAAACTTCAGTTCTAAAAATCACAAAGCTGACATAACAACCACTGTCAAAGCGTTGAAAAGATAAGTACAAAACCTTCCACACAATTTAAAACAATACCACTCAAAATATCGAGCCAAACTATCACAGTTCACCTCTGGCTAAGCAGTATAAGCACGAGCTCACAGTCACAACCACGTGTCACAAACGCGCCCGACTCGAACTCCAAAACAAATCAAAATGCGATGGGCCCAAACAAAATAACCAAACCACACGAATCCCCGCGATTCGACAGTCACAGCGCCACTAAAGGGAAGCAGCCTGCTTACACCTATAGAACAACCTATATAGGTCCTAATACTAAGTAAACTATTCTCCGCGTGTTCTTAACTTTCATGTCTTATCTACTTTCGGGTACTACAAAAAGTCCTAATTATGCATAATGCGGAACACACCCGCACAACATTCTTGAATGATGGCTTGTGTTAAAGGATAAAGTTATCCTTTGTTAGTTAGTGACATGTTTTATTGTCAATCATGTTGTTGGGAAGATAACAATGAATGTTGTTTAAGTGTCCGAAAACCTGTAATACAAGGATAGATATGTTGAGCAGTAGAATTATAAACATCCTGATGAAAGCATTTAATATTTCATTATGTCTACAAACATTTGTGAAAGGATATTCACTCACGTTTTCCTGGCTGCACTTGTCAAACCCACAACTAACCTGTCGCTTACCGCCATTGTCGGTGTGTCAAATATCGATGATGCATCCTACGTCACCTGTCTTTAGCAAGTGAATTTCAAAATTAAGTGCTTATCTTTGAATTACAATGTAGTTAACCACATGTCTGTCAACTGTTTCTTTGATTCTGGTGAAATATTTGCCAGAATATATAAGTACCTGGAATTAATGCACATCAAAGTCAGATAGCTGGAAATGTCGAGCCTGGAAATCATAATACTTAAAAAATTTTGCTTAAAATTATGGAAAGAGTAGGGGGTAGGGCATTGATTAAATTTTAGAGGGGGATTGTCCACATTGTACATGCATCTCCATAAATATCATCATCAACCCCCCTAGCCATAACTTATGAACGGTCCCTTAATTTGAGAACGTGATTTTGTTCTGTTTCAGGTATGAAAGTTTCTCCACAATAACTGATGACAGATGGTTCGAATTATCAGTGAAATGTGACAGGTATCAGATCAACAAAGTGAGATCAACTGCAGTTTATAATTCTGATTTACTGAACACAAGAAGTGTATTCTGAAGACTAAACAAGACGAGCATGGCATCAGGGAGAGTAGATTTGGATTCTAATGAGTTGTGTTTGATTGACTCTGGAGTACACGACATCCGAGATGTACCCCTTCGTCCCCATCTCCTGGTGCTGAACTTACACAGCAACTACATACAACAGATCCACAATCTCTCCCGGCTGCAGCAACTGAGACACCTGGACTTGTCGTCCAATCAGATCACCAGGATCCAGGGTTTAGAAGGCCTTGTGTCTCTCAGGACGCTCAACCTCTCCTGCAACCTTATCGCAGAAGTCAGTGGATTATCTCCCCTTAGGTAGGATACATTTTATTTTTTTACATTTAAGAACTGACAGCAGTATTCTTTTGCCTTCATCGTGTTATGAATGTTAAGAAAAAGTCATAAGAAGTTAGCTAGGCATATTTAGACAGTATGCACACTTGTATTTACATCCATACCAGGGGTGGAAATAACTTTAAAATTGCTAGTGTACTCCGGTAGAGTGGCACATGTAAAATCACTTGCCCTGATAATTTTTCCACTATACCAGCCTATTTTCTTGTTGATTTCTTGGGGTGGTGGGGTAGCCTCGTGATTAAAGCGTTAGCTTGTCACGCCAAATACCCAGTTCAATTCCCTTAATGGGTAATGTTTGAAATGTCTGTTGATGAGCTCATACAGATGTCAAAGGCAGTAAATTTCATGGCTTTGATGAGAGTGCTTTCCTTCCCATGAACACTCTACTGACAGATGGGCACCTTGTACGTCATGTATCAGACACAATAATGCTATTTAAATACTCAAATTTCAGTTGAATAAGTCAGTGTTAGCCGATACTCAAAGTACAAGAAAAAATAAAATGTTTGTGAGTCTTTTATAATTGTGTGTGCTCAGACATGCTAGACTGCGAAAACAATTAGCAGACCGTTTATTATCACTACCATCCATGTTGAAATAAGTCATTCCATGAGCAATTATTCCCTCGCCCTCTAAAAGAAAATATTTTCCCCTTCATGCTTCATCAAAATGCGACCTGTGAAGGTCCGGGTTAGAATATTGATCTTCAGTAACCCATGCTTGTTGTAAGAGGCAACTAACGGGATCGGGTGCTCAGGCTCGCTGATTTGTTTTTGACAAGCCATATAGCTGGAATATTGCTGAGTAAAACTGAACTCACTCACTCACTCACTCATCAAAATGCATACATGTCAGGTTTATGATCAACCCTGTAATATGCACTGTAGATCTGCAGTGTGTGCAGAACATGGGCAATATGAGGAAAGTGTTGCAATTGAATCATTTCTTAAACCAAAATATAGAAAAAATAAACAAATTGTGAAAATGCTTGCATTACATTAATCAATGTATTTTATTGTGACTGTTAAAATATGTGCACCAACGTATATATTTATATCTTTTAAAAAGCTGACAAATTTTTGTCTTCAAACAAGTGATAGGAAGTCCATTGATCGTCCATAATGTAATAAAGATTATCATGAAATGTATTTATCATGTATTCTGGCAAAAATAAACTTACAGTATCTTTTTAAATACAACAGTATTGTTGTATTTCACAACATACTGATAAGTACAAATCATGTTTGTAGCTTTTTATACAGGCTTTGAATAGCACTCGACTATCAGGGTTATCCTGAGCAGATTGCAAGTGACCAATGAAATAACACTTTAACAAATGTTACCTTGTTGCCTTTTTTGGAATTTTGGTCAGTGTGTTGTGTTAATTTATATCCTTGTTATCATTCATCATATTGACGTCCATCGGTTCTTTTCAAATACACCCATGAAGATCCGGTGTAAATTGGTGTTCAGTAACCCATGCTTGTCGTAAGAGGCGACTAACGGGATCAGGTGGTCAGGCTTGCTGACTTGGTGACACATGTCATCGGTTCCCAATTGCGTAGATTGATGCTCATAATGTTGATCGCTGGATTGTTTGGTCCAGACTTGATTATTTACAGACCGCCGCCATATAGCTGGAATATTGCTGAGTGCGGTGTAAAACTCACTCACTCACTCTTTTCAAATACTTGCTGTAATTGTTAGCATACACAGACACATGATGTGTGTCAAATACTGGTTCAGGAACTCTTTTCCTTCCTCGTGTTACTGAAAATATGATGCAAATTTCAGCAACAGGAACGAGGAAAGAGTTTATAAACTTGTTGTACACATCGAAAGCAAAAGACAGTCCAGCAAAGCAATGACATTTCAGCCACAACTTTATTTTTGTGACAGACCGTTTCGCTGAAAGAGCCTGACATAAATGTTCAGAATACCCTGACAAGTGTATTCTGGCGAATAGACAAGAATAAAAAATAAAATAATGATATAAAATATTTATCAGCAACAGGTTTGCTGGACAGGAATTACTAGCCTTCACTTTTTATGTGTTAAATAGGATTTAGATTGAACAGTTCTTTATTCGTACTAGTGTTTGTTTCATATCATGAAACAGGAATTAGGCAGGATATGGTACTAGCTGTTTGGTAATACCTGACACTGCTCTACCAATGCACCTGTGAAGATCCGGGTTAGAATTGGTCTCCAGTAACCCATGCTTGCTGTAAGAGGCGACTAATGGGATCGGGTTGTCAGGCTCGCTGACTTTGTTGACACATGTCATTGTGTCCCAATTGCGTAGATTGTTGTTGATGCTGTTGATCAGTGAATTGTCTGGTCCAGACTCGATTATTTACAGACCGCCACCATAATATTGCTCACTCACTCACTCACTCACTCACTCACTCACTCACTCATTCCCATCACTCTACTGTCACTCACTCACTCACTCACTCACTTGGCTACTCCTAAATATGAATGATAATGATATTGTTCACTTTTCTATGCAGGTCTCTTGTCAAAATAAACTTGAGCTACAACCAGATCGGGAGTGTGGAAGGTTTCAGCCAACTTTCTGGTCCCGGGTATAAGCTGTCCCATATTGAACTCCATGGCAACAAGCTGCGGTCTCTGCCACATGTAACACAGGCTCTGATTGGCTGCTTCAATCTCCGACACCTGGTGTTGTATCAGGATGGGTCGGGCAATCCAGTGTGCCATCAGCCAGGTGAGGATGGGTTCATGCTATAAATGTCATGTAGCTCACTTTATGTTTTAAAGATAAAATGTTTGTTTGATACCAAAATGTATAAAAGTACTGAAAGTGTGACCAAATTGACACAGACACTCTTGTCAGTTTGGTTTGTCTATTTGATGAAATTTGAGAATAAATGGATAATTTGTGTATAGTCTAGCAAATTAAAACATTAGACAGTTGGTGACTAGTTTACAAGAAATAGAGTTTCTTTATCTGATTGGCGTATATTTTTATTGCTTTAACAGGGAACATGTATGTGATGTGCTTTGCTCAAGATTTCGTCAGTCTATGCATTATAGACTGGGCATATTGTTTAAGCATTGGTTTTGAAGTTTTATATGGGGCTTGCTTTATAGACAGTATATATTTACCATTCAGGGCTCGATTTAGTGCTTTGTTACTTGCACTGGTGCTACCCAATATTACAAAGTGCAACCTAGTTATTTGTCAATTTTTGAGAAATAAATCAACAATAAATCTAACATTATAAGCATAATTATGTCAGCTCATTTTTCTTCTAAACTGTGAATAATTCAGTAGCATATTTCTTTCATTACATATTGCAATAAAAGCAGTGCATTTGGAATTTGGCTGGTGCAACCATGTTTTATCTTAGGTTGCACCTGGTGCAAGTAGGTTCACATCTCATAAATCGAGGGGGCGGAGGGGTAGTCTAGTGGTTAAAGCGTTGGCTCATCACGCCGAAGACCCGGGTTCGAATCCCCACATGGGTACAATGAGTGAAGCCCATTTCTGGTGTCCCCCGCCGTGATATTGCTGGAATATTGCTAAAACCAAACTCAGTCAGTCAGTCAGTCATAAATCGAGCCCTGCCATTATGAAAGCTTATGAATCCTTGTCATCCAAAGTTAAAGATTTATTCATAAATGTTTGTGGTGAGTAGTAATTGAGTTTTGTACTGTGTCAGGTTATCCGTCAGAGGTATTCAGTGCACTTCCCCAGGTGAAATGTCTGGACGGCAAGGACAGGCTCGGACAATCAGCGGACGTGACAGAGGTCCTCAACGATATCCCAGGTAATGTGCAGTCAAGACCATGACTTTTTATACATCAGTTGAACACAGTCTCAAGTCGATTTTGTGGTGCCATTTATTGGTAATTGTTTACTTGTAGTCCAGTAAATATGACTTGGATGGGTAATTGCTAGTGGTACATCATTACATCAGTACAGGATTGTGTCCCGATAAGAGGCTTATGATTCCATACATTGATTTACAATTTGTTATGGACCTTAGAAGTGCCAGGATCTGCTGAATCTGACATACGCATTGATCCTAAGACTCATTGCCTTTGCGTTTACTATCATGTACCTCATACCGTACCTTTATGGTTTCAGGTTTAGAAGACTACATGGAGTATCTGATTTCTTCAAGCAGCTCTGTAAGTGACTTAAATGTCTTCTGTTTCTGAATATGTATACAGACAACCAAAGATTAAGCATATCAAGGTGGAGCCTTAGGCGCAGTCTGCCACATTTTCTCTGTGCAGAGTTGCCTCCCTTGGTCACATCTCGGACCTGGGATTGTGGGTCTGAATCCTGGTTCACACTCAGTTATGATTCGGGTTCATCAGCTGTATATCTGTTCTCGGTTTCACAAAAGTTGTAAACATCTGTGACTTGCATCTTTTTGCTTGTTTCCTCACATGTTAAGCTGACATTTCATTAGATGACTGGATGACGTGTTCAAAGTGGCATAAAATACGTCACTCACTCATAAAGTATATGGAAGTTTTGTGTGCGATAGTATTACTATTAGTGAAATGATTTAAAGGAAAGTTAGCGGCACAATTTCGCCGCCTATTTTTGACAATATTTTGGCCTATATTGTATATATTGGGGCATATGCACTCACTTTAGCTTCATATTGATGCAATACAAGACTTAATATCCCTTACAACTTGCCTGAAATTGATATTTTAAACTTCGAAGTGAACAGCTTCAAAACAGAGAACACTTGCCATATATGGAATGTAAACAATTGCTCTGTACATCAAAAACTGTCACACGCAGTGTTGTCGGTGTTTGCCGAACTGGTTTCAATCACAAGTTGCTCGTATGTTTTTGCGCCAGATATTAGCATAATTTTGTCTAGGACTGAGTTCTGTCTCCAAAGGAGTTATGGATATTCATAAAGAGCGCTCCAAGAGACATAACTCTATGGACTTTGCTTGAAATTATGTTCGGCCAGTAGAGCGTGCGAGAGTCGATTTAATGCAACATTGCATTAATTCTTTCGAACTTTTTTATTTAATTTTGTAATCTAAATGTGTAAAGAAAAATTGGAATAAATTATATGATAGCTTTCCTGAGGGCTGATAGTTAGTATTAGAGAGAAATGCACTATTTATTTTTAGAGAAGTGTGGTGTGAAATAGTGCCTTTAAATTTTTCTGGTGGAACTGGCAAACACGTAACTGTGGGAACGGTGTTTGTTGCATGCTATTGCATGTGTTATGCAGGATTTTACCTTGACCAACAGAATTTGGGATCCACACTTACTAATTTCAAGGGTCCACACATGAAGTTTTAGGGTCCTGTAAAGTAATGAAATGTTGAGAAGACTGTGCTGGAAGATTTGTTGATTACTTTGATTGCTTGAAATTTTTATTTTTGGTTACAAATTTAGAGAATATTATTGTGCGTCCTAGGCGACGCATATATTTTTCTGCATCCATTCTACACATTTGTGTGTATTGGACGGACATTTCTGCCTCACGTAAAGCCCTGGTTATGGTATCAGAGAGACATCATAGGAGACTTACTGACTACTGACACTTCACTGAGTAACAGCTTTTTCAGGGTTTCATGTTCCCAGTGTTTTCATGGAATCAAAATTTGCCTATGCTTATATTTACTAAGAAAGTGTAATCCCAAATATGACATATGTTAGGGTGAGAAAGCCACAATAACTCGGTGCGCCTAGTGGCTGCAAGAGTTGTATACTCCCCAGGGAGTTGAGATTGATAATGCAATGTGCCGTTGAGATTGACATCCAATGATCGAGGGAAAAAATACCAGCGCCTTGAGCATGCACTAGTTGCTTGGATATGTGCGCTATATTAATATCCTATAATATAATATAATATAATATATGTTATGCTTATATTGTCTTTAGTATTTGAGTATTTTTATCTCAGATCTACTGCAGGTCTCAAAGAAAAAATTCAGTTATTTGTTAATATTTAGATTAAAGCTTTTTCTTCTATTTTACCAAGTTTGTAAAGAATCTATAAGACCAATAAATTCTGTTATACCTCTGTGTTCAAGGAATCACCCTCAAATATCTATTATTTTTATATCTTTCACCTCACATATGTTGTATTATATCCACCTGTTTTCCAGGACTCACCACGTTCATGTACAACCATTAATATTACACTGGTGTCTTCTAGGATCCGCAGCTGGCTGACGTTATCACGCCTAAGATTGACCAGGCACTCGCTGTATTCAGACAGCGCCTCCTGGTGTCAGGAGAGATTAGCACAACTGTCTCTTCAACTGACATAGAACAGAGCCCTGTGGGTGTCAAGGTTTGTAGCAGTCTTTAAATTAAATAATTTGCATCGGCTTGGCAGATAATGTAACACTACTTTGAAGACATTATGGAAGTTTATGGAAGTGATTAAAGGGAGAGTACTCTTGCGAGCTTGCTAGCCAGAGACAAGTGTGTTTGTAGAGGGGTAGCTTCTATTGTAACACTAAGATTGTGGAATTGGTCTATTTCATGAGAACACCAGTGGTATATGTCAATGTTCATTGTAACACTGGGTGGTATGCTGCCTACTCCTGTGTAACGCCAGGTGGTATTAAGCCCCGTGTTTGTAACGGGTTGTATGATTTCAAATGCAGTAAAACACCAGGTGGTATGTGTGCAAGTGTAATATCATGATGGATTGTATATGGCACACTTCAGTGGAACATCAGCCTAGTGCAGCATAACACCAGGTGGTTTGTGTCCAGATACAGCATAACACCAGGTGGTATGTGTCTGAGTGCAATATAACACCATGTGGAATATGTTCAAATGCAACATAATATTAAGTGGTCAACTGCTATAGTACATTCTGTAGTTTGTGTCTCAGTGCAATATAACATCTTGTGGAGTGTGTTCAAATGCAGTATAATATTAAGTGGTTAGTGGTCGAGTGCTATAGTACACTCTGGTTTGTGTCTCAGTGCAATATAACATCTTGTGGAGTGTGTTCAAATGCAGTATAATATTAAGTGGTTAGTGATCAAGTGCTATAGTACACTCTAGTTTGTGTCTCAGTGCAATATAACATCTTGTGGAGTGTGTTCAAATGCAGTATAATATTAAGTGGTTAGTGATCAAGTGCTATAGTACACTCTAGTTTGTGTCTCAGTGCAATATAACATCTTGTGGAGTGTGTTCAAATGCAGTATAATATTAAGTGGTTAGTGGTCGAGTGCTATAGTACACTCTAGTTTGTGTCTCAGTGCAATATAACATCTTGTGGAGTGTGTTCAAATGCAGTATAATATTAAGTGGTTAGTGGTCGAGTGCTATAGTACACGTAGTTTGTGTCTCAGTGCAATATAACATCTTGTGGAGTGTGTTCAAATGCAGTATAATATTAAGTGGTTAGTGATCAAGTGCTATAGTACACTCTAGTTTGTGTCTCAGTGCAATATAACATCTTGTGGAGTGTGTTCAAATGCAGTATAATATTAAGTGGTTAGTGGTCGAGTGCTATAGTACACTCTAGTTTGTGTCTCAGTGCAATATAACATCTTGTGGAGTGTGTTCAAATGCAGTATAATATTAAGTGGTTAGTGGTCGAGTGGTCGAAAGTGCTAAAGTACACATAGTTTGTGTCTCAGTGCAATATAACATCTTGTGGAGTGTGTTCAAATGCAGTATAATATTAAGTGGTTAGTGGTCGAGTGCTATAGTACACATCTTGTGGAGGTGTGTTCAAAATACAGTTTGTGTCTCAGTGCCATATATAACATCTTGTGGAGTGTGTTCAAATGCAGTATAATATTAAGTGGTTAGTGGTCGAGTGCTATAGTACACTCTAGTTTGTGTCTCAGTGCAATATAACATCTTGTGGAGTGTGTTCAAATGCAGTATAATATTAAGTGGTTAGTGGTCGAGTGCTATAGTACACTCTAGTTTGTGTCTCAGTGCAATATAACATCTTGTGGAGTGTGTTCAAATGCAGTATAATATTAAGTGGTTAGTGTGTCTCAGTGCAATATAACATCTTGTGGAGTGTGTTCAAATGCAGTATAGTGCTATAGTACACTCTAGTTTGTGTCTCAGTGCAATATAACATCTTGTGGAGTGTGTTCAAATGCAGTATAATATTAAGTGGTTAGTGGTCGAGTGCTATAGTACACTCTAGTTTGTGTCTCAGTGCAATATAACATCTTGTGGAGTGTGTTCAAATGCAGTATAATATTAAGTGGTTAGTGGTCGAGTGCTATAGTACACGTAGTTTGTGTCTCAGTGCAATAGAATATCTTGTGGAGTGTGTTCAAATGCAGTATAATATTAAGTGGTTAGTGGTCGAGTGCTATAGTACACGTAGTTTGTGTCTCAGTGCAATATAACATCTTGTGGAGTGTGTTCAAATGCAGTATAATATTAAGTGGTTAGTGGTCGAGTGCTATAGTACACGTAGTTTGTGTCTCAGTGCAATATAACATCTTGTGGAGCGTGTTCAAATGCAGTATAATATTAAGTGGTTAGTGGTCGAGTGCTATAGTACACTCTAGTTTGTGTCTCAGAGCAGTAAAACACCAGGTGGTATGTGCCTGACTGCAATATAACACCTCGTAGTATGTTGACTGAATGGTATCTGATGAAGTGCAAAATAACTCTCTGTGGTATGTGCCTGACTGCAATATAACACCAGGTGGTATATGTCTGACTTCAAGATAACACCAGGTGGTATGTGTCTGACTGCAAGATAACACCAGGTGGTATGTGCCTGACTGCAACATAACACCAGGTGGTATGTGTCTGACTGCAACATAACACCAGGTGGTATGTGTCTGACTGCAAGATAACACCAGGTGGTATGTGTCAGACTGCAACATAACACCAGGTGGTATATGTCTGACTTCAAGATAACACCAGGTGGTATGTGTCAGACTGCAGTATAACACCAGGTGGTATTTGTCTGACTGCAATATAACACCAGGTGGTATTTGTCTGACTGCAACATAACACCATGTGGTATTTGTCTGACTGCAACATAACACCATGTGGTATTTGTCTGACTGCAATATAACACCAGGTGGTATTTGTCTGACTGCAACATAACACCATGTGGTATGTGCCTGACTGCAATATAACACCAGGTAACATGTGTCCAATAAATACCATTCTGATTGTACAACATATTATTTCACTGGTGATTCTGGTGACATGTCCTTTTATGATGTACAGGATGGAGTTCGTGACCAGGAATCGCGGATTCAGCAGCTGGAGGGACAACTGGCTCAGCTCCTGAACAAACAACAGGTTTGTTGTTGTTTTTTTCATGTTGTGGGATTATGTTCAGCCCAAACTATGTGCTCGTTTAGAAAATCTCATTATTTTGTTACTATAATTGCTTCAGTTCTAGTTTATCAAAGTTCACAGATATGAATACACAATGCCATTAAGAAAGTGGTCAAATGTAGCACCTGATATATTTGGGATCACACTTCCTCAATAAAGCTGTGGTGGCTGAGTGGGTTAGATGGCTGACTTTCTGTGCTGGCGATTAGGTGCCTGACTCTGAGTGTGTGGGTGTAAATCCCCGATGGGACTCAACCCAACAAAAGTACTAGAATCTGTACTTTACTGATTAAGTGAAATCCCAAATATAAAATGTGTTATAAGTACTTTAGGATCACAATCAATGCAATAAGGTAAGACTAAGTATCAAGACTCTTCCTCTATATTTTCCTATTATCATTATTGTGGTCAAAGCGTATTATCACGCCAAGGACCCAGATTTGATTCCCCACATGTTCAGCCGATTTCTGTTGTTGCTCCATCATGATATAGCTGGACTCACTCATTTCTAACATTATTTGCCAATACATTCAAAACATCAATTGGACATTTTTTTATTCCAGTTTGTGAATTTTTAGTCATTTGCTGCAAAAGTGGGGCAAAAATCAGGCCTGGAGGTGGTCACCTGTCCACAAAGTGATCGTAATGCCTAGGTGATCCTAACTCCGAATTTTTAACAGAATTACAACTCCTATGATCGCTTTTTGGAATATGGCGCCGTTCTATATAAATCCCAGATGTGCCTGAAGTTTGTTCTATTCGTGGAGATCTGGCACCTGTCAAACTATTGATTATCTGCACAAAGATTGTACAACTAAACCATATAGGTTTAATTACAGGCCATGGGTGGTAGGTGAACATGGAAATCATGATTTTGTCAATTACTGTTCTTGAAAACTTCTGCTCCAGAATCACCATGAGAAGTTAGGGATATTTATGTAAACTACTCTGAGAATTCAGGTTCTATTCCCGTGGTTCTTGCCATTGCAAATTACCCACCCAATATTAGCATTTTACACACCAGGTATAGTCTGTTTGCAGTGAAAACGTACCGATGAATTTCACTTTAAACAAAAAGTAAATCAAATAAAGTGAAATTAAGATTGCAAATCCTCATAATTTTACCTTGCCAATTGAACATTTGAATCTCAGAATTTTATTCATCTTAGGATAAAAGTTGTTTAACAAACGATCATAGATTCAAATCGCTATTATTGGTTTGTATTACAAGGGGGTAAGCGCAGTAGTTGGAACACTGAAACAAATGCACGTGCGGTAAATGATGTGCGTTAACTTAGACCAACCCTACTTGTTCTCGGTGTTTCATTTAAAGTGCATACACCCTTGTAATACAAACCAATAATAACGAATTGAAACTATGATCGTTTGCTAAACAACTTTTATCCTAAGTTTAATAAAATTCTGATATTTAAATGTTCAGTTGGCAAGGTTAAATTATGAGGATTTGCAATCTTAATTTCACTTTATTCGATTTACTTTCTTGTTTAAAGTGAAATTCATCGGTACGTTTTCACTGCAAACAGTCCATAAACATTGGTATGAGGGAACGGTAATGGCAGTAACTCATACTGCCCTCAAGCCACAACAGTTGTCATGAAAACATCCTTTCCTTTCAAAAACCTTTGTGAGGGCTTCTTTAGCATGTCAGTCAGTTTTTTCAACACTGAATTTCTTGCAAACCATTCATAATCAATTGCCAACCCAACATTGAGGCTGACTGGTAATTGATTGGTATGTTGGATAAAGTCGAGTAGCCAATCAAATTGAGATTGCGAGGACTACATAGTGAGTAGTATAGTCTTGCGAACTGGGCAAACACATGGGAATTGAGTGAGTGAGTGAGTGAGTTTAGTTTTACGCCGCACTCTGCAATATTCCAGCTATATGACGGCGGTCTGTAAATAATCGAGTCTGGACCAGACAATCCAGTGATCGACAGCATGAGCATCGATCTGTGCAATTGGGAACCGATGACATGTGTCAACCAAGTCAGTGAGCCTGACCACCCGATCCCGTTAGTCGCCTTTTACGACAAGCATAGTCGCCTTTTATGACAAGAATGGGTTGCTGATGACCTATTCTACCCCGGATCTTCACGGGTCGTTCATGGAAAGGGTTTCAGGGGAGGATACAGGAATTGAACGTTTGGGGGCACTTGGGATTCATAAATTGAAACATTTTATCATTCATTATGAGTGAGTGAGTTTAGTTTCATGCCACACTCAGCAGTATTCCAGCTATATGTTGGCAGTCTGTAAATAATGGAGTCTGAACCAGATATTCCAGTGATCAACACCATGAGCATCGATCTACACAATTCAGATACAATGACATGTGTCAACCAAGTCAGTGAGACTGACCACCCGATCCCGTTAGTCGCCTCTTAAGACAAGCATGGGTTACTGAAGATCAATTCTAGCCCGCTTCTTCATGGGTCCATTCATAATGAAAGCACTGAGTGAGTGAGTGAGAAAGGTTTTGTGAGTGAGTGAGTGAGTGAGAAAGGTTTTATGACACTTTTAGCAATATTCCAGCAATATCACAACAACTACACCAGAAATGAGCTTCACAAATTGTACCCATGTGGAGAATCCAACCCAGTGCCTATGGAATAATGAATGAATGCTTCTATTAGGCTTACCACCTCTCCAGATTATGAAAGGATAGGTCCACAATTATAACTTTATGTTTTCTAGCTCATGGTTAAGTGAAATCACTTGCACAAGATTAAAAGATTTGAATTCTTCATGTGTCAAACTTAAATTTAAATCTCTTTTAAACCCTCGTACAGAGAACAATCGGTGTTGGTTATCTGCCCAGACACCGGTGGGTGTAAAAAGCTAAACAGTGGTGAACATTAGGTAAACAGATCAAAGCCACTGAATTATTTTTTTGTGCAGGCCATGTGGTACTTATGATTAAAAGTACATTACTAAATAATTCCACATTATAAACATAATCACACGGAATGTTTTGGGGTGGTTTTTTTTCGAAAATTAGCTTTAGATGTGCCAGTCCACTTACCTCTCATCAGATTACAGTTTTTGCAGGCAATGCTGAACCCGACCCGTGAAGATCCAGGTTAGAATTGGTCTTCAGTAACCCATGCTTGTCGTCAGAGGCAAGAGGCAGAGGATCGGGTGGTCAGACTCACTGACTTTTTTGACGCATGTCATCGTATCCCAGTTGCGTAGATCGATGCATCGATACATACCTCCGTCAAGCTATTACAGACAGATCTGTAACTTTCTAGATCCTTATGCCAAATGGCAAAACCTGATATACTTGCAAATTAATGAAAATGCGAGGGAAAACTTACCATAACTCTTGGCGCCACGTGTTCTTCTTTCATATCTCAACCCCGCTGCTCTACTGTCACTCACTCACTCAACCTCACCACTCCACTGTCACTCACTCAACCCCACCACTCCACTGTCACTCAACCCCAATGCTCCACTGTCACTCACTCGCTCACTCACTCAACCCCACCACTCTACTGTCGCTCACTCAACCCCACCGCTCCATTGTCACTCACTCACTCACTCAACCCCACTACTCTACTGTCACTCAACCCCACCGCTCCACTGTCACTCACTCAACCCCACCACACCACTGTCACTCACTCAACCCCACCACTCCACTGTCACTCACTCACTCAACCCCACCCCACCACTCCACTGTCACTCACTCAACCCCACTGCTCCACTGTCACTCACTCAACCCCACCACTCCAGTCACTAACTCACTCACTCAACCCCACCACTCCAGTCACTCACTCAACCCCACTGCTCCACTGTCACTCACTCAACCCCACCACTCTACCGTAACTCACTCAACCCCACCGCTCCACTGTCACTCACTCAACCCCACCGCTCCACTGCCACTCACTCACACTCACTCACTAAACTCTACCACTCTACTGTCACTCACTCACTTACTCACTCTCTCACTCACTTAACCCCACCACTCTACTGTCAGTCAGTCCCTCACTCACTCAACCTCACCACTCTACTGTCACTCACTCACTCACTTGCTCAAACCCACCGCTCTACTGTCACTCACTCACTCATTCACTCAACCCCACCACTCTGCTGTTACTCACTCACTCCCACCCCTCCAATGTCACTTACTCACTCAACCTCACTGCTCTACTTTCACTCACTCACTCACTTGCTCAAACCCACCAGTCTCCTGTCATTCAGAATCATTAGAATCATGGGAAATATTTTATTTCACTCTATCTTCCACAATCTCAAACATTATTTTGAATTTCTATGATAATTACTAGATATATTTCATGATGTATTATTCATTATATACATTTAATAAGAATTATGCTATTTAATCCTTTCCCCTTGGTGCTATATATTAATTAATGTTACTCTAAGATACCAGCCTCATCTGCAGCCATCTATTTTCATCCTGGAGATGAGAACTTGTCAGGCTTTGAAGTACACCTACATGATCAGCATGACGTCTGTATCACGACTGATTCTCAATGTAAATAGACCATTCCAGATAAAACGGTTTTGCTGGTGGATTGGGTGTTTGATGCAGGTGTTGGACTGTTTTAGCTGTCATTCGTCATTTCTGGGGGATGCGGAGATGGAAAGAGCTGTGTACGTCATTTGACAGATTGGTGATTGTTAACAGAATTATTTAGACTTGCTTAGAGTGTGATATTTGGACCCAGGTCTGACACAAATGTACGAAAAAAATCCAGATTTTGTATAAAATATTGCCATGTCAAAATATTATTTTTAGGAATTTGTCGAATTGACTTGCAGTTAATTGACAACAGGGCAAGATGTAAGAAGAGGCTTAAATATTCAGTTTTACATCTTTGCATGGAATAAAATATCAAAATGAAATTGAATTTAGCAAAATGGCTTTTGAGAAAGTCCAGATGTGAACAAAGTTATGCTTTTTCTCAAGCAAGGGCTGTTAGTTTGGAAACCAAGATATTTCCCAGTTGTATGTGTAATCTTGCAAAATGGAAGGGGAGCATGGCATGGGTGGTGTTCTCATATACTCTCTTCTGCATCTGGATCTTACACTATATACATCAGTATACCATGCTCTTGTAGACATACATTGTTGGCTTGGTTAGGACTGGAGTCGGGATGGCATGAGGGTGGAACTAATAGGATTGGTTTTGGGAAACTGAGGGAAAGTTGAAGGGTAATGTTTGATTTGGTTGAGGAAGAGGATTAATGGAATGGTTAGAGAAGGAGTGTGGTTAGAATAGGGTTGGTTAGAGGAGGTGATGGGAAAGGAAGGATTGGGTAGCGATAGAGTAAGTTGGGGAAAGGGATGGGGTAGATAGTGATTGTTGGTTGGCGATGGAGCGTGGACAAGATGGATGGTTAAGGATGTGATTGGCCTGGGATGGAGAGTGGACAAGATGGATGGTTAAGGATCTGGTTGGTTAGGATGTGATGGGCCTGGGATGGAGTGTGAACAAGATGGATGGTTAAGGATGTGGTTGGTTAAGGATGGTGTGTGGACGAAATGGATGGTTAAGGATGTGATGGGCCTGGGATGGAGTGTGAACAAGATGGATGGTTAAGGATGTGGTTGGCCTGGGATGGAGTGTGGACAAGATGGATGGTTAAGGATCTGGTTGGTTAGGGATGGTGTGTGGACAAAATGTATGGTTAAGGATGTGATGGGCCTGGGACGGAGTGTGAACAAGATGGATGGTTAAGGATGTGATTGGCCTGGGATGGAGAGTGGACAAGATGGATGGTTAAGGATCTGGTTGGTTAAGGATGTGATGGGCCTGGGATGGAGTGTGAACAAGATGGATGGTTAAGGATGTGGTTGGTTAAGGATGGTGTGTGGACGAAATGGATGGTTAAGGATGTGATGGGCCTGGGATGGAGTGTGAACAAGATGGATGGTTAAGGATGTGGTTGGCCTGGGATGGAGTGTGGACAAGATGTATGGTTAAGGATCTGGTTGGTAAGGGATGGTGTGTGGACAAAATGTATGGTTAAGGATGTGATTGTCCTAGGATGGAGTGTGAACAAGATGGATGGTTAAGGATGTGGATGGTTTGGAATGGTGTGTGGACATGATGGATGGTTAAGGATGTGCTTGGCCTGGGATGGAGAGTGCACAAGATGGATGGTTAAGGATGTGATTGGCCTAGGATGGAGAGTGGACAAGATGGAAGGTTAAGGATGTGATTGGCCTAGGATGAAGTGTGAACAAGATGGATGGTTAAGGATGCTGTGTGTACAAAATGGATGGTTAAGGATGTGATTGGCCTGGGATGGAGTGTGAACAAGATGGAAGGTTAAGGATGTGGTTGGCCTGCGATGGAGAGTGGACCAGATGGATGGTTAAGGATGTGCTTGGCCTGGGATGGAGAGTGGACAAGATGGATGGTTAAGGATGTGATTGGCCTGGGATGGAGAGTGGACCAGATGGATGGTTAAGGATGTGATTGGCCTGGGATGGAGAGTGGACCAGATGGATGGTTAAGGATGTGGTTGGCCTGGGATGGAGTGTGGACAAGATGTATGGTTAAGGATGTGATTGGCCTGGGATGGAGAGTGGACCAGATGGATGGTTAAGGATGTGGTTGGCCTGGGATGGAGTGTGGACAAGATGTATGGTTAAGGATGTGATTGGCCTGCGATGGAGAGTGGACCAGATGGATGGTTAAGGATGTGGTTGGCCTGGGATGGAGTGTGGACAAGATGTATGGTTAAGGATGTGATTGGCCTGGGATGGAATGCCACATGCATGGGCATGGAAATGTTATGGTTGGTTAAGGGACGGAATGGGAAACACAATCCAATGCTACCAGGGAGCACAGATGAATGGTTCATGGTTGAGATTGGATGTTTTCGATGGAGTAGTTATAAATATATGGTTGATGTTATTTTACAGCAAGAGTGCACAAGGTGAATATGAATGTAGGATAATTATTTAGAGTATCTTTTTAAACCCTGTGGTTCCAGACTAGTTATAATACAATGTTGTACAACGAACAATAAACATGCAGTGTTATAGAATATGGTGATACCTGTTTGGAAAAGGAAGCAACTTCTGTAGTAATATAGTATTCTGAAGTAATGGAGGAAGTTGAAATCCATTGCCGATCCTGTCTTTATGGCTAAAGGGTTTGAGTTCATTTGAACCAGTCCCAAATTCCACAGGTCTACTGTTGCTTGTTTTGGCGTTAAGAGATTGTGAGAGGTATTACCAAAAACTATGGCTTCTCTCTACATTTAATTTTATTAGTCTGAAGTTTTCTGTTTTTCAGCAGGTTTTTTTGCTTCCTAGTCTTCTTGTTTCCTCTAAAGTCCTTGATTACTGGTCCTTTATATTGTTTATGTTCTTCTTCAATTCTGTTGACTGTTCAGGTTGACCTCCCATAGTGCCAACTTAATTTGACATTATACTTCAGGAGTGGTAGGCCTTTTTGTTATTTAAAGCTGCAGTTATTTAAAGCTACAGGTCTGGAACAGGCTATTCCTGACAAATGGAATAGGATTTACCGAAATATCCTTTCAGGGCAAAACGTTTTATTGATTTAAAGTGAGATGTGTGAGATTCTTTTTGAGAAATGCGATAAGGTGGAACACAATGTGACAGTTTCGTGTCTTTTCAAGAATTTCTGGCTATGGTGGTCTGATTTCAGAGTGAGTGAGTGATCAATAAAAGGTTGTTTATGTTTGGTTGGTTTGTTGGTTGTTTAATGCTGCACTCAGCAATATCATAGCTATATGGCGGCGATGTGTAAATATTCGAGCCTGGACAATCCAGTGATCAGCATCATGAGCATCGATCTATGCAGGTTGGATACGATGACATGTGTCAACCAAGTCAGCAACCCAATCCCATTAGTTGCCTCTTACGACAAGCATGGGATACGGAAGACCAATTCTAAGCCGGATCTTCACAGGTTGTGTTTGGTAAAACAACAGCAATACTTCAGTAATATCATATACTCGTGAAGATCCGGGTTAGAATATTGATCTTCAGTAACCAATGATTGTCGTAAGAGGTGACTAACGGGATCGGGTGATCAGGCTCGCTGACTTGGTTCACACATGTAATCGGTTCCCGATTGTGTAGATTGATGCTCATGCTACTGATCACTGGATTGTCTGGTCCAGACTCGATTATTTACAGACCGCCACCATATAGCTGAAATATTGCTGAGTGCGGCGTAAAACTTAACTCACTCACTCACTCAGTAATATCATATGTGAGTGTCTGGTTTGAAAGTTTTGTTTCTTTCTTGTTTATGCCACTCAGCAATATTCCAGCTGTGTGACAGTGGTTTGTTAATATTTAAATCAGTGAATTGTCTGGTTCAGATTTGGTCTTCCTTCATAAAGACTTTACCTGCTGGACTATTGCTGAAAGTGGGGTAAATCCCAATTCACTCACTCACTCACTTAGAATTGATCTTCAATGCTTGTCGTAAGAGGCGACTAACGGGATTGGGTGGTCCGGCTCGCTGACTTGGTTGATACATGTCATTGCATCCCAATTGCATAGATCGATGGTCCTGATGTTGATCACTGGATCGTCTGGTCCAGACTCGATAATTTACAGACTGCCATATGTCTGGAATATTGCCGAGTGTGGTACAAAACTCACTCACTCACTCACTCACTCACTCACTCACTCACTCACTCACTCATACTCACTCACTACTCACTCGCTTTTGAAGATATTTAGATGCATTAATGCTGATTGGAGCATTGAACAACAAATATATCAAACAGCTGGAATATTGCCAACTGCAGCTTTAAATATCATTCATTGAGAAAAAACAAGAAAAGACATTCAATGAATCATTCACATTTTATATTAATTAACTGTGTTATATATAATGGTTGAAGGCGATATGGTATGTAATGCACATGCTCCAGAAGAACGGCACTCCGTAATTCATTCCATGCAGTGAATGGGTACGTTATAAAATAGTAATCTCAGAGACTTTTATGAATGGTCCCTGAGTCAGTGTTTTTTTATCACCCCTTCCTTTAAATTTCGAACATGAATTGGCTCATGACAACACGTGACGATCAATAGCAGACATCATTAAGAGCAAATGGTCCCATTTCAATAGACATGGGTGCAACATGCCATCAAATAATGTCATTTGCACAGCACAGTAAAAAATTGTCAGAATCCGAAGGCATGTCTTTTATGATTCCATTGACATATTTGTCACAGTGTTAGTGGGTTATTTACCGGCCTATCTGTATGCTCTGCTCATTACACTGGTTGACTGGATGTTTTCTGTTACTTATGCGTGCAGTTCGGTCTGTGATTTGCAAACTCTTTTGTGGTCATGGCAGTAGAATGGCGTCAACCGTTTCGGTCACAGGATTTGGTTTTCATGTTTATCCACATGCTCATCGCAGAAGTAGCTTCCAAAGCGAAAAGAAAGAGTTTTCTGAATTAGCGTTGACATAAATGTGAACATTCCCGATCGTATTAAGATCACTGATCATCAATCTGCAGGACATTGATATCATGATGTTTACCCCATGCTACTATGATGAATGTGTCTTCTTTCCTTTTGTTAC
The DNA here is from genome assembly GCF_003918875.1 of Haliotis rubra. Taxonomy (NCBI): domain Eukaryota; kingdom Metazoa; phylum Mollusca; class Gastropoda; order Lepetellida; family Haliotidae; genus Haliotis; species Haliotis rubra. The sequence goes on along the minus strand of NW_025767381.1, from coordinate 421,657 downwards.
AAGGAATAAGTTTTAATGAACCATCCAATTTCGTCCTCAATGATTTGGACTTTAATGAATAATCTCAGTCTCGGTCTCATACATAGTGTTTGCCATGACGCAGAAAACCTGCGTATGTGACGCACAAATTATCTCAAATACGCAGTGAATTAAGAAGCTTGCATCATTGTTGAGGCAAAGCTACTGGACCCTTAGTTTGCTGTTGTTTAACACACAAGGTAAGCTCATACCGCTAACAATCAATATCACAGCACATGATTACCCTGGATAACCCAAGCTGCCTCTTAGATGCTTGAAGGTTAAAGTCAGATGACTTTTTCCACTGGGTACCCATTTCCTGCTGGGTGAACAGAAGCAATTTTGACCAACTTACTTGCCTAAGGTGGGACCATATGTATCACATGTGCTTCGTTGTGGGGCAGGACTGACGTCCTAGAAACTCTCAGGAGTCAAGCTGCCAAACACGGTCACCCATCCAAGGACTCTCCGAGCTCGACGTTGCTTAACTTCACCGATTTGTGACCTGAGCTTTGAGCACAGGACCACACGCCACCACATGTAACATGTCCATGACTTCCTCTCATGACATCAGGGTGTCATGATGACTCCTAAATATTTATGCCAAGGGCAAACACTGCATACATTTGTTTAGAGACAGACTTCTAGAAAGATCTACTGATCACTGTACTTCTAAAATGACATTTGAACTAGCATCAGCAGATTCTGGCATGCCTAAGGGACTTAACTCTTAACACCTATGCCTTCTATGTTATAAAAATGACTGTGTATACAAGTAACACCTGTAGGTTCCTTCACAGATGTCATGATGGTTTGATGCTGCTTAGATAATTTCTACCAGATTAGAATTTTTGTTGCTAATTCAATATGAACCATTTTTAATTATAGCAACTCGCTTTAATTCTGACAAGTCTTTATGGTAAAAGAGAAACCCCAATAATCCACATATTTCATTCCAAAATGTTTAATTAATCTGTGTTATTGTTCCTTTTATGTAGTAGACTGTGTTAATATCAGCGCTTAATAATCGTAAACTTGATAAAAATAGTAAGAAACGTAATACATCTGAAATTCATAGTTTTCGCCACTCACTAGTCAGTCAAACTGACTTTACTTGAAGCGAGCATGACAGGCGTCCACAGTGACAGCACATACTCCTTTTGCCGATGTCTTTGTGGTGGGAACCTGTGAAGATTCGGGTTAGATTTGGTCTTCAGTAACCCCTGCTTGTTGTAAGAGGCGACTAATGGGGTCTGGTAATCAGGATTGTTGACTTGGTTGTCACATGTCATCGTATCCGAATTTGCGTACATCAGTGCTCATGCTGTTGATCACTGGATTGTCTGGTCCAGACTCTGTTATTTACAGACCACTGCAATGGGTGCAGCGTAAAACTAAATTAACTCACACTCAATTTTGGGCGGGATAAAGATGCAGAAATGCATGTGATGCACGATTAATTGTCAGAATGTGTTCAGCGAGGATTGTCCAGAATATATGTGGTTCAGTTTATCATGTTATTCTGTGCAAATGTTGGTAAAATCTACTGAACTTGTGCACGCTTTACGATTTTGTGAACATTATTGGCCTGGTTCCAGTTTTTAAGCTTGTCAGAGACAGCCTCATTTCATAATGTGACTGAAATGGATGTGTCACTTTGATCACTTTTACAGAACAAATCCGCTGTATGTATTCAGAGGTGTACAAAAAAACACCTAGTTCATCAAATAATGGCTTGTGTTATTGATGCAATAAAACCAATCTAATAAGCTTGGTGTCTTAATCAGATACATATGCAAATTAGGCTGCCCAGCAGGAGCTACTTTTATGCTCCATACATGGATGCAATGCCCTTTTCCTCAAGAAACTATTGACTAAGTTTCCCATTATCCTTAGACGTCAGTTTATCAATGTATCGCCATGATTCTGTGGACTTAATTAGCTGCATGTCATTTGACACTATATAATGTATTGTGCGTGTAACCCAAGTATTTTATTCATACAGAGTTTATGAAACTTCTTCACGGAGTGAAAATTACATCATAAACATACATATTTTAAGAATGGCATTAAATGTTTAAGAGACTTTTTTCCAAGTGTGTTTGCAAATTGTAATCTGTGTGTGTGCACACTTGCGAAGTATTTACAACAGACAAACTTGGAACCCTATGTATCCATCTGGTTCAGACTGCTAATCCAAGCACTTCTTCTTGCTTGTTCAGCTCTTTATAGCATTTGAAGTTTTCCTGAACCAATCTTCTCTTCACCCTTCTGTGAAGTTGTCCTTAACTATGCACCTCTATAATGTAGGCTGTGAAGTTGTCCTCTATCAAGCACCTCTATAATGTAGGCTGTGAAGTTGTCCTCTATCAAGCACCTCTATAATGTAGGCTGTGAAGTTGTCCTGGGTCAAGCACCTCTATAATGTAGGCTGTGAAGTTGTCCTGGATCAAGCACCTCTGTAAAGTAGGCTGTGAAATTGTCCTGGATCAAGCACCTCTGTAATGTAGGCTGTGAAGTTGTCCTCGATCAAGGACCTCTATAATGTAGGCTGTGGAGTTATCTTGTGACCAATCACTTCTGTAATGTAGGCTGTGAAGTTGTCCTGGATCAAGCACCTCTGTAATGTAGGCTGTGAAGTTGTCCTGGATCAAGCACCTCTGTAATGTAGGCTGTGAAGTTGTCCTCTATCAAGCACCTCTGTAATGTAAGCTGTGAAGTTGTCCTGTGACCAAGCACCTCTTTAATGTAGGCTGTGAAGTTGTCCTGGATCAAGCACCTCTGTAATGTAGGCTGTGAAGTTGTCCTGGATCAAGCACCTCTGTAATGTAGGCTGTGAAGTTGTCCTGTGACAAAGCACCTCTGTAATGTAGGCTGTGAAGTTGTCCTGGACCAAGCACCTCTGTAATGTAGGCTGTGAAGTAGTCCTGGATCAAGCACCTCTGTAATGTAGGCTGTGAAGTTGTCCTGGATCAAGCACCTCTGTAATGTAGGCTGTGAAGTCGTCCTGGATCAAGCACCTCTGTAATGTAGGCTGTGAAGTTGTCCTGGATCAAGCACCTCTGTAATGTAGGCTGTGAAGTTGTCCTGGATCAAGCACCTCTGTAATGTAAGCTGTTTTACTGTTATTACACAGTTTTCAGATCCTTTATTTACCACACAAATCAAGGAGACTGTAACAGCATCGGTGTCATTTACATTATGGCTTTTGCCTCATGGAAGATGTTCAGAGCTGCTGACTGATTTAAATTCTTGTGGTTTATTACCTTTTCAGTTCTTTGTCTAAGACTCATATTGCTATAAAGTAATGGTTTGTTTTAACTGGCTAAGCCTTCTGGCACTCTTAGGCACTGCATTATATCAAAATGTATGTTAGGATGACATTTGATAGATAATTAGGAGATAAACATACTGTGTTGGAAAATCAGAGGTATATTATGAAATTATCATAGCTCTAAATTTGATTTAAAACCAAACGGGTAATGCAGTTTATATACATACAGAGGCAGAAGACTGACTGACTGACTGAATTTGGTTTTACGCCGCTTTTAGCAATATTCCAGCAACATCACGGCGGGGGACACCAGAAATGGGCTTCACAAATTGTACCCATGTGGGGATTCAAACCCGGGTCTTCGGCGTGACGAGCCAACGCTTTAACCACTAGGCTACCCCACCGCCCCCAGAGGCAGAAGAAAACATACTACTTTATGGTTAAGGGGCGGTGGGGTAGCCTAGTGGTTAAAGCGTTCGCTCGTCACGTTGAGGACTCGGGTTCGATTCCCACATGGGTACAATGTGTGAAGCCCATCTCTGGTGTCCCCCGCCATTATATTGCTGGAATATTGCTAAAAGCGGCGAAAAACTAAACTCACTCATTCACTCACTCACTTTATGGTTAACAACTTCTTGGTTTAAAGGCAAGAATGTAATGGTTGTCAACTTGTGGTTTGTTACATTAGTGACTGTTCCATGTAGATTCTGAAGCCATTTTTAAGCTGGAGTGACTGCAACTGAGTAGTAACAGGTTGGTGTTCATGATAAGTTGTGTTAAGCTGGCGATTGAACATGAACAAATGGTAGTGATAACAAGTCGTACACAGACATTTGGAAGATGCCAGATGTTGAGCAACAAATGGCACACAGGTAATGAAACCAGATATACAGTAAGGGTTAAAAGTTGCACGAGCTCAAGTATTTAGACTTTTAGGTTACTAATTATAATAGCTGAAATAGCTGATTGTTTATTAATTAAAATAATTGAACAAGCTGATTGGTTACTAATATTAGCTGAACAAACTGTTTGCTGACCAATTAAAATAACCAAACAAGCTGTTTGGTTACTGTTGGTAAATGGTTAGTGATCACATATTGAGAGTCAGTTCCAGGATTATATAAAAGGGATCACACTTGACCAGTGTATGAAACATACATCATGTCGGAAAACACATCTCCAGAACAGAACAGAACTTTTATTACCCTCAGGCAAGGATACTTGGCATAAGAGGGACAAATATACAGTTGAGAATACATGGGATTGCAGTGTGGTTTACAAGGAAGATTGTACAGTTTTCATGATAATACTACAAAATATACACAGTTTTTAAAACACTAATTCGTTTACAGTTAAACAATTCGTTAAATTTTAAAACATTGTGTTTTTTAACAGAATGGTTTGGGATATAAGTTTTCCGATGATGTTTGAAGAAAGGGCAGACAAAAATGTAATGAAATTCATCTCCATCATCACCCATGTCGCAGAGGTTACACATTCTTTCTTCGAGTGAAATTTTGTGTCACCTACCTACTTCTATAGGTAAACGATGGCTTCAAATAATCATCATCATCATAATCATCATAATCATCACTGGATCATGCAATGAACAAAAGCACATGAGTAAAAGCATGTTAGTTGTCTTCAGAAAATGTGATGTACACCCCAGGCACCTCCTTCAGGATGCACTAGTGCTGATGTTTTTCAGCATAACATATGTCTACATTAACTATATTTTCTTTTGTGTAGTGTGCTGTGTTGTATAATGCACACACATCATTCTTAGAGACCCGTGAAGGTCCAAGTTAGAATGAACCTTCAGTAACCCATGCTTGTCGTAAGAGGCGACTAACGGGATCGGGTGGTCAGGCTCACTGGTTTGGTTGACACATGTCATCGGTTCCCAATTGCGCAGATCGATGCTCATGATGTTGATCACTGGATTGTCTGGTCTAGACTCGATTATTTACAGACCATTGCCATATGGCTGGAATATTGCTGAGTGCGGCGTAAAACTCAACTCACTCACTCATTCTTAGAAACAAGGGGGAGGGGGCGGCGGGGTATCGTATTGGTTAAAGCGGTCGCTCGTCACACCAAAGCCTGGGTTCGATTCCTCACATGTGTACAGTGTGTGAAGCCCATTTCTGGTGTCCCCCGCCGTGATATTGCTGGAATATTGCTACAATTGGCATAAAACGTGGTTAGCCAAGTGGTTAAAGTGTTCGCTCATTTTTAGAAGACCCAGGTTCGATTCTCCACATGGGTACAGTATGAAGGCCATATCTGGTGTCACCTCCTGTGATATTGCTGGAATACTGGTAAAAGCAATGTAAAACCATACGCACTCTCAGAGCAAGCTTAAGCAAAAGATATGGTTTCTTATTTCTGTGCAGTGGAAAACTACACCATTTTGCTTCTGGTGAATGAACTAGAGACAGCAAATTTGGTCAATGAAATTGTGAATTTTCTGATAAAGCGTCACTAGACATATTGATTTGCAATTATTCACACCCTCCTCTGCCCAGCTGTATCTTCTTTCAGAAGTGCACGCTGTACATAAGCTGAAAATATGGTACATTTGATGTTTCACCCTAGCTTCGGCAACAGTTGTCAAGGAATTGGATCAGTGTCTTAACACTTTAGTCGAGTTGTTCTTTCAAGCATGGTGGCGGTGGGGTAGCCTCGTGGTTAAAGCGTTGGCTTGTCACGCCGAAGACCCGGGTTCGATTCCCCACATGGTTACAGTGTGTGAAGCCCATCTCTGGTGTCCCCCGCCGTGATATTGCTGGAATATTGCTAAAAGCTGCGTAAAACTAAACTCACTCACTCACTCTTTCAAGCAGGCAAGGTGATTACCAAGTATCTGTCTGATGGTGCTGTTGATGCAGATGAATTTTTTCACACGTCTGTCCTATAAACAAGTAGTGGTCGGCACGGACTCCATATATTGTGTCTGAGTGGGGTGTCAGTGTTGAACTGGTATGGAATTTCAGTGGTTTAGCATCATTAAATTGGCATCATTCTAGATTAGCAGCCAATGTGTATGCATTTCGCTGTGTAAGTGCTAACATTTTTAATTGCTTTTCAACCCCATTTCCCTTCAACCCGTGAAGATCAGGGTTAGAATTGATCTTCAGTAACCTATGCTTGTCGTAAGAGGTGAGAGTTGGGACAGTCTCGCTGACTTTGTTGACACGTGTGATCGTATCCCAATTGATGCTCATGCTGTTGATTACTGGATTGTCTGGTTTACAGACTGCCGCCATATAGCTGGAATACTGCTGAGTGCAGCATAAAACTAAACTCACTCACTCACCATTTCACTTCACACTAATGTAGGCATTAAGGTGTATGAGTGAGTGAGTTTTGTTTAATGGAGAAACCTACGCATAATGCTACAACCAACATTAAACAGAATTAAATGGAAGTATGTTGTTGTTGTTTTTTTCATAAAATAATTTCATTTGCACTACATATAAAATATATTTCAAGCTGGTTTGTTTTTGGAGATTAACATAAAATCAAGCCTGACAATTGTTTGTCATATTTCTAAATCAGGAAAATATTTTTGGTGGTTTTGGGTAAGAAGTACCATAAATAATGTCAGGAATATGTGTTCTGATGGTAACACTCTAAAACACAGATTTATGGGTCATGTTTTAAAGTCCAGTCTGGTTTAAGTCGCATGGTGCAGATTTACTAGACTACTCTGATCAACCTGGAATCTGACGATGTCAAACAATGTTCACTCCATCTCACAGCTGGTTTGCAACTCGTGGTACATCTAAATATTCAGTGATAACTGGTGGGATCATGTAGGTGGTAAAAGTGACGTGGGCAAGAAATCCATAGCAGGACGTGTGAGCTGCTTTGCTTCTGAGAGTGATGGGATAAATATATCAGAAAACTCTCCCAGCATTAGATCTTTTCTGACTTTTCAGCAAATATGTGTGCAAGATACCAAGAGTACATCACACCTCCTCAGAACCAGCTTGTCTAGATGAGCTAATTGTGATGAAGCTGCTCAATCTTTCATGAGTTATATTGTTTCCACTGACTCGGTCATTCTAGTTGAATTGAATCATTGCTTTAACACCTGGTGTTGTCACTGGGTTTCTGTGATCCTTTCGTATAATTTTCACAACTATTTTTCTTTTTCACACCAAACAGAATTTGTTTCTGGAGACAGTCAAGGCTGGTTGGTATTTTTCACGGACGTTTTATATTTCAGCAACACCTTCCTGACATATGTGCTAGTAATGGTATTGATGATGATGTAAATGATTCTGTCAGAACAACCATCAGGTTCTTCTACCTTGGAAACAGCCAGACTGACAGCTCCCAATGTGTACATTGTGTACAAGTCCTATACTGGTGTCACCACCCTGGTGTACAGGCCCTATAATAGTGTCACTACCCTGGTGTACAGGTCCTATACTGGTGTCAGCACCCCAGTGTACAGGTCCTATACTGGTGTCACCACCCTGGTGTACAGGTCCTATACTGGTGTCACCACCCTGGTGTACAGGTCCTATACTGGTGTCACCCCCACAGGTGGTCCCATACTGGTGTCACCACCCCAGTGTACAGGTCCTATACTGGTGTCACCACCCCGGTGTGTACAGGTCCCATAATAGTGTCACCACCCTGGTGTACAGGTCCTATACTGGTGTCACCACCCTGGTGTACAGGTCCTATACTGGTGTCACCACCCCCTGCGTGTACCCATACTGGTGTCCACCCTGGTGTACAGGTACCACCCTGTGTCACCACCCTGGTGTACAGGTGTCACCCCCTGTCCCATACTGGTGTCACCACCCTGGTGTACACTGGTGTCCCATACTAGTGTCACCACCCCAGTGTACAGGTCCTATACTGGTCCCCAGTGTACTGGTGTCTGGTGTCACCACCCTGGTGTACAGGTCCTATACTGGTGTCACTACCCCAGTGTACAGGTCCCATACTGGTGTCACCACCCCAGTGTGTGTACAGGTCCTGTACTACCAGTGTCACCACCTATACTGGTGTACAGGTCCCATACTAGTCACCACCCTGGTGTATGGTCCCATACTGGTGTCACCACCCTACTGTGTACCACCCTGGTGTACAGGTCCCATACTGGTGTCACCACCCTGGTGTACAGGTCCCATACTGGTGTCACCACCCTGGTGTACAGGTCCTACTGGTGTCACCACCCCAGGTACAGGTCCTGGTACTGGTGTCACCACCCCCTGGTGTACAGGTCCTATACTGGTGTCACCCTACCACCAGTGTACAGGTCCCATACTGGTGTCACCACCCCAGTGTACAGGTCCTATACTGGTGTCACCACCCTGTACAGTGGTGTCACCACAGGTCCCTATACTGGTGTCACCACCCTGGTGTACAGGTCCTATACTGGTGTCACCACCCCAGTGTACAGGTCCTATACTGGTGTCACCACCCCAGTGTACAGGGTGTCACCACCCACCACCTTGTATACAGGTCCTATACTGGTGTCACCACCCCAGTGTACAGGTCCTATACTGGTGTCACCACCCCAGTGTACAGGTCCTATACTGGTGTCACCACCACCAGGTCCTATACTGGTGTCACCACCCCCTGTGTACAGGTCCTATACTGGTGTCACCACCCCAGTGTACAGGTCCTATACTGGTGTCACCACCCTTGTGTACAGGTCCTATACTGGTGTCACCACCCTGGTGTACAGGTCCTATACTGGTGTCACCACCCTGGTGTACAGGTCCTATACTGGTGTCACCACCCCAGTGTACAGGTCCTATACTGGTGTCACCACCCTGGTGTACAGGTCCTATACTGGTGTCACCACCCCAGTGTACAGGTCCTATACTGGTGTCACCACCCCAGTGTACAGGTCCTATACTGGTGTCACCACCCTGTGTACAGGTGTACAGGTCCCATACTAGTGTCACCACCCTGGTGTACAGGTCCTATACTGGTGTCACTGGTGTCACCACCCCAGTGTACAGGTCCTATACTGGTGTCACCACCCTGGTGTACAGGTCCTATACTGGTGTCACCACCCCAGTGTACAGGTCCTATACTGGTGTCACCACCCCAGTGTACAGGTCCTATACTGGTGTCACCACCCCAGTGTACAGGTCCTATACTGGTGTCACCACCCCAGTGTACAGGTCCTATACTGGTGTCACCACCCCAGTGTACAGGTCCCCATATACTGGTGTCACCCACCCCAGTGTACAGGTCCTATACTGGTGTCACCACCCCCATACTGGTGTCACCACCCCGGTACAGGTCCTATACTGGTGTCACCACCCTGGTGTACAGGTCCCTATACTGGTGTCACCACCCTTGTGTACAGGTCCTATACTGGTGTCACCACCCTGGTGTACAGGTCCTATACTGGTGTCACCACCCCAGTGTACAGGTCCTATACTGGTGTCACCACCCTTGTGTACAGGTCCTATACTGGTGTCACCACCCCAGTGTACAGGTCCTATACTAGTGTCACCACCCTGGTGTACAGGTCCTATACTGGTGTCACCACCCTTGTGTACAGGTCCTATACTGGTGTCACCACCCAAGTGTACAGGTCCTATACTAGTGTCACCACCCTGGTGTACAGGTCCCTATACTGGTGTCACCACCCCAGTGTACAGGCCCTATACTGGTGTCACCATCCTGGTGTACAGGTCCTATACTGGTGTCACCACCCCAGTGTACAGGTCCTATACTGGTGTCACCATCCTGGTGTACAGGTCCTATACTGGTGTCACCACCCCAGTGTACAGGTCCTATACTGGTGTCACCATCCTGGTGTACAGGTCCTATACTGGTGTCACCACCCCAGTGTACAGGCCCTATACTCCCCAGTGTACAGCTGAAAACCCCTGTGTATTGAATATGAGACCCAAGTTTGTGGAAAATATGAGAAAATGTATCAGTATGTGCCAAAATAAGCGTTAGTCATGGAAACAGTTTATCCGTATGACAATTAAAACCCTGCCTTGGTGGCACTGTTACAAAATGCACATGACTAAATCTAATCCTGTGGGTTTGGGGACAGCATATTGCACCTGAGAAGTACAGGTCAGTACTAATCTGGAAATGGATATCATTCATTTGGCATGCTGTGTGTTGTGATGCGAAAAGTATTTGTGTAGCTGTAAGACATTCTGACATTGAGACATTTCCCACACAATCTGTGTACCGAGCGCCTCCGCTGCCTTGAGGCTAATCTTCAAATGGTGGCTATGATTTTGCAGTCTGCATAGTGATGGTTTTGTAGTTGTTAGACATCAAAGTCTTATTTGAACATTCACTTAGCTCTGAACAACTCAAGTAATGTAACTCCAATCTAGATATGGAGGTCGATGAGTGTTTATGGGATGAGGGAGAGAAATTCATATGGTATTACTGTCGAATATACCAGTCTTGGACAGAGTACTATATTTCACAAAGGAGCTGGTTAGAGTATGGGCAGTTTGGTAAAAGCTGTGAACTGTTGTTGGGTCTGCTCTGCTGACAGGGCTTGTGACCTTATGTCATGGTTTTCCTTAAACTTGACCAAATGAAGCTGTACATCTTGTTCGAGTTTGGACCAGACAATCCAGTGATCAACAGCAAGAGCATCGATGTACTGCAGTTGGGATACAACATGTGTCGACCAAGAGGTTTCAGTATCATTTTCAGTATGGCCTCTGTGGCAACCCAATTGAAAATGATAAAGTCTTTTTTTTCTTCATTTGTATACCCCTTTTTAAAAATGTCATAAAATTAGGTATGTTCCATTTGATTTGTATATTTGAATGTTGACCTAATATCAAAACTACAAACATTTTCCTGAATAAAATTGGTCTAAAAGACACTCCTATGTGTACTTTCTGTTCAAAAGAATTAGAAACAATTGTCCATCTATTCTGTAATTGTTGTCATGTTAAAAAGATTTGGAAGAGTTTGCAGTAGTCTTGAACCCCATGTCACCTCCTCTCACCAATTACTGTTTCTTTGTTACTTTGAAGTAATCAAATGTCATGAAAATGTAAGAAATTTTGTTAAAAAAGCTGAAAATTTGAAAAATGTGAAAATGGAAATGCTAAGAAAAGGAGCATCTCAAAAGTTCAATGTTAATTACAAAAATAATTCTTGATTTTTTTAAACCTTCCACCAACCAAAATTTACGTAATTGTGAAAAAGTTTACAGCATATGCCAAGTAATTATATCTTTGTAAAGTTTTATTGCTGCATTTGTTTTTCAGACATTCCATTATGTCAGTATGGCTGTTTACTTTCACCCAAATTGGTCTTCTACCAATGACAGAGATGCTTTATTTACAGAGAAAAAACATGATTATTTCATTGGTTATTTCTCAACTTGAAACCTAAGTAAACTCACCGACCCTGTTTCAGCTCTTTAATATGGCCTTAACTGGATGGATTGTTTGATTGTTTTGGGTTTTTTTGAGATTTATTCAAATTTACTTGATCTTCATTTTACCAAATTGAATGATTGGGTTATTGTTTCTGGTATCCATTCTTTTATTAGTTATATACACTTATGATCTTATCTCATTCTAATACCCCATAAAGATCCAGAATTGATCATCAGTAACCCATGCTTGTCGTAAGAGGCGACTAACGGGGTCAGGTGGTCAGGCACGCTGACTTGGTCGACACATGTTGTATCCTCTTGCTGTTGATCACTGGATTGTCTCTTGCTGTTGATCACTGGATTGTCTGGTCTAAACTTGATTATTTACTGACATCTTCTTAACCATGTAGTCTGGAATATTGCTGAGTGTATGCGTGAAATAATTAACTCACTCATTCTATTAGTTCACTTTTGACTAAGAATACATCTTCTTAACCATTGTGGACTTTTGGCATTTACTGTAGCAGTTAGGGGCATTACTCCCATATCTTAATGTGGGCTTTTGGCAACTAGCCTAGTGGTTAAAGTGTTTGCTTGTCACAGGTTTGATTCCCTATGTGGATACAATGTGTGAAGCCCATTTCAGCTGTTCCCCACTGTGATGTTGCTGGAATATTGCTAAAAGCAGCATAAAAATATAATCACTCACCCACTCACCCACCCACCCACCTGTTGTACAAATGGTTTTCTTACTGTTGTCTGCTAAGCAGCCTATGTGCATGGGTGGAGACTGAGCGAGAGTTGGACGTGATGTGCTTCAGTACATTATCACGTTCGCAACATGACCAGGGAGTTTTTCGACTATGACTATGTTGTCGATATGAGGAATAAAGGTGTAAACCTAAACTCTGCCTTCTTTTTACACCCACCAACCTACCCACTCACTCACTCACTCAACGCTGTTTTGATTGTTTTAAGGAACAGGCCCTGTAAACCCCCAAACTTGAGAAATCAATATTCTTTTTTCATTCATTAAACTTTTCAGCAGATTCAACTTCAGTCCTCATCATTCCCTTTCAGCTTGATAGTGAAAATGTCACCAAATTATTGTCATATTTCTGTATTGTGTAGTATGATCTGTTTTTGAAAGTTCAGAAATGGAGCTTGCGTCAACTCCTACACCAATTCAAATTGCCTAGACTATCTTGAATCAAGTTTCCACAACGACAGGATTCATTTACTGTATATTTGGGTGTAATGCCCACTTGGATATAAGATACTGGACCTTGCAGGTATTACATTGCAGACAAGATGGTAATTAATTTCTTCATGTTATATATGTGGAAATAATCACATTAAATCTGATATTGTTAGCTGATGAAAATAATGTGTACCGTAATCTATAATTGTCCTCATATTCTTTATACAGTATATCACTGTGTATGAAACGAACCCCATCTATAAAACAACCCTTCTTCCCCTTTATAAGTATCTTCAAACTGTGGTGGTGTGTGGTTCTGCACACAGAGCTCAGGTCACAAATGAGTTCAGCAACGTCCAGCTTGGAGAGTCCTTGGATGGATGACCGTGTTTGGCAGCGTGACTCCTGAGAGTTTCTAGGACTTCAGTCCTGCCCCTCACAATGAAGCACATGTGATACATGTGGTCTCACCTTAGGCAAGTGAGTTTGGTCAAACATGCCTCTGTTCACCCAGCAGAAAATGGGTACCCTGTGGGATAAGTCATGCAACTATTAACCTTCTAGCGCCTCACAGGCAGCTTGGGTTATCCGGGGTAATGATAATCAGATTGTTTGGGCGCTTCGAGCATGCATTATGCGTGGAGAAATGTGCATGATAAATGGACTATTATTATTATTATCATTATTAAACTAAATGCTAAATATAAACCATATCTGTAAAGCAATCCTGAACAAACCACATCACCAGCACAGACATCATCCATGTTTCAGTGAAAAGGTCTTTGTCTACTTCGTGGTTGTTTTTTTCATTACAACAATTTAATTAGATATATATATTTATGGAAACAATGGCAATACGAGGATGATTTAATGTAAATGTATTTGTGTAACTGTTTACGAAATTGTATCAGAAAATTTGATATGATCCTGTTCATAATTACTTAGATTCTTTTTGCAATATTCCAGAATATCACTGTGGGGGACACCAGAAATGGGCTTCACACATTGTACCCTATGTGGGGATTCACACAAACCGGGTCTTCAGCATGACGAACAAATGCTTAAAAACCGTTAGGCTACACCACTGCCCCCAATCATGACTGAGGCAAGGCTCATTTAAGCTATATGAGTAGAAATTGTATAGTATGAACAAGGAATTTGTATGTTAGTCACCTCTTTCGACAAGCATGGGTTGCTGATGATCAATTCTAACCCGGATCTTCACGTGATGCAGTTAAAACAGAATTGTGAGCTATGCATAAGGCGACCCTCCCCTTTAAATCCCTTTAATTCTAGCATAAAAACATTTGCCTTATACATCGTGATATGCATTATTTATGAGTGAGTGAGTGAGTGAGTTGGGTTTAAGCCGCTTTTAGCAATATTCCAGCAATATCACCAACAATATCACGGTTATTTATTAGTGAGTGAGTGAGTGAGTTGGGTTTTAAGCCGCTTTTAGCAATATTCCAGCAATATCACGGTGGGGGAACACCAGAAATGGGCTTCATGCATTGTACCCATGTGGGGAATCGAACCCGGCCTTTGGCGTGATGAGCAACTTTTTATGCTTGAACCACTAGGCTACACCCCTGCCCCCATCATTTATGAACTTGGTAATGTGTATCATGGAAATAATATGGTTGAAGATATTGTCATATATATCAGCAGTGGTACAGTAGTATCCTCGACAACTTCACTCGGGAAAACAGTTCAAATGATAAAGATCTGTTTGTTTTGGGTTTGGAATGGGGCGGGTGTGTGTGTGTGTGTGTGTGTGTGTGTGTGTGTGTGTGTTTGTGTAAAAAAAATTAGGCAGGGTTCAGTGTCGGCACGGGTACTACAGAAATGTACCCTAGACAACATCAGAACATTCAGAAACGTACCCTATGACAAGTCCATTTTGCATTGTGCTGTTTTCTTGATCGGAACATGCTGTTGTATTACATGCATTTGATTGTGTTTTATAAGAGTGAGTGAGTGTGGATTTACGCAGCTTTTATCAATATGCCTGCAGTTGAACAGGAACAACTACATATGGTTTTGCTTTTGGGTTGCGGAATATTGACTCATCCCCCAGTTTAGGGCACCAATTACGATTCTGTATTTTGACTTTGTTTGGGAAATATTTCTGTATACAGATAATGAGATTAACAGGTATAAGATATACAGGTTAAGATTAGAGTTGGGGCTTCAGATCATTGTCAGGGGGTCAGATTAGAGTTGCAGCTCCAGATCAGATTGTCATCTTTGTTTATCATTTTGGGCAGGCATCATCATACTCGTACTCTGAAGTTTCATGCAAATGGTATAGGTCAGCTACAGGCAACTTCTCCCACAAGTAGCTGGGCTTTTCTCTCAAATATACTGGCCTACCAACATATATTTGAATGACAGGATAAATGTGTTTAAAATCACATAAATCTTCTTCATAGCGGTTACTACTTACCTATCTAGTAAATTCTTCTTTTGAAATGGGAACGTTAAGTAGGCAAGAGGTTAAGCATTTGCTGATCATATTCTGGGTTTCATGAACACGAGGGTACAATATAAGCCAATTCTGGTTCAGTCCCACTGTTATGTGGCCAGAAGGCAAGGCGATGCTCTCATTTATTACGTATATTGGTATCAACATAACAAAGCAAACAGATATCAATAACAAGAGAGAGTGGTTTCCATTCAGCAAATGAAAGGAATGTTGACCTTCAGTTTTTACGTTATCATCATGTTGTCAAGATGATTAAATCAAGATGTTTTTGATTAGGTTAGTATTGGCAGACACGCTGTGGAAGGTCAAGCAGCCATTGACATACATCCATGCTTGAGTGCAAGCAGATACCTTGGCAATGCAGCCCAAGTTGGTTATGGGTCAATTAGAAGAGTTTACTGCCCTCTCAAAACTGTCTCTTGAAGATGATCTGTTTTCTCAGTTCAAAAGAAGATGTTGGTCGATAGATGATAAAAGACAAGTAGCGTGTGGTTTGATTGCATCAGAATTGGTAAAATTGTGAAAAATGGCAGGAATTCTCATTAATTACTCATTAACAATACTCTGCCTTGTTCAAAAGAATGCTTGAAGTGTGCTGGGAATGGTTCTTCTTGAATGGTGCTTGCTGGTGATGACTGGAAGGTATTAGGTAACGGGGAGACTTCAGGATGGAGTCGGAATGACTTCATGTTGGTTTTATGGTGATGGTGAAATCAGGTTTAATGTCAGATCCAAGAATATTGCACTTGTGTACTGATGTGCCTGTGTGTGTTTGGCAGTTTGGACAAGTCTGGATTAGTCTTGTTATATAATGCTAGACTACAGAGAATATTGTACTTGCGTACTGATGTGCCTGTGTGTGTGTGTGGCAGGTTGAACTAGTCTGGCTTAATGTTATATAATGCTAGACTACAGAGAAGCCATGCGACAATTTTGCTTGGATACTCACTCAAACACATTTTGCTGACATTGAGCTGACCAGTCAATGTTTCTTCCCCTTGATGCTGAGCACCAGCCAGGATAAAGTGCCGACTTTTGAGGTCTTTCGGTATGGACTGGTCAGTGGATCAAACTACCGAATTTCACCTCTCAGAACATACATTTTATCCACTTGGTCACATTGGTGGTTCTGGACCTGTTTCAGGAAGTTATCTTCGTGCTATGACAGCCGTATGTCTATGTTACAGTATAGGAGGTACAACAGTCGTAGCGCTACAATAGCTTTGTGAAATGGGACCCTGGATTTCTTATAGTTGACTGCAGTGTTAAATGTTACTACAAGTTCGTGGTGAACCAGCAATACCTTGAGAACTCTTGTATATAGAGAATCTCACCCGAGTGTCTTTTGATATCAAATATATCACCACGAGTTGATAAAGTTACAAATATCCAAGGCTTGCCGAGGATATTTCTATTTTTATCAACGAGTGGTTGATATATTTGATATCAGAAGACACGAGGGTGAGATTCTATTTACCATCAAAAATCACTCTTCATTAGTTTTCATTGAAAAAAGTACATCATTGCAGTGCAGCATTGTCATAGCATTGTGACATCATCATGCTCATGACGTCATAGCATTGTCAGGGTATTGTACAAAATCTACTCTCAAAACGATATCTCCTAGGAACACAGTTTTGGATGATAAATGCTGTTATTATTCATGTGCCCTTGCATCAACTATACTCTTGAAGTGAAATGCAGGAAAATGTTCTTCAGCAAAATATCAACACTAATGTAGCCTGAAAGTCATTACTTCCTAAGCTTTTCACTTCAGTGGTGCCCTCCATGTAAATACTAGACCCGTGCAAAAAGTATTCGGACACTTGACGTAATTTCCATTGACCTACATGTTATTTCAGTTTAGCAGAAATAATTTTCATGAAGTGAGTGAAGGGTGGATCTTTGTAAAATTTGACAGGCAAACTTGAAGTCATCTCTGCTCTGTGCACATAATTTCAGTAAATTTTCTGACCACTATTTAACTAATGACATCACATTTATCAACTGACGTATGGTTCCACAATGCACGATCCCATAGGCTGCCATGTTAAAGGAGTTCACGGCACAGTACGTGGATTAAATTGTTGCTGTTCGATAAATAAGCAACAGAAAATTAAACAGACCATGTAAAAGCATGTTCCTTATAAACATAGTTTACTGTAGTTTAGACTTGAAGAATGCTTATTAAACTTGCATGAATCACATTTGTTTTGGTTGGCTTCCATTTATAAACTTTAGAACAAGAAGGCCAACAATGTGGGGAGTTACGCTATATGGTGGGTGAGCTGTCTAAGGTGCCAGGCTAGTGATCCAGCGATCTTGAGGTGCATCGTTAACTCTGTTTCCGTGTGTAAAAACATAGTGGAGTCAACTTTGTGTGCAAACTCTTTCCTTTTGGAACANGTGTTGTCACAACCCCTAGTGTACAGTACACAACCCTGTGCAATTAAAAGAACCCATGAATCCGTTGGTAAATGACCAGATGGTGGCCACATGAATACGTGCAAGCACCTAGTTGCGGGTAAAGCAACATGCAGTAAAACTTGGACAAAGTACTGTACATGTGTCCCAGTCCACCCAGCTGTGAATGGGTACCTTGTTAGGATGAGAAAGCCACATTAAGTCGGTGCGCCTAGTGGCTGCACAAGGTGTATGATCCCCAGGGATTTGAGATTGATAATACAATGTGCCGTTTGAGATTGACATCCAATGATCAAGGGAAAAATGACTTGTGAAGCAACAATGTTGCTTTCCATGCCAAATGGAACCCATTATGCTGACAATTGAGACTGATTCTTGATGTGTTGTATGACATCTACATAGAAACCAAAAGACATTGTAATTTTAAACCTTTTAGATTTTAAAATTTTACATTTTCTATGAATTATGATAGCAATAAGCAGCATTTCATCCAGGCATGTATATATCAACATGACTGGTGTTCAGTTTCATTGAACGTGATCATTTTTACAGTGGCCATGGGATCCATATTGCATATTGATGCTTTGGACATTACACTGACTGACTGACTGAGTTTAGTTTTACGCCGCTTTTAGCAATATTCCAGCAACATCACGGCGAGGGACACCAGAAATGGGCTTCACACAATGTACCCATGTGGGGATTCGAACCCGTGTCTTCGGCGTGACAAGTCAACGCTTTAACCACTAGGTTACCCCACCGCCCCTTGGACATTACAGATAAGTAGCCTATGGCTTAAAGCAATTACTTGTGAACCTGAAAGCCTGTGTCTTATTTCTCTTATGGGTACCCGCCGTGATATTGCTGGAATATTGCTAAAAGCGGCGTAAAACTAAACTCAGTCAGTCAGTCTTATGGGTACACGTGTGAAGTCCAGCTCTGGTGTCTCTGGGCGGTGGGGTAGCCTAGTGGTTAAAGTATTGGATTGTTACACACGAGGTCCATTCCACACACGGGTAAAATGTGTGAAGTCCATTTCTGGTGTCCCCCTCCGGGATATTGCTGGAATAAAAGTGACGAATAGCCTCACTCACTCACTCACTCACTCACTCACTCACTCACTCACTCACTCACTCACTCACTCACTCACTCACTCACTCACTCACTCACTCACTCACTCACTCACTCACTCACTCACTCACTCTGTGACATCAGTGGATTATTCCTGAAAAGAATTGAATGAAGTATATTAAATATTATAAGTATTTGCCAAAAAAAACACACCCAAAAATACCACATACTGACAAGTACCGACAGTGTTGTGAAAGGAACTATTTCCTAATTCTTTGAAGATTTGTCAATTCTTTGTAAGTTTTGTAACTTCCAGATGAGCTACAGAACCTTTAGTTTAGCTTCCATTATCCATTATCAGGTACAGATCCAGATTAGGTTGTCATAGTTGTGGGATAACAAGGTTACCAACAGCAGACATTTCTGGTTTGATCTTCATCACTGATATTATATTTTGAATGCAGGTATGTTGCACTGCAAATGACAATGTAAAGCTATTTTGATAGGGAGCTTGAGTACGATCAGGTAAAATTGTAACAAATGGAAAATGCCACTTTGTGATGCTGAAAGAAGAGCTCTTCACTTCAGTATTTACTTCCATTGCTTCCTGATTCTCTAAATATGTTGAATGTCATCTCATCAGAAGAGTCATTTTCCAAACGACTTTGAGAAATTGTGATCTAAATGCACAGTCAGAAATTTGATCTTCCCAATTTTCTGAAAGTCATAAGACATCACTAACTGTCTGTTTGAGAGATTACACAGTAGGAAAGTATCATTTCCGTGTTGTGGATGTAGTAAAGTCTGATGTCATACGATCTAGCAGCTGGGAATTAATCAGGCTTGGTTATAGCAACCAGACAAGTAAACTTTACAAACATTGACACAATACCTTGTGTCTTGAAACTAGCCATTTTCATAACTGTCTCTGATTGAATCGATATCTTTGGTCGAGTGAACAATTTCCAGAGATTTTTTAAAAAGGAAACCTTGTCAATGGTGTTGTGGTGGCCTATTGGTTTTGTGTTCACTCATCATGGCAAAAGACTTGGGTTCTATTCCCAAAATGGGTACAGTGTATGCTGTTTTAGGAACGTTGCTGAACTATAAAACTAACTTCCCCACTCCCACCATTGTCAGTGTTTGATGTTTTGTTTAATGTCACAATGTGCTAATTTAGGAATGATTGCTAATTACTAATTGCATCCCTGTAAGGAAGAGTTGCTATTTTTGCACATGTCAAATGTACCTTCAAACACCCAACAATCTGAGCGCTGCATTGGAAAATGAGTGTACCTTTAAATCTAGTGTTGCATCAGGGGAATGTGTATGGTTTTACACCGCTTTTAGCAATATTCCAGCAATATCATGATGGGGGACACCAAAAATGGGCTTCACAGAGGGTACACATGTTGGGAATCAAATCTGGGTGTACATTTTAATGAGCAAACACTTTAACCTCAAGGCTTCCCCACTGCCCCAAGCTGTGTCTGGACTTAACGATTAATGTTATGCCTTCGTAAAAGTATCTTGTATTTCACAGACCAATTTTGGCTAAATGACGATTTCTTTTCCCAAAGCGTTTGTGTGGCACTTAGTTTGGAATCTTGGATTTATTCCTGAATCGTGTACTTCGTTCAGTTGGTACCATTCCCATACCTATGGATTCGACCAAAACTGAAAATGTCATGACATATGGCATTCTGCCACTTATAAACAGATACCATGTAATTTTTCTGAAATATTGGATATTTCCTTGTTACAAATGTTTTAACTCCAGGTGGTAATATCAATATGATGCTATTGGTCCGTATTGCTTTCATTATTTGGGTAGGTCAGTAAATATATGAAAAAGGTTAAAAGGAAGTATCTTCTTGTAATACCTTGTGACTGTCATATCATTTTTTAGAATGAAAATATATATATGTGCCGTAACAGTTTCAAGAAACATGTAAAGTTACAAAAATGTATTGGTTTTACTGCAGTTACATATGCCATTGCCTCTATTATCAAAGCAAATGGACCCGTGAAGGTCCGGGTTAGAATATTGATCTTCAGTAACCCATGCTTGTCGTAAGAGGCGACTAACGGGATCGGGTGGTCAGGCTTGCTGGCTTGGTTGACACATGTCATCGTATCCCAATTTCGCAGATCGATGCTCATATTGTTGATCACTGGATTATCTGGTCCAGATTCGATTATTTGCTGAGTGCAGCGTTAAACTAAACTCACTCACTCACTCAAAGCAAATGAAGATGAGCAGTGTTTACCAAAATGAAAATAAATGGATTTATAAATCTGAGGTCCTTACTCTTTCTTTGTATATTGGGCGGTGGGGTAGCCTAATGGTTAAAGCGTTGGCTCGTCACGCCGAAGACCCGGGTTCGAATCCCCACATGGGTACAATGTGTGAAGCCCATTTCTGGTGTCCCTCGCCGTGATGTTGCTGGAATATTGCTAAAAGCGGCGTAAAACCAAACTCAGTCAGTCAGTCTTTGTATATTGTTTTCGACTGGCACACCTAGCAGTAATCCAATATTCCAATATTCCAGCTTTACAATAGCTACGTGTAAATACATAGTAACTGAGTATGGACAAGACAATCCAGTGATTGGTATTGTGATCAGTAAGGCTGTAACGATTCACTCGCATATTCGGTGAATCGAACCGTAGCCCTTCATGAATTCAATTCGTTATTCGTGGTCACCAGAACCGAATATGAATGAATATTTACGATTTTTTTAAGGGAGCATGTTTTACTTGAACCCTTACGTCCTTTCCAAAGTGAGATATGGGGCGGTGGGGTAGCCTAGTGGTTAGAGCGTTGGCTCGTCACACTAAAGACCAGGGTTCGAATCCCCACATGGGTACAATGTGTGAAGCCCATTTCTGGTGTCCCCCGCCGTGATGTTGCTGGAATATTGCTAAAAGCGGCGTAAAACCAAACTCAGTCAGTCCAAAGTGAGATATGCAAGAATTGAATATGTACTAGCATTGCAGTAGTGCAAGTCATGTTAGTTTGCCAAGGCCACACATGGTACTGTTGACTATAACTATTACATACCAAATTTGAGTGTCATGAGATCACTGGTTATTGCTGTGACAAATCAAAACTGTCAACATGGGCGTTCCATATTGTGCATCAATCACTTAACTACAATATTGTATTCGTGAATACTTATTCGTATTCGTTACCCAATATTCTTGATAAGTATTATATTCGCCACATAGTGTATTCGTTGCAGCCCTAGTGATCAGTGGTCAGGGGCGGTGGGGTAGCCTAGTGGTTAAAGCGTTGGCTCGTCACGCCGAGGACCCGGGTTCGAATCCCCACATGGGTACAATGTGTGAAGCCCATTTCTGGTGTCCCCCGCCGTGATGTTGCTGGAATATTGCTAAAAGCGTCGTAAAACCAAAACTCAGTCAGGCAGTCAGATCAGTGGTCAACATGATCAGAGTATGATGACGATGTGTTATGTGTGGATCCCCTAGTTGAAACTAAATACCTAACCGAGAATCAGTACGTTATGGCCGCTACATCTGCATCAGGGGAAGGTTCTAGTACATTCCAGAGCTCTGTCTAAATATATACTATTCACACTTTGCTAAGGATCAAATCATGAATTCAACAGAAAACTATGATGTGGGGTCAAATTTGGATTAAATGTCTAAGCTTATTGTAAGCATGGATCCTAGGTTTCAGTATGTCACTGCATCTTGTGGATCCCATACCTGCTATTGACAGGTGTTGTGTACTTGTCAATGACTCGTTCCATGATTTGCAAAATGGTTGATTGGTGCCATCAAAACAATTTTTATGGTTACTCATGTATCAAGTGCATAAGTTAGATTAAAGTGACTGTTTGCCTAAAGGGGGGTTACCATATTATTATTTATCCAGTTTTAAATGGATACAATTTCAAATTATAAATCTACGTTTTAAGTAAAGTTGTGAATTTTTGTGATCCTTAGCAAAGTGTGAGTAGTATATAGTACAAGTATAAACCCCCACTACCCCTCACTAACTCTACAGGTACAATGTATAACAGTTGAAACTAGGGCTGCAACGAATACACTATGTGGTGAATATGATATGTATCACAACTATTGGGTAACGAAAACGAACAATTATTCACGAATACAATATTGTAGTTAACTGATTGATGTACAATATGGAATGCCCATGTTGACAGTTTTGATTTGTCACAGCAATAACCAGTGATCTCATGACACTCAGATTTGGTATGTAATAGTTTATAGCTGACAGTACCATGTGTGGCCTTGGCAAACTAACATGACTTGTGCTACTGCAATGCAAGTACATATTCCATAATTGCATATCTCACTTTGAAAAAGCACATAAGGGTTTAAGTAAAACACACTCCCTTATAAAAATTGTAAATATTCGTTAATATTCAGTTCTGGTGACCACGCATAACGAATTGAATTCATGAAGGGCTACGGTTCAATTCACCAAATATGTGAGTGAATCGTAATAGCCTTAGTTGAAACACTGTTGCACAACTTATAAGACTGTCCCACATCACAATCAAGTAAGTCTGCGAGCCTGACCACCCAGTCCATTAAGTCGCTTCTTACGACCAGAATGGATTGCTGGGACCTATTTAGACTAACACTTAGTCCCTGAATATATATAATTTTGATAGTAACAAATAAACCCATTTAAATTGAAAAGGAGCCCCAGTGAGTTGGGAGATTCAGGAACCTGGGCATGGGTTCAAAAATCCCATTGCCCGACGCCCGGGACAAGTCAGTTTTCATTTCGGGCAATCAAATAATGGTATCTTACTTGTCCGTGGGCTACTAGATAATTTCCACTTATGGTTTCAAACCGCAAATAAACTTGGATTTAATTTCATATCTGCTCAAAATGTAGCTTTTACATTTCGCAATGATAATAAAGTAGAGTTATCTTTCTTTGCTATTTATCACTTTTCAATAAATAGTCCAGTAAACATTAACATCAAATACCATGTTGATTTCTTCTTTCATAATTACATCATCATAATTATGTCATGAAATCAGGGCAAGTGGAAAATTAGTCAGGACAAGTTACTTTCTTATAGTCACTTGCCCTGTGGCAAGTGACTTTAAAAAATTGAACCCCTGCTGGGGAAATCTTGACTTGCATCATTTAGGGCCTTAGCATTGCATGGAGGGCTAGGCAGTAGGGAAAATAATGTGGTTCAGGGACTGTGAGACAGACTAGGACCTATTTTATCTCAGAATTCCCACAGCTCATTCATTTGGATGACCAGCCAGTTTACTATGCTATCATTGACTTTTTTCCATGTAAAGAACATGTCCAAAATAACTGATGTTATCCAGAAAATTGGTGTCCTGTAAATGGCTTGTGAAAGACATTGATCATGGTAGCCGGGCTTATTATTGGATCTCAGAAGCATATGGAGGCTTATCTCTAATAAATAAGTCTGGCATACCAGAGCAACAGGACCCTTGTATGATTGGCTAGTGTGTTGTACCGAGGGGCCTTTGTGCATTCTGGGGGAAGCCTCATGTACACTTTAACACCATCTCTGTCACAGTAACACATGGAAATTTGTCGCTTTTGTACGGAATCATTAATCCTGTAATAACCTAGTCTCATGAACAGCATAATTAATCTTTCTGAAATAACAGAATTGCACTGTTAGGGGAATCATTAATACTCCTTTAACAACTCTGACACAAGACAGTGAGCTCTGTTGAATTGAGTTGTTAAATGTTTCTGTTTTGTTACTATGAAACTCAGGTTCTTTATTGAATCTGGTAAGGAAATAACAGTGGTTGAAAGCAAGAGCAACAACCAGTGCTTTGGTATGGAGACACTCACTGTGACCACCAAATCCTCAGTTCAGTCCAATTGTGAGGGGTACCAAGCTGGCATCTCATTCAATTGGTTTATTTGACTGAGTGGATGCCAAGAGTCTAATAGGTACTAATCCCCAAACAACTTTTTAAACCATAGAAAGATTGGATGTGTGAAACATAATGAATGAATATAAATCTAAACACTGAAAAATAACCAGTCTCACCAAAGCACAAGCGAGAAGGCAAAATAGCTCTGAAATTTCTATGAATGTATCACTGAAAATCCTTGATGACACCAGGTGTTCACAAAGAAATGACAAGCAACACTTTGCTGAAGGTTTTGCTGGAATTTGCCTGTTGATCTTGGTCTGGTCTTTTGAGACACCCACGGTCTGAGTCAACTCAAGGATATCATCATTTAAGAACTTATTACCTAATTCTCTTGGGATCTTCATACATGTTCCCTACTTGTGTTGGGTGGTGGGGTAGCCTAGTGGTTAAAGCGTTTGCTCATCATGTCAAAAACCCGGGTTCGATTCTCTGCATGGGTACAATGTGTGAAGCTCATTTCTGATGTCCCCTGCCATGATATTGCTGGAATATTGCTAAAAGCAGTGTTAAACCCAATTCAAAAGCAGTGTTAAACCCAATTCACTCACTCACTCCTCCTTCCTTGTGTGACAGGTCAAGGTCCTACTGAAGGTCGAGTCCTGTTTGTTGGCATTTTACTGTTTAAAACTATGCAAGCTTGGTTTCTGTAAGACTGCCTGAAATAAGAATTTTGCAATAGAAAAAAACAATGTGTACTGGGACCTTTCTTTCTTTCTTTTTTGTAACATAATGGCAACATTGTTTCAGTCCTTATTGATTTAGATATCAGCTTCAGACTGAGTTTTTTTAGTCTCAATTCTGTCAGACTAAGTATTAATCAACCCTGTGCCTATTAGTCTTCATTAGGCCTATGACAAAGAAGGAATGAGAATACATTTTTAGAAAATAACAGAGGAGCTATACTGGTCCATACCAGGAAATTGACTGGCCATCTTGTTTGCAGCGAGACCAAGTATATAAACCATTTTTTGTCTTTGTTTTTTTTACCAACCTTTTAAAACATATTCCCAAATGAACCAGGGATGGTTGAAAACTACTGAGTCTATGTATGATGGACTTTGTTGATATACTAGTAGTTGGCCATTAATAATTTGTTAACATAATCCTTTCCAACTTTAAATCGCATCCTGCCAATGATGCTGAGACAAATCCTGGAGCCTGCTAGTTTATGGCATCTTCTTCCATTAAGTAAAAAGACCTCCACATGAATTTTTTTTGCAATGGTTGCCAGAAAGTTCTGTCCTCAATTTTTGGACGGTGTGAAAATCTTGGAAGGTTGGTGACTATGGAGGATTTTCAAAGCCACTGTCATGCAATGCAGCAATTGTGACAACTGGCTGATGGAACAAGACACCATTAGTGTTCCCATCATGTTTACACTGGACATTTATCATCTGATCAGATTTACATACCATTGGCCATTAATGGTCTAATCTTTTGGAAGATGGTCCAATGGTAGGATTCCTTTGAAATCCCAGGAAACAAATACTGGCTGAACAGATTTGCCTTCATAAGAGGTGGAGACATTAGATGACTCTCAGATATTAGTGAAGCAAATATTTATCTATGGTTATTGGCTGCTGAAGAAAATCATCTGGGTCAGAGTCCAAATGCTGCAATATTCTCATGAGTAATGATGAGCCTGGAGATTCCTCTGATCAGATTTGAAAAACTGTGAACCCCATTTGTTAATGTTGGTCCATTCCACTGAATGTTCTTAACTCAGGGAGATACCTACTGTATTGGATTTGTGAGTGAGTGAGTGAGTGAGTGAGTTTGGTTTTACGCCGCTTTTAGCAATATTCCAGCAATAACACAGGGAACACCAGAAATGAGCTTCACACAATGTGCCCATGTAGGGATTTGAACCCGGGTCTTCGGTTGTGACGAGCGAACGCTTTAACCACTAGGCTACCCCACCGCCCCGTATTGGGTTTGTGATGTTTGGTGAGCCACTGATCATCCATAATCAAGTCTTGTATTTGTATTTTTCGTTAAAATATTTTGAGTTAAATAAAGGCCTTCCAGATCTTGGATCTGTGAGGCTGTCTCTTCCCACCTTGGACTCCTCTGCCCCCTTCTGACAGTGGCAAGAGGGGGCAGTGGGGTAGCCTAGTGGTTAAAGCATTCGCTCGTCACGCCGAAGACCCGGGTCGATTCCCCACATGGGTACAATGTGTGAAGCCAATTTCTGGTGTCCCCCGCCGTGATATTGCTGGAATATTGCTAAAAGCGGTGTAAAACCAAACTCACTCACTCAGTGGCAAGAAAAAGACCATCATCCGCTTAAGTTGACACCATGGATGACTGTTAGAGATTCTAGATGACAGTGTGGACATTTTTATAACCTCGATGCCAACAGATATACAGCAAACTATGATAATAACCAACTCAATAGGATCACTTATTCCAGTTCAATATAACCGTTGTTGTTATACGCAATTTGATTTACATACACAGCAAATGGGAAGGACCACTCAAAATGTTTGCTGTATCAGTCAGTTGCTCATAAGCATGGTCGCGTACTGATCCGTCGAATTTCTGATTTCAGAATAGTAAAAAGCATTCGACGGATCGGCACTGTGATCTTAGCTATGAATTATTTTGTATACAGAAATTAAGAGCACTACATCTTCTCCGGAATCTGTTCTTGTTCATTATAAAAACGTTTAGTCTAATCCAATATTTAGCCGACCCTTAATTAATGAACTTAGACTCTCCCAGTGTGTTAACACAGTCTGAAATTCGACCGATTAGCACAGAACCACTCAAGCATGATTCGACGGATCGGCACTGCTGGCTGTTCAAAATTCGACAGAATAGGACGTAATCATAAGCATGTTTGTTACAGACAGAGATTACTCTGTGGTGTCTGGTTGTCTATTGGCTCAGGTACAGCATGGAACCATTGGAACCAGCCTTCGAAATTAACATCAGTTCTTAGGCACGAGGGGCGGTGGGGTAGCCTAGTGGTTAAAGCGCCTCGAAGGGTTCGATTCCCCACATGGGCACAATGTGTTAAGCCCATTTCTGGTTACCCGCCGTGATATTGCTGGAATATTGCTTAAATAAACTAGTCAGTCAGTCAGTCTTACAAAACCATTGCTTAAATATAGGGCCTACACATTTTGATCAGAACTTTTGATGGTTCTGGGTCCTTAGGGCCTGCAGCTTTTCAGGATTAAGGGCAAACACTGATTGGAACTATCATATTTTTAACATGCAAGGGTTAAGTGTGTGCCTTGGATCCATCATAGTTAAGACCAAGCATTTCAGCAACCTTCATATTATTGCAACCTCATTTTGGCCAAGGATAGTGGTATATTTAGGGGTGAGAATAAAATAGAAAATATAAACAAAAGTGTTCATGTGCAGTGAAAAATTGTCCAGTAACATTTAATGAGAATTTTTCAGCACTAATATTTGCAGTGGAAACTCTGTTTTGCTTTTTTTTCCTATTTTGACAAATGAAGCCTTTGAAAGTCTCCTCAGTAATGTTTCAATTTAGGAAAGTCAGTAACTGACTCTTCTTGAAGAAATAGTAGATATTTCAGCAATTATTTTAAATGCATAGGAACACATCTACAGTGCTGAACTCCAATCTGTACGCCCATGCTCTAAGAGCATAAGGCATAATGGACATTATTACCCAGGATAACCCAAGCTGTCTGTGAGGAGCTTGAAGGTAAACACTCATATGACTTATCCCACCGGGTACCCATTTTCTGCTGGGTGAACAGAGTCAGTTTTGAACAAACTTATCTAAAGTGTGACCACATGTGTCACATATGTTTCGTTGTAGGGCAAGACAAAAGTCTGAGAAACTCTCAGGAGTCAAGCTGCCAAACAGGGTCACCCATCCAAGGACTGTTTGTACCATGTTTAACTTCAACTGATTTGTGACAATGGCTCTGTGCACAAGACCACACACCAGCACCATGTGACAAAAATGCCCTTGTAGTCTGCATCTCCTGCCCTTATTGCCTATCGCAGGTCTGATATTCCATATATTAACACTAACAAGAAAATGATTCCAAAAGACAATCTCAGGCCTGTAGACGCTGAAGTTTCTGGCTCGACATCTTAAAGAGAGTACAGTCATTGCATTGGAGCTGATCTACCATGCTGTAGTCTATGTCCTGTATCTCCAGAACACTAAACTAATGAACACTCCCTTCACTCACTGAACTGCTCCTAGACTTAATGGACAGAGCGGCCATTTGAACATCACTAGTGTTTACTGTCAGCCTCCCTAGAGTAAAAGGATTAACACAAATGTAGGTAGTTTCTTGAAGGATCATTAAACAGCTGAGGCAGTTGGCTGACGAGATGGGAAGCCATCACCTTTCATGTTGTTGCTGCTAGATAAGATGCTGCTTTGAAATCTGCGATGGGCAAGATAGTCATCTTCGTAACTCTGCATGCTACCAGTGTAGGCAATGGCGTCAAATGCAACCATTCATTAACTAATTTCATTATTTTCAAGGTCTTTTCAATTATTTTTTTTGGCTATGCCTTCATTGATGCTGTTGCATCAAAGCCAGTCATTTCATTATCAGGAGCGTGTTTGGTGCTGTGTGGGATGGTGTGGGGTGACAGATGCTATCGTGGTATTTCCTGGTGTTTCATATAGTTCACGTCAGCTGTATGTACAAAGTAACAGGAAGATGGAATCTGGAACGCTTTTTGGATGCATGCCTGTTTAGTTTTAAAAATGTCTCTTGGGAAACATGATTCAGGAAGTGTAGGATTAATAAGAGGAGTGAATCTATCAGAGATAGCTTTATTGCTTGATTATCTGAAGAATTTGTGTGGGCAAAAGTTGTTCTATTTTAAATATATATTTACAAACTAGCGCCCAAAACCCCAGAATCTAATTTAGTTTTATTTCAGCAAATACTGAATCTATGATGGACAATAAAGATTAAAGGTACAGTTACCTAAATCTTAGAAGGTATTTGTTAAATCTTTTTAAATAATTGATAAATTGGATTTTATTTTCTTATCAATTCAAATACCTTATATAGAACAGTTAATTAAACACCTTGAGCATGTACTAGTTGCATGGATATGTGTGCAATATAAATATCCTATAGTATTAATAATAATAATAATCGTGAACTGCAGAATTATTATTTATCTTGTCCCTAAACTAGCAAACTGTTATGAATTCCAAGTTCAGTAGTGGATATCCCAGATTTTATGAGCTGAATTTGCTAATATACCACGAGACTGAAGGGAAGTACACAGACATTTAGTTTGTAAAATGTTGTTCACCTTGCTATTGATGTATATAATGTAAACTATGGTTTTAACAGAATCAGAGGGACTGCTCATGTTAGTTTGTTATAACCATTTGGTATATCCATGGTTTGTTATAATCATTTGGTATAGCCATGGTTTGTTATAACCATTTGGTACAGCCATGGTTTGTTATAACCATTTGGTATAGCCATGGTTCATTATAACCATTTGGTATAGCCATGGTTTGTTATAACCATTTGGTATAGCCACGGTTTGTTATAACCATTGGTATAGCCATGGTTTGTTATAACCATTTGGTATAGCCATGGTTTGTTATAACCATTTGGTATAGCCATGGTTTGTTATGGGGTGGTGGGCCTAGCCTTGTGGTTAAAGCTTTCGCTCGTCACGCCAAAGACCCGGGTTCGATTATCCACATGTGTTCAATGTGTGAAGCCCATTTCTGGTGTCCTATGCCATGATATTGCTGGAGTATTGCTGTAAGGGGTGTAAAACCAAACTCAGAGCCAAGAAAAATAGATTGTTATATCCATTGTTTGTTATGAACATGTTTGTTATGAACATAGTTAACTGTGTTATGAATTTATTTTTATAAGAATTCATAGGTTTTGAGTAATCTTGTTTAAGTATTTGTGTTTTACAATTTCTTATAGCTTGTGGCCTCAACATCCCAAACTTTGTATAATCACTCGAAGTGGTAACAGGGTCAGTGGGGTTGGGGGGTTGTTCTCGTCACGCTGAGAACACAGGTTTTGACTCCCTACATGGGAACAGTGTGTGAAGCCCATTTTTAGTGTCCCCAGGGTGATATTGGTGAAATATGGCCAAAAGTGGCAAAAAAACACTCACTCACTCGCTCGAGACGTTACAATTTGCATCCTAAAATTACGCTTTTACGCTTGTCCTCAACCTAAATATTATTTGGGGGCATATTTTTTTATCACTATCATGCCTAAAATCATGGAGAGCGAATTGTGCATGCAATGGTGAAGCATTCCATAGAAATACTGTACTGACAAATGACAGCCATTCTTGCATTTCACAAAGTGTTTAAATATCCTTGACTCAATGTCTCTGATTGTCTCCAGAAGTCAAATTATCTTTAATCTTTGCAAGGGAAGAAAGAGAACTAATTTGATTTACCTTGACTGATATTACTTGAGAAGTCGAAAACTCCACATTGTCTGTCAGAAAAACAGTTAATTTCCGTCTCAGGATGAAATTTATGAATGTTCGGGAGCTTTGACCACATGTTTATGTATGTCTTGGCCAACCAAAACTGTTGAAGCGAAAACCTGCATCAGGGTACTTTTCAAAGGGCAAGTTGACCCGAATTTGAACCTTCTTGTCTTGTACTTTTTCAACATAAATAGTGTTTATCAAGTAGTTTTATAGACAAAACAGGATGATATTACAAGTAACTAATCTATGTTTTGCATTATATCGATTCATATTTTGCACATTTACTGAAAGTTCTGTCCACAATAAACATATTATGGCTTATGTCCCTTGCAGTATGATGTCACTTGTGATAAACTGATAAACAAATGACATTAGATCTTATTAGACCCATTTCTGGGGCGGTGGGGTAGCCTAGTGGGTAAAGCGTTCGCGCACGTCACGCCAAAGACCCGGGTTCGATTCCCCACATGGGTACAATGTGTGAAGCCCATTTCTGGTGTCCCCACCCGTGATATTGCTGGAATATTGCTAAAAGCGGCGTAAAACTAAATTCAGTCAGTCAGTCAGACCCATTTTATGTGGTATACAGGGGGTGGGGTGTAGGGGTTTATTTCGAAGTGCAGCCTACTGTTTTGACCCTAATTGTGCTCGGGCGTCAGCTGGCTTAGTGTACAGCTCTGTTCCGCACTCTGACAAAGTTGCAGTTTAAAAAATGTACACATTACAACGTTCTTATTTCTGCACAGTGTAACCAAATTGTATACCATTCATCTTCAGGTGGTCGTCTTTCCAACATTATCTTCTTTTAGCAAATCCAAAACGTCTGTGCACAGTAGATACAGCTTGCCATCGGTGAATGTGTCTGCATTCAAGGTTCTAATAGGGACTGGGAGAATTTAATATTAAACAAAAAAAGCCCAACATGTAACTGTTATCACTGGGTTGTTTGATGACACAAGTGTTCTAAAATCAGCTATGTTACCCCTATCACATCGCCTATAATTCCAACTCAGCTTCCTTAAGCGAATTCTTCCTACAGTTCGAAATAAAATGACAATTGGTGTGTGTCACCAATACCAAGTGTCTCTGTGAAATCAAGCAAAATATGTCAGATGTAAAAACTAAAAGACCACTTGTTTGAAATATAAACTAACCCAATTAAAATTTTACACTGTGTATCATTTTCTCGTATTGTGAGAGATCCGTTCACCTACTTATTGCATACACTTCCTCATAAGTTTTAGAACATGGATGGGAAGAGTTCAGTAGCAAAGGT
Source organism: Haliotis rubra (assembly GCF_003918875.1). Lineage (NCBI taxonomy): Eukaryota > Metazoa > Mollusca > Gastropoda > Lepetellida > Haliotidae > Haliotis > Haliotis rubra. The sequence continues at coordinate 389,159 of NW_025767381.1, read as the reverse complement.
TTTTATTGTGTACACTTGCCCTTCACATAAAAACGTGACCCGTGAAGATCCGGGGTGGAATAGGTCTTCAGCAACCCATGCTTGCCACAAAAGGCGACTATGCTTGTCGTAAGAGGCGACTAACAGGATCGGGTGGTCAGGTTCGCTGACTTGGTTGCCACATGTCATCGGTTCCCAATTGCGTAAATCGATGCTCAAGCTGTTGATCACTGGATTGTCTGATCCAGACTCGATTATTTACAGACCGCCACCATATAGCTGGAATATTGCTGAGTGCAGTCTAAAACTAAACTCACTCACTCACATAAAAACATACTCTTTGACACCACTAATTATTCGCAATCTTTCATTAGGGCAAACATCTTGGTTTCATGTTGGCCAAACAAGCAGATATCTAGCTTCTTTGTACATAATAATGATTTTTTTCAGCAACCCAAGCTTGTTGTAAGAGGCGACTAACAGGATTTGGTTGACACGTCATCATACCAGAACTGAGTCGATTGATGCTCATGATGTTGATCACTTGATTGTCTGGTCCAGACCCGATTATTTATAGACTGCTGCCATATTCCTGGAATATTGCTGAGTGCGGTGTTGAACTAATAGTTGGATGGATGTCTGTGATCCACAGCGGCATAAAACGAATACCTTCCCTGTAGTTTACTACTTTTCTGATAGTATCGAGAACCTGGCCTAACCAAAATGTGGAGGGGAATGTGTGCTCCGTTATCTATGGCACTGCTAATTGCTTTACAGAATTATATCCCATGTTATGGTATATATGCCAGTATTTACTCTTATATGACAGGGGCGGTGGGGTAGCCTAATGGTTAAAGCGTTGGCTCGTCACGCCGAAGACCCGGGTTCGAATCCCCACATGGGTACAATGTGTGAAGCCCATTTCTGGTGTCCCTGCCGTGATGTTGCTGGAATATTGCTAAAAGCGGCGTAAAACCAAACTCAGTCTGAGGCAGTCTTATATGACACTGTCAAAATATGATTTCATCCTTGCTTAAAGACCCGTGAAGATCGGGGATAGAATTGATCTTCAGCAAGCCATGCTTGTCGTAATAGGCTACTAACGGGATTGGGTGGTCAGGCTCGCTGACTTGGTTGATACATGTCATCATATCCCAGTGATTGTTGGAATGTTTACGAAGCTGCCAAAAAGTACCCTTTCCTACATGCATAAACTTCATCATTGTCAAACCCGTGAAGGTCTGGGTTAGAATATTGATCTTCAGTAACCTGTGCTTGTCATATGAGGCGACTAATGGGATCGGGTGGTCAGGCTCGCTGACTTGGTTGATACATGTCAGCGGTTCCCAATTGCTCAGATCGGTGCTCATGTTGTTGATCACTGGATTGTCTGGTTGATTATTTACAGACCGCCGCCATATAGCTGGAATATTGCTGAGTACGGCGTAAAACTAAACTCACTCATCATTGTCAGATTGCACCAACCAGAAAGTACATTTCATACAAGCATGCACCTCATGATTGTTGGAATGCTTACCAAGCCACCAGAAACAAACCCTTCATGACAGGATGTACCTGTACTTACTAGAATACCCTTGCATTTGGTTGAAGGGACCAATTTCGTAACATAATGGTATTGGACGATTAGCATTGGATACTGGGGTATCAAATCTGCCCCAGAATTTCACAGAGAAAGATACCGTGATGGTCCGGGTTAGAATATTGGCCTCCAGTAACCCATGCTTGTCGTAAGAGGCGACTAATGGGATCGGGTGGTCAGGCTCGCTGACACATGTCATGGGTTCCCAATTGCGTAGATCGATGCTCATGTTGTTGATCAGTGGATTGTCTGGTCCAGACTCGATTATTTACACTCCTGCCATATAGCTGGTATATTGCTGAGTGTGGCATAAAACTAAACAAACTCACTCACTCACTCACTCACTCACTCACTCACTCACTCACTCACTCACTCACTCACTCACTCACTCACTCACTCACTCACTCACTCACTCACTCACTCACTCACTCACTCACTCTAATATCAGTGCAGCGTTAAACAACTAAGAAACCAACCAAGATTAGTGGGCCTTATATGACATGACTTATACTTATGGACTTGCCCAATGCGGACAGGGTAACAGTCTGAAAACACCAACTACTCTGCCTGCTCAGACCCTGTTGCCTCATTTTAAGAACAGAGCATGTACCGAATATTACCGTCTATAAGCCGAATTTTGAGGACCCCAAAAATATGTCTGTAGAAGGGGGTCATCTTATCTATGAGATACAATTTCACGGAAATATTTCTCAGCTCGCCAGTGCCCTGCCAGGACGAGGTTACCAATACATCGGCCAGGATGTTTGCCACGATTACAGCGTTCATGTTGTGAATGATGAATAAAATACATATTAACCTGTACGTTTTCATTATTTCAACATATTATTACGGATTAGTCAGTATGGCATTTATCGTACCTACCTATTTACACACAAAAACACCACAACAACGTGTCCGGTCGCCATTTGCAAAATGACATGTGCCAACAGTCAGCTGTTTCCTGTGACGTCACATAGGGTGAGGAGTTTGATTGCTTACCACTGTTTTTAACGCTACACAAGCGATACACAAGTACATGAACAATTATATTAACTGGGCAGGTTGCTATTGTTTTGACGTTTGCACAAACACTTTTAAGCAGTCCGAGCTTATTGGAGAAGGGGCTTAAGCCTGTGAGTGAATGATGTATGTTCAGTGCGTTCATAGTTTATACAGTACAAACAGATTTACATGGCGGCAATATTTGATGAAGGGGCCTAATTCCTTCGTATACAAAACAAATATAATTAACCTGTGAACCCTATGAGTGAATGATGTATGTTCAGTGCGTTCATAGTTTATACAGTACAAACAGATTAACATGACGGCAATGTTTAATGTTTGGGAGATGTTGTATCAAGGAAATTGGTTAGTTAATGCACATAGGTATAAAAGTTTGAATAAGTTCTGGAAATGACATTCTCATCATGAGTTCGAAAAAGAAAACGCCACACCTACGATGCTTCATTTAAGTTGCGAGTTGTTGCTCTAGCTGAGGCAACTTATGTCTATGAGAGATATGATTTTGGCACTGATTTTGAGGGTCAAGTTTGGGGGTTGTCTTATCTGTGGGCTCGTCTTATAGACGGTAATATATGGTACTTCATTGAAAACATTCAGCTGTGACAAATCCTGAACATTTCTGTGCCTGGACTTACATAACAGGTCCTGTTAATTACTGTCACTGCCACATGGTTGACACATTTATTGCTTTTTATGATTATGAACCTAATCCTGTGAGTTTAAATATCATTTGTCAATTGCTCATTGATCTTGTGTGCTGATTCTCTGACTTCACAATTTTCTTTAGTTTGCATCAATTTCTGGATTAACCTTCATGTTCAACTTTCGAATCAGAATGAAGCAAACATTTTACAAGCACCGAAATACTTCAATAATGGAGCAAGAAACTCTCACATTGATTACGTTTTTTCAGTATTTTGAGGTTTATGTGGAAACAACTGTGTATCCCATTGAAGTATTCACTGATTTTAAGCCACTGACTTTTCTTCACAAAACGATGAATGAAAATCAACAATTGATCAGGTGGAGTTCATCTCTGCAAGAGTTTAATCATAAGATCAAACAAATCATTTGCAAAGACAGTGTAATTGCAGAGTCAGATCAGAGTACTTATGCAGATTTGCTTTTTACTTCAGGTTATATAACAGTGACATGTATTTTATGTTCATGTAATCTGTTTAATAGGATCTTCAATACAAACACATTTTTTCTTGAAGTTATTGAGTTTAATTAAAGTTTTCACAGCGAAGTAATTTACTTCCTGAAGAGGGAGAGTTTTGTGGCTGAATATGCTTTCAGTAAATTTCTGTTGATTGTTTGTGGTGGCTTGTTGAAGGGATTGTAAAATAGAGTGACCTCCCTTAGTTGTGTACTGTCTAAGCTATTATAAAACTCTGTCCATCTTTGTAAAAACTCCTTATATTGAGAGGTGTTCTGTGACGAACTTGTTTACAGTTGTTATAATTAATTCTCATCTTGGACCTACTATCGCTTTTGATAGGTCATGTGAAGTGATAGTTTCTAAAAGGCAGGCTGTAGATATATAAGAGTGAGAAAAGGCCATTTGAGATCTTCTATGACTTGACTTCCAAGTTAACTATTTACCCAGTGTGTTCAGGAAACGTCTGAAAACAACTTTTCTGTCTCCTTCCAACACTGTTTCTTTGATTCAAGGGGTTGTAGGGTAGCCTAGTGGTTAAAGCGTTGGCTTGTCATGCCAAAGACCTGGGTTCGATTCCCCACATGGGTACAATGTGTGATGCCCATTTCTGGTGTCCCCCGCCATGATATTGCTGGTATATTGCTAAAAGCGGCGTAAAACTAGACTCACTCACTCACTCACTCACTCACTCACTCACTCACTCACTCACTCACTCTTTGATTCAAGAACAGATCATGAGCCTCATTCAAGACATTTGTGAGTGCACTGACATGGCCTGTTTACTAACCCCAAAAGTTTTGGGGTTTTTCATAGGGGTAAAAGGATTCTAAAAGTCACATATGACATCATGAGAAAAGTCACATGTGACATCATGAGGCCACATGAGTTGACATAATGGCTGAAGCTGAGATAGCAGAAACTGTTTTTACGATTAAAATATAAATAACAATGCTTTTGCATTCAAAATTGGGGTGCATGTTTTTAATGGCTTTATCTTAACCAAGGCAGTTATTGTAATGTTTCAGTATTTTCCTTTAATTACTGCTGTGCCACATATTTGGCCCATTTTATTCCTATGTATTATCATGATATTGTAATATTGTCAAAAGCAGCGTAAATCCCAACTCACTCACTGAACTTGTGAATCAGTTGGTAATAGCGTTGAGACTTAAAGTAGGCAATACAACAATGATGATTATTCTGTATCACTGTTCGATGTTCTAAGTGTTATTTGAACTTTCTTGTGTTGTCCATGCTTGGAAAGTAGAAGTATAATGGCTGGTTTGTCAAGTAATAAAAATGGTTATCCCCTCATAGTTCTGTGCTAATAGCTTTTCATATGACAGTTCTATTTCTCATTCTCGTTGCAACCAGTTTGTATTGTATCTAAGTTGTGTTTGACGAGAAGAACTACAGTCAGACTGTAACGAACCGAAACAAATATAAAGTCTACGAATGGCCTTGAGATGTCTAACACATGGTGAAACTTTATGGATGTCAACTTCTGTAATATGTTAGACCAATGAAGATCTAGGTTGGAATTGGTCTTCAGTAACCCATGCTTGTCGTAAGGGATGACTAACGGGATTGGGTGGTCAGGCTCACTGACTTGGTTGACACATGTCATCATATCCCAATTGCGTAGATCGATGCTCATGCTGTTGATCACTGGATTGTCTCGTCCAGACTAGATTATTTACAGAATGCCGCCATATAGCTGGAATATTGCTGAGTACGGCATAAAACTAAACTCACTCACTCACTCACTGTAACATGTTAACATATATACCAAGCTTTGTGTATCAAAGGTTGTCAGAATAAATGTCAGAAAAGACATGTTTTTTAAATGAGATGGTCAGTAACTGATAAATTCATGCGTTGGTTTCCTGGTACACAGCTGAAAAACAGAGTAAACTGAACATGTCACTTGGTTAACCCAATCAAGTGAAAAAATATTAGCTGTCCCTGTGATGTCATGTGAATGTCACTGAGATGACTCTATCATATGACGATAGTGTCACTGAAATGTCTCTGTGACGTCACAATAATGGCAGTGAGTTGTCTCTGTGATGTCATGTGAATGTCCCTGAGATGTCTCTATCATATGACGGTAGTGTCACTGAAATGTCTCTGTGACATCACAATAATGGCAGTGAGTTGTCTCTGTGATGTCATGTGAATGTCCCTGAGATGTCTCTATCATGACGATAGTGTCACTGAAATGTCTCTGTGACGTCACAATAATGGCAGTGAGTTGTCTCTGTGATGTCATGTGAATGTCCCTGAGATGTCTCTATCATATGACGGTAGTGTCACTGAAATGTCTCTGTGACATCACAATAATGGCAGTGAGTTGTCTCTGTGATGTCATGTGAATGTCCCTGAGATGTCTCTATCATGACGGTAGTGTCACTGAAATGTCTCTGTGACATCACAATAGTGGCAGTGAGATCTCTCTGTGATGTTGTGAATGTCCCTGAGATGTCTATCATATGACAATAGTGTCACTGAAATGTCTCTGTGACGTCACAATAATGGCAGTGAGTTGTCTCTGTGATGTCACTGGAAAGTCCCTGAGATGTTTCTTTCATGTGACGATAGTGTCACTGAAATGTCTCTGTGACGTCACAATAATGGCAGTGAGTTGTCTCTGTGATGTCATGTGAATGTCACTGAGATGTCTCTATCATATGACGATAGTGTCACTGAAATGTCTCTGTGACGTCATAATAATGGCAGTGAGTTGTTTCTGTGAAGTCATGTGAATGTCCCTGAGATGTCTCTATCATATGACGGTAGTGTCACTGAAATGTCTCTGTGACATCACAATAGTGGCAGTGAGATCTCTGTGATGTTGTGAATGTCCCTGAGATGTCTCTATCATATGACGATAGTGTCACTGAAATGTCTCTGTGACATCACAATAATGGCAGTGAGTTGTCTCTGTGATGTCATGAAAGTCCCTGAGATGTCTATCATATGACTATGTAGTGTCACTGAAATGTCTCTGTGACGCCACAATAATGGCAATGAGTTGTCTCTGTGATGTCATGGGAAAGTCCCTGAGATGTCTATCATATGACAATAGTGTCACTGAAATGTCTCTGTGACATCACAATAATGGCAGTGAGTTGTCTCTGTGATGTCATGTGAATGTCCCTGAGATGTCTCTATCATATGACGGTAGTGTCACTGAAATGTCTCTGTGACATCACAATAGTGGCAGTGAGATCTCTCTGTGATGTTGTGAATGTCCCTGAGATGTCTCTATCATATGACGATAGTGTCACTGAAATGTCTCTGTGACATCACAATAATGGCAGTGAGTTGTCTCTGTGATGTCATGGGAAAGTCCCTGAGATGTCGATCATATGACGATAGTGTCACTGAAATGTCTCTGTGACGTCACAATAATGGCAGTGAGTTGTCTCTGTGATGTCATGGGAAAGTCCCTGAGATGTCTATCATATGACAATAGTGTCACTGAAATGTCTCTGTGACGTCACAATAATGGCAGTGAGTTGTCTCTGTGATGTCACTGGAAAGTCCCTGAGATGACTATCATGTGACGATAGTGTCACTGAAATGTCTCTGTGACATCACAATAATGGCAGTGAGTTGTCTCTGTGATGTCATGTGAATGTCACTGAGATGTCTCTATCATATGACGATAGTGTCACTGAAATGTCTCTGTGATGTCACAATAATGGCAGTGAGATTCTTCTGTGATATCCTGTGAATGTCCCTGAGATGTCTCTATCATATGACGATAATGTCACTGAAATGTCTCTGTGACGTCACAATAATGTCAATGAGATGCCTCTGTGATGTCATGTGAATGTCACTGAGATGTCTCTATCATATGACGATATGTCACTGAAATGTCTCTGTGACGCCACAATAATGGCAGTGAGTTGTCTCTGTGATGTCATGTGAATGTCCCTGAGATGTTTCTTTCATATGACGGTAGTGTCACTGAAATGTCTCTGTGACGTCACAATAATGGCAATGAGTTGTGTCTGTGATGTCATGTGAATGTCCCTGAGATGTCTCTATCATATGACGATAATGTCACTGAAATGTCTCTGTGACGTCACAATAATGTCAATGAGATGCCTCTGTGATATCATGTGAATGTCCCTGAGATGTCTCTATCATATGACGATAGAGTCACTGAAATGTCTCTGTGATGTCACAATAATGGCAGTGAGATTCTTCTGTGATATCCTGTGAATGTCCCTGAGATGTCTCTATCATATGACGATAGTGTCACTAAAATGTCTCTGTGACGTCACAATAATGGCAGTGAGTTGTCTCTGTGATGTCATGTGAATGTCACTGAGATGACTCTATCATATGACGATAGTGTCACTGAAATGTCTCTGTGACATCACAATAATGGCAGTGAGTTGTCTCTGTGATGTCATGTGAATGTCCCTGAGATGTCTCTATCATGACGGTAGTGTCACTGAAATGTCTCTGTGACATCACAATAGTGGCAGTGAGATCTCTCTGTGATGTTGTGAATGTCCCTGAGATGTCTATCATATGACAATAGTGTCACTGAAATGTCTCTGTGACGTCACAATAATGGCAGTGAGTTGTCTCTGTGATGTCACTGGAAAGTCCCTGAGATGTTTCTTTCATGTGACGATAGTGTCACTGAAATGTCTCTGTGACGTCACAATAATGGCAGTGAGTTGTCTCTGTGATGTCATGTGAATGTCACTGAGATGTCTCTATCATATGACGATAGTGTCACTGAAATGTCTCTGTGACGTCATAATAATGGCAGTGAGTTGTTTCTGTGAAGTCATGTGAATGTCCCTGAGATGTCTCTATCATATGACGGTAGTGTCACTGAAATGTCTCTGTGACATCACAATAGTGGCAGTGAGATCTCTCTGTGATGTTGTGAATGTCCCTGAGATGTCTCTATCATATGACGATAGTGTCACTGAAATGTCTCTGTGACATCACAATAATGGCAGTGAGTTGTCTCTGTGATGTCATGTGAAAGTCCCTGAGATGTCTATCATATGACGGTAGTGTCACTGAAATGTCTCTGTGACGTCACAATAATGGCAATGAGTTGTCTCTGTGATGTCATGGGAAAGTCCCTGAGATGTCTATCATATGACAATAGTGTCACTGAAATGTCTCTGTGACATCACAATAATGGCAGTGAGTTGTCTCTGTGATGTCATGTGAATGTCCCTGAGATGTCTCTATCATATGACGGTAGTGTCACTGAAATGTCTCTGTGACATCACAATAGTGGCAGTGAGATCTCTCTGTGATGTTGTGAATGTCCCTGAGATGTCTCTATCATATGACGATAGTGTCACTGAAATGTCTCTGTGACATCACAATAATGGCAGTGAGTTGTCTCTGTGATGTCATGGGAAAGTCCCTGAGATGTCGATCATATGACGATAGTGTCACTGAAATGTCTCTGTGACGTCACAATAATGGCAGTGAGTTGTCTCTGTGATGTCATGGGAAAGTCCCTGAGATGTCTATCATATGACAATAGTGTCACTGAAATGTCTCTGTGACGTCACAATAATGGCAGTGAGTTGTCTCTGTGATGTCACTGGAAAGTCCCTGAGATGACTATCATGTGACGATAGTGTCACTGAAATGTCTCTGTGACATCACAATAATGGCAGTGAGTTGTCTCTGTGATGTCATGTGAATGTCACTGAGATGTCTCTATCATATGACGATAGTGTCACTGAAATGTCTCTGTGATGTCACAATAATGGCAGTGAGATTCTTCTGTGATATCCTGTGAATGTCCCTGAGATGTCTCTATCATATGACGATAATGTCACTGAAATGTCTCTGTGACGTCACAATAATGTCAATGAGATGCCTCTGTGATGTCATGTGAATGTCACTGAGATGTCTCTATCATATGACGATAATGTCACTGAAATGTCTCTGTGACGTCACAATAATGGCAGTGAGTTGTGTCTGTGATGTCATGTGAATGTCCCTGAGATGTTTCTTTCATATGACGGTAGTGTCACTGAAATGTCTCTGTGACGTCACAATAATGGCAATGAGTTGTGTCTGTGATGTCATGTGAATGTCCCTGAGATGTCTCTATCATATGACGATAATGTCACTGAAATGTCTCTGTGACGTCACAATAATGTCAATGAGATGCCTCTGTGATATCATGTGAATGTCCCTGAGATGTCTCTATCATATGACGGTAGTGTCACTGAAATGTCTCTGTGACGTCACAATAATGGCAGTGAGTTGTCTCTGTGATGTCATGTGAATGTCACTGAGATGACTCTATCATATGACGATAGTGTCACTGAAATTTCTCTGTGACATCACAATAATGGCAGTGAGTTGTCTCTGTGATGTCATGTGAATGTCCCTGAGATGTCTCTATCATATGACGGTAGTGTCACTGAAATGTCTCTGTGACATCACAATAGTGGCAGTGAGATCTCTCTGTGATGTCAGGTGAATGTCCCTGAGATGTCTCTATCATATGACGATAGTGTCACTGAAATGTCTCTGTGACATCACAATAATGGCAGTGAGTTGTCTCTGTGATGTCATGGGAAAGTCCCTGAGATGTCGATCATATGACGATAGTGTCACTGAAATGTCTCTGTGACGTCACAATAATGGCAGTGAGTTGTCTCTGTGATGTCATGGGAAAGTCCCTGAGATGTCTATCATATGACAATAGTGTCACTGAAATGTCTCTGTGATGTCACAATAATGGCAGTGAGTTGTCTCTGTGATGTCACTGGAAAGTCCCTGAGATGACTATCATGTGACGATAGTGTCACTGAAATGTCTCTGTGACATCACAATAATGGCAGTGAGTTGTCTCTGTGATGTCATGTGAATGTCACTGAGATGTCTCTATCATATGACGATAGAGTCACTGAAATGTCTCTGTGATGTCACAATAATGGCAGTGAGATTCTTCTGTGATATCCTGTGAATGTCCCTGAGATGTCTCTATCATATGACGATAGTGTCACTAAAATGTCTCTGTGACGTCACAATAATGGCAGTGAGTTGTCTCTGTGATGTCATGTGAATGTCACTGAGATGACTCTATCATATGACGATAGTGTCACTGAAATTTCTCTGTGACATCACAATAATGGCAGTGAGTTGTCTCTGTGATGTCATGTGAATGTCCCTGAGATGTCTCTATCATATGACGGTAGTGTCACTGAAATGTCTCTGTGACATCACAATAGTGGCAGTGAGATCTCTCTGTGATGTTGTGAATGTCCCTGAGATGTCTCTATCATATGACGATAGTGTCACTGAAATGTCTCTGTGACATCACAATAATGGCAGTGAGTTGTCTCTGTGATGCCATTGGAAAGTCCCTGAGATGTCGATCATATGACGATAGTGTCACTGAAATGTCTCTGTGACGTCACAATAATGGCAGTGAGTTGTCTCTGTGATGTCATGGGAAAGTCCCTGAGATGTCTATCATATGACAATAGTGTCACTGAAATGTCTCTGTGATGTCACAATAATGGCAGTGAGTTGTCTCTGTGATGTCACTGGAAAGTCCCTGAGATGACTATCATGTGACGATAGTGTCACTGAAATGTCTCTGTGACATCACAATAATGGCAGTGAGTTGTCTCTGTGATGTCATGAATGTCACTGAGATGTCTCTATCATATGACGATAGTGTCACTGAAATGTCTCTGTGATGTCACAATAATGGCAGTGAGATTCTTCTGTGATATCCTGTGAATGTCCCTGAGATGTCTCTATCATATGACGATAATGTCACTGAAATGTCTCTGTGACGTCACAATAATGTCAATGAGATGCCTCTGTGATGTCATGTGAATGTCACTGAGATGTCTCTATCATATGACGATAATGTCACTGAAATGTCTCTGTGACGTCACAATAATGGCAGTGAGTTGTGTCTGTGATGTCATGTGAATGTCCCTGAGATGTTTCTTTCATATGACGGTAGTGTCACTGAAATGTCTCTGTGACGTCACAATAATGGCAATGAGTTGTGTCTGTGATGTCATGTGAATGTCCCTGAGATGTCTCTATCATATGACGATAATGTCACTGAAATGTCTCTGTGACGTCACAATAATGTCAATGAGATGCCTCTGTGATATCATGTGAATGTCCCTGAGAAATCTCTATCATATGACGATAGAGTCACTGAAATGTCTCTGTGATGTCACAATAATGGCAGTGAGATTCTTCTGTGATATCCTGTGAATGTCCCTGAGATGTCTCTATCATATGACGATAGTGTCACTAAAATGTCTCTGTGACGTCACAATAATGGCAGTGAGTTGTCTCTGTGATGTCATGTGAATGTCACTGAGATGACTCTATCATATGACGATAGTGTCACTGAAATGTCTCTGTGATGTCACAATAATGGCAGTGAGTTGTCTCTGTGATGTCATGGGAAAGTCCCTGAGATGTCGATCATATGACGATAGTGTCACTGAAATGTCTCTGTGACGTCACAATAATGGCAGTGAGTTGTCTCTGTGATGTCATGGGAAAGTCCCTGAGATGTCTATCATATGACAATAGTGTCACTGAAATGTCTCTGTGATGTCACAATAATGGCAGTGAGTTGTCTCTGTGATGTCACTGGAAAGTCCCTGAGATGACTATCATGTGACGATAGTGTCACTGAAATGTCTCTGTGACATCACAATAATGGCAGTGAGTTGTCTCTGTGATGTCATGTGAATGTCACTGAGATGTCTCTATCATATGACGATAGAGTCACTGAAATGTCTCTGTGATGTCACAATAATGGCAGTGAGATTCTTCTGTGATATCCTGTGAATGTCCCTGAGATGTCTCTATCATATGACGATAGTGTCACTAAAATGTCTCTGTGACGTCACAATAATGGCAGTGAGTTGTCTCTGTGATGTCATGTGAATGTCACTGAGATGACTCTATCATATGACGATAGTGTCACTGAAATTTCTCTGTGACATCACAATAATGGCAGTGAGTTGTCTCTGTGATGTCATGTGAATGTCCCTGAGATGTCTCTATCATATGACGGTAGTGTCACTGAAATGTCTCTGTGACATCACAATAGTGGCAGTGAGATCTCTCTGTGATGTTGTGAATGTCCCTGAGATGTCTCTATCATATGACGATAGTGTCACTGAAATGTCTCTGTGACATCACAATAATGGCAGTGAGTTGTCTCTGTGATGCCATTGGAAAGTCCCTGAGATGTCGATCATATGACGATAGTGTCACTGAAATGTCTCTGTGACGTCACAATAATGGCAGTGAGTTGTCTCTGTGATGTCATGGGAAAGTCCCTGAGATGTCTATCATATGACAATAGTGTCACTGAAATGTCTCTGTGATGTCACAATAATGGCAGTGAGTTGTCTCTGTGATGTCACTGGAAAGTCCCTGAGATGACTATCATGTCATGACGATAGTGTCACTGAAATGTCTCTGTGACATCACAATAATGGCAGTGAGTTGTCTCTGTGATGTCATGTGAATGTCACTGAGATGTCTCTATCATATGACGATAGTGTCACTGAAATGTCTCTGTGATGTCACAATAATGGCAGTGAGATTCTTCTGTGATATCCTGTGAATGTCCCTGAGATGTCTCTATCATATGACGATAATGTCACTGAAATGTCTCTGTGACGCCACAATAATGTCAATGAGATGCCTCTGTGATGTCATGTGAATGTCACTGAGATGTCTCTATCATATGACGATAATGTCACTGAAATGTCTCTGTGACGCCACAATAATGGCAGTGAGTTGTGTCTGTGATGTCATGTGAATGTCCCTGAGATGTTTCTTTCATATGACGGTAGTGTCACTGAAATGTCTCTGTGACGCCACAATAATGGCAATGAGTTGTGTCTGTGATGTCATGTGAATGTCCCTGAGATGTCTCTCTATCATATGACGATAATGTCACTGAAATGTCTCTGTGACGCCACAATAATGTCAATGAGATGCCTCTGTGATATCATGTGAATGTCCCTGAGAAATCTCTATCATATGACGATAGAGTCACTGAAATGTCTCTGTGATGTCACAATAATGGCAGTGAGATTCTTCTGTGATATCCTGTGAATGTCCCTGAGATGTCTCTATCATATGACGATAGTGTCACTAAAATGTCTCTGTGACGTCACAATAATGGCAGTGAGTTGTCTCTGTGATGTCATGTGAATGTCACTGAGATGACTCTATCATATGACGATAGTGTCACTGAAATGTCTCTGTGATGTCACAATAATGGCAGTGAGTTGTCTCTGTGATGTCATGTGAATGTCCCTGAGATGTCTCTATCATATGACGATAGTGTCACTAAAATGTCTCTGTGACGTCATAATAATGGCAGTGAGATGTTTCTGTGAAGTCATGTGAATGTCCCTGAGATGTCTCTATCATATGATGGTAGTGTCACTGAAATGTCTCTGTGACATCACAATAGTGGCAGTGAGATCTCTCTGTGATGTTGTGAATGTCCCTGAGATGTCTCTATCATATGACGATAGTGTCACTGAAATGTCTCTGTGACTTCACAATAATGGCAATGAGTTGTGTCTGTGATGTCATGTGAATGTCCCTGAGATGTCTCTATCATATGACGATAATGTCACTGAAATGTCTCTGTGATGTCACAATCATGTCAATGAGATGTCTCTGTGATGTCATGTGAATGTCCCTGAGATGTTTCTATCATATGATGGTAGTGTCACTGAAATGTCTCTGTGAAGTCACAATAATGGCAGTGAGTTGTCTCTGTGATGTCATGGGAAAGTCCCTGAGATGTCTATCATATGACGATAGTGTCACTGAAATGTCTCTGTGATGTCACAATAATGGAAGTGAGTTGTCTCTGTGATGTCATGTGAATGTCCCTGAGATGTCTCTATCATATGACGATAGTGTCACTGAAATGTCTCTGTGATGTCACAATAATGGCAGTGAGATGTCTCTGTGATGTCATGTGAATGTCCCTGAGATGTCTCTATCATATGACGGTAGTGTCACTGAAATGTCTCTGTGATGTCACAATAATGGCAGTGAGATGTGTCTGTGATGTCAGGTGAATGTCACTGAGATGTCTCTATCATATGACAATAGTGTCACTGAAATGTCTCTGTGATGTCACAATAATGGCAGTGAGATTCTTCTGTGATATCCTGTGAATGTCCCTGAGATGTCTCTATCATATGACGATAGTGTCACTGAAATGTCTCTGTGACGTCACAATAATGGCAGTGAGTTGTCTCTGTGATGTCATGTGAAAGTCCCTGAGATGTCTATCATATGACGATAGTATCACTGAAATGTCTCTGTGACGTCACAATAATGGCAGTGAGTTGTCTCTGTGATGTCAGATGAATGTCACTGAGATGTCTCTATCATATATCGATAGTGTCACTGAAATGTCTCTGTGATGTCACAATAATGGCAGTGAGTTGTCTCTGTGATGTCATGTGAATGTCCCTGAGATGTCTCTATCATATGACGATAGTGTCACTGAAATGTCTCTGTGACATCACAATAATGGCAGTGAGATGTCTCTGTGATGTCAGGTGAATGTCACTGAGATGTCATCTCAATACTTTCAGTTATAAAGACACCAAAGTGATGTCATTAAATGGCTTTGTTTTCTAAAGGTTTGCAAAATGAATGGAATGAATTCACAACTACAGCTCTTTAAGAAAAGAATCAATAGGTGAATTTATTGATGGAGTAACTTCCATGATAGCTTGTATAAAACATGTTGTGTTCATTACATGTTTAATATCAGTAAACTCAATGTCAGAAAATAACTGTTTAGTTTAGCAGGGATTACTTACAAGCACTTGCAAAAGACTGGAATTAGAAACTTTCTCTGTGATCTGATCATCATTGGCAGTTGAATATATTCATGTACTTGTTGGGGCCGTTGATAAAATGTATGTGTCCGGCTCTTATGGGTCAGTAGAGGGCCCGTCTTTGCAGAATGAATGAATCCTATTTTCGTAACATGTAGGAGGGCATTCTACAGGGACATTGTAATCTATGAGGGTGTCAGCAATAGTATTTTCTGTCAAGCTTCAAATGTTTTGATTAGCGTCAAGGGAAATAGGGCAGCTGTTGCAAAAACAGCAGTGAAATGTTTGTTTTCCTGATCAAACTTAAAAGTGCATATCATGCCTATTTGGTGTCTAAGTGAGTGAGTTTATGCCGCCCTCAGCAATAATCCAGCTATATGGCGGCGGTCTGCAAATAATCGAACCTGGACCAGACAATCCAGTGATCAACAGCATGAGCATCGATCTACACATTTGGGATGCGATGACATGTATCAACCCAGTCAGCGAGCCTGACCACCTGATCACATTAGTTGCCTCTTACGACAAGTGGTGACTGAAGATAGATTCTAACACGGACCTTCACGGGTATTTTGGTGTCTAGACATGTGCAACGGGCCAGTGATGTCATCAGCAGCATCCTCAGCAGACAGGCACAGTGACACAATTATGATCAGGGGTTGAAAGTACGAACAACACTCAGCAAGGTCATACATTTTAGCCACCCAATACTCATTTCACTTAGCTCTTAGCATAAGTGTGTGTAATTCACACACAATTCATCCCAGATTCTCCAAAAGGAATCAGTCTTCGAGAAAAGCCTGATGTTCTGACTTTGAATCTTTTCGGGGACAAAAGCATTGGTACCAAAGGACCAATTCTGACGCCGAATCCCAACAGAGACAAAAGCATTGGTACCAAAGGACCAATTCTGACGCCGAATCCCAACAGAGACAAAAGCATTGGTACAAAGGGACCAATTCTGACGCCGAATCCCAACAGAGACAAAAGCATTGGTACCAAAGGACCAATTCTGACGCCGAATCCCAACAGAGACAAAAACATTGGTACCAAAGGACCAATTCTGACGCCGAATCCCAACAGAGACAAAAGCATTGGTACCAAGGGACCAATTCTGACATTGAATCCCAATAGAAACAAAAGCATTGATTACAAGGGACTAATTCTGGCATGGAATCACCTCAGGAAGGGAAGCATTGGTACCAAGGGACCAATTCTGACATTGAATCCCAATAGAGACAAAAGCATTGGTACCAAAGGACCAATTCTGACGCCAAATCCCAACAGAGACAAAAACATTGGTACCAAAGGACCAATTCTGAAGCCGAATCCCAACAGAGACAAAAACATTGGTACCAAAGGACCAATTCTGACGCCGAATCCCAACAGAGACAAAAACATTGGTACCAAAGGACCAATTCTGACGCCGAATCCCAACAGAGACAAAAGCATTGGTACCAAAGGACCAATTCTGACGCCGAATCCCAACAGAGACAAAAGCATTGGTACCAAAGGACCAATTCTGACGTCGAATCCCAACAGAGACAAAAGCATTGGTACCAAAGGACCAATTCTGACGCGAATCCCAACAGAGACAAAAACATTGGTACCAAAGGACCAATTCTGACGCCGAATCCCAACAGAGACAAAAGCATTGGTACCAAGGGACCAATTCTGACATTGAATCCCAATAGAAACAAAAGCATTGATTACAAGGGACTAATTCTGGCATGGAATCACCTCAGGAAGGGAAGCATTGGTACCAAGGGACCAATTCTGACATTGAATCCCAATAGAGACAAAAGCATTGGTACAAAAGGACCAATTCTGACGCCGAATCCCAACAGAGACAAAAACATTGGTACCAAAGGACCAATTCTGACGCCGAATCCCAACAGAGACAAAAACATTGGTACCAAAGGACCAATTCTGACGTCGAATCCCAACAGAGACAAAAGCATTGGTACCAAGGGACCAATTCTGACATTGAATCCCAATAGAAACAAAAGCATTGATTACAAGGGACTAATTCTGGCATGGAATCACCTCAGGAAGGGAAGTATTGGTACCAAGGGACCAATTCTGACATTGAATCCCAATAGAAACAAAGGCATTGGTTACAAGGGACTAATTCTGGCATGGTATCCCCTCAGGAAGGGAAGCATTGGTACCAAGGGACCAATTCTGACATGGAATCCCAATAGAAACAAAAACATTGCTTACAAGGGACCAATTCTGGCATGGTATCCCCTCAGGAAGGGAAGCATTGGTACCAAGGGACCAATTCTGACATGGAATCCCAATAGAAACAAAAACATTGGTTACAAGGGACCAATTCTGGCATGGTATCCCCTCAGGAAGGGAAGCATTGGTACCAAGGGACCAATTCTGACATGGAATCCCAATAGAAACAAAAACATTGGTTACAAGGGACCAATTCTGACATGGTATCCCAATAGAAACAAAAGCATTGGTTACAAGGGACTTATTCTGGCATGGAATCCCCTCAGGAAGGGAAGCAATGGCTACCAGGGAGCAGGGGCTCCTTTGATGAAGCAACCTTTACTAAGATTAACCATAACTCCCATTCTTTAACATTGCACTAAGGTTACCTCAGCGACTTAAGATCACGTTTGTGCTCTGTGAAAGGAGGCCAAGTTCTGATGTTGAATCCCTACAAAGACGGAAGCATTGGGTACTAGGGACCAATTCTGAATCCCTACAGCGGCATAAAACTCAACTCCCTCACTGATTAAGCCTTGTAACATTAACTGAAGCGCTCAAGAGTTGCTGGACTAATGAATGTTCACAAGCCTTCCACAACAAGGGTGTGGGGGTATTGCACTTCATTACCTTACAATGGTGATATAACAATATCTATGAAGTCATGGATCCCATGTTTGCTGCTATGTCTGTTGCCTTAGGTGCCTTAGGTCCCCTAGATCTCCGAGAATCCAATCTCATTACACAGAATAACAACAGCATATGCACTTTCCTGATTTAATTAATTATTTTTCTTTGAAATTGTATATGAAGAGCTGGGCAAAGTCTGGTATGTTTCTGATTTGCATAAGGCAGTGACTATCACAAATGTCGAGTTATAAATAATAATAATCATATAAAAAGTTCAACACGAATATTCGATAAAGTTAATTGCCAAAGTCTAGATTGTTGAACATTTGTTGTAAGAGAATAACTGCTGTAAATATTAAATGATGAAAGTTGTTTACCTGAGCTTGATTGAAAACTTGATGGTTTAGTTTCAACTTGGCCCGGGGCTTGACCAATGATACCTGATTAGGTGCTTTATCAGAGATTCTTACTTACCTGGGTGCCGCTTAACAAGATGGTCTTAACGTGAACGTAATTCTATATACCTTAACATAGACATATAGCAGCCATAGAGTTACACACGGCATATTTGGGATTACACTTTCTCAGTTAAGTACAGATTATAGTACTTTTGTTAGATTGAGTCCCTTCTGGGATTCGACTGCCTCCGTGGTGTAGTGGTTAGAGCGTCCGCCTGGAGAGCGGAAGGTCGCAGGTTCGATCCCCGACCGCGACATACCAAAAGACATTAAAATATGGTACTTGTTGGTCCCTGCCTGGCACTCGGTATTAATGGGTACAACAAGGACTGGTCACCTCGGAGTCAGTATAATGTGTCTGGGTGGGGTATTCATGCTTCACTGCGGCATGGTATCTCAGTGGGCTAGCACTATAAAACCAGCTTCAGTCTGGGCTAGTACAAGCAGCCACACATACACATACACACGCATGCACGTCATCATATGAGCGAAATATTCCCAGCACGACATTAAACCCAATTTCACCTCACCTCACCCTTCTGGGATTCGAACCCACACCCTCAGAGTCAGGCACCTAATCGCCCACACACAAAGTCCACCGTCTACCCTACTCAGGCACTGCAGCTTCCACAACAATGGAAGTTGGACAACTGGTAGTCCAGACCACGGACTTTGTGTACTCCCCTGGTAAATGTAAATTGACACAGCTCCCACGGCCAAAAGCCAAGGGTGTGGGTTCAAATCGCGGATGGGACTCAACCCAACAAAAGTACCAGAATCTCTACTTGACTGAGAAAGTGTAATCCCAAATATAAAATGTGTTTCATTTGACCACTTTCGAAAATGGCATTGTGTATTCATAACCATACAGTAACATTTTGTACACCAACACCTTGGTACTGCGTGTACACAAGCCCAACTGGATGCTGTGATACTTATCAGCTGATTAAATGTAAACCCTCTCATGTCAGGTTAATCATCATCTTAAGAAAGTAAATTGTGTATTCATGACTTATCACAGTCAGATGAGTACAAATAATCTGAAAAGCATTTTGAGTATTGTCATCATGTAAAAGGTATTGTGTGTCTATAATATACCAAATCCACACCCTGAAGCCTGCTCATAGCACATAGTAACATTTTGACCCTGGTCAATGGATCAATGTGCACTGGCTTTTCATTCTCAACTCCCTGGGGAGTATTCACCTCAAGCAGCCAATCAGGAAGCTTAACATGTACATTACATTGTCATCCTATTGTTTATTTCATTTGAAGATATATCACCAAATGATGTTTACACATTGTACCTCAGTTTACATTCATACATAAAATGCATGTACACATTAACCTCTTTGAGCACTAAATAGCATGAACAATCCCTAAGGCTTTATTTAGAAAAGATTATTTTTTATTTCAGAAATCCCCATCCTGTGAAAGTCAATCTGCAGAGAAAACGTCACTTCTAAACAAGGGGGAGACAACTGGCAGAACCAGTTTGCAGGCAACAAAAGGTTCATTGTTCATTCCTAATTTATTACATCTTACAAATAGAATTGGGTTGTAATCAGTACATTCAACTATGTGATTGCTGAATTAAATAGTTTGAAGAAAAAATAAACACTGAAAAAACATGTTCAAATTAGAGAGAAAATATAAATATAATTTTGTAAAAGAAGTCATCTGTGATATGACTCTATGTCAAGCTACACTGACACGGTAAGGATGTCATCTTTCGGATAACTAAACACCCAGCTGAACTGACATGGTAAGGATGTCATCTCTAGGATAACTAAACACCCAGCTGAACTGACACGGTAAGGATATCATCTATAGGATAACTAAACATCCACCTGAACTGACACAGTAAGGATGTCATCAGTGGGATAACTAAACACCCAGCTGAACTGACACAGTAAGGACGTCATCTGTAGGATAACTAAACACCCACCTGAACTGACATGGTAAGGATGTCATCTGTGGGATAACTAAACACCCACCTGTGGGATAACTAAATACCAACCTGAATTGACATGGTAAGGATGTCATCTGTAGGATAACTAAACACCCAGCTGAACTGACATGGTAAGGATGTCATCTGTGGGATAACAAAACACCCAGCTGAACTGACACGGTAAGGATGTCATCTGTGGGATAACTAAACACCCACCTGAACTGACACGGTAAGGACGTCATCTGTGGGATAACTAAACACCCACCTGAACTGACATGGTAAGGACGTCATCAGTGGGATAACTAAACACCCAGCTGACACGGTAAGGACGTCATCTGTGGGATAACTAAACACCCACCTGAACTGACATGGTAAGGACGTCATCTGTGGGATAACTAAACACCCACCTGAACTGACATGGTAAGGACGTCATCTGTGGGATAACTAAACACCCACCTGAACTGACACGGTAAGGATGTCATCTGTGGGATAACTAAACACCCAGCTGAACTGACACGGTAAGGATGTCATCTGTGGGATAACTAAACACCCACCTGAACTGACATGGTAAGGACGTCATCTGTGGGATAACTAAACACCCAGCTAAACTGACACGGTAAGGATGTCATCTGTGGGATAACTAAACACCCACCTGAACTGACACGGTAAGGACGTCATCTGTGGGATAACTAAACACCCACCTGAACTGACATGGTAAGGACGTCATCAGTGGGATAACTAAACACCCAGCTGAACTGACACGGTAAGGACGTCATCTGTAGGATAACTAAACACCCACCTGAACTGACACGGTAAGGATGTCATCTGTGGGATAACTAAACACCCACCTGAACTGACATGGTAAGGACGTCATCAGTGGGATAACTAAACACCCAGCTGAACTGACATGGTAAGGATGTCATCAGTGGAATAACTAAACACCCAGCTGAACTGACATGGTAAGGACGTCATCAGTGGGATAACTAAACACCCACCTGCAGTGTTCACGAATGGTGTTTCAAAGTAACAGGACATTGGGTCCTGTAAGTTTCAGATGTCTGTCTGACCCGCTGAAAATTCACAGGACCCATGGAATAAAACTAAACACACATTTCAGATTTAACATTTGTTGTAATTGGCATTGAAATTATTAACAAGTATAAGATTTACAAACAGCAAACAAGTGTCACATGTCACATATAGCAACTTCGGTCAAAGTCATTATGAAATATACAGTCAGACACTGGGGCCGGCAGGTTTTAGACTTCTATCAGACCTTTTTCGAATCTGCCAGATTTGTCAGAGGGTCAGACGCTATTCGTGAACACTGACCTGAACTAACACGGTAAGGATGTCATCAGTGGGATAACTAAACACCCAGCTGAACTGACATGGTAAAGATGACATCTGTGGGATAACATGACACCCAGCTGATTTGACACGGTAAGGACGTCATCTGTTGGATGACTCCATGTCAAGCTACACTGACACGGTAAGGACGTCATCTGTAGGATAACTTAACACCAAGCTGAACTGACATGGTAAGGATGTCATCTGTTGGATGACTCCATGTCAAGCTACACTGACACGGTAAGGACGTCATCTGTAGGATAACTAAACACCCAGCTGAACTGACATGGTATGGATGTCATCTGTGAGATAAGTCCATGTCAAGCTACACTGACAAGGTGAGGACGTCATCCAAACAATAACTGTCCTTATTTGTGAGGTGTCAAGAGTAATGAGTTTGCCCACAAAATCAAAGGTCTTATTTTAACCAATTGTGGACACTGAGGCAGCTGAAGATGTATCGATGAATTGTTCTCCCTTGATTGCATCTGCGGAAGCAAATTTTAACACTTTGAAAACATAATTCATTTTAACAAGTTTTAAATGTCAATTAAGGGCTGATCCTTTGGATGATCAAACATTCGCAGAATGTCAAATCATCTTTTTGCATGCTTAAGATGTTAGTCTTCACTGAAATGAGTGTTTGACTTTAAATTTTCTTTGAAATTTTACAATACATTATGTACATTTAACTGTACATAAAGCATTTTATTTTTATATAATCTCTGAATTATGGTCGTTTAGATAAGATTATGTTGGACAGAAATTACAAGTAAGAATACAAAGTTTACTTGACTTCCTGAATAGTATTCATTTTGAGAGGACATTTTGAGATTTACTAACTTACTGTGTTTTAGATGCTGATGAAACTGGGGATAGCAGTTCCGATGTTCTCAGTAACACAAAGGGGAAAAAGACAGGACGAAAGGGAAAGAAAACAAAAGTTACGACAGGTACAAAAACTACCAACTCATCTCGGGTCAGATCTGAAGAGCATCAAGCCGGGAAGATATCAAGGTAAGTGACAGATTGATTTCTTAAATGTATTTGCTGTCGTTAGAGCAATGAAGGATCTTTTTCCCATCTGATAAACACAAGAAGATGTTAAGGATGTGACGAAGAAGAAAAGTCACATTTGCTGGGGAAGTATGTTGGGATGTATTTATTTTTTGGATGATGTTCCTGATGCTATGTTCCTGATGCAATCAGGAGCTGATGAAGGGTTGAGTGCTGGATCGGAAGAAGAGGATTTACATGAGACGACTGTCTTGTTTACTTCGACATGTTTGTGTTCTGATCTTGCTGTAAACACCATGTTCTTGACGTCTGCTTCATAGTTAAATGTCACTTGGATACTGTACAAGATGTTGGCCGTGATGTGATGGGGTTTTTTCAGCTAATGATTACAGCAATAACACATGCATCCGTCTTATTCGAAAATGGATGTTAGTGATCATGTATTTTTTTCCAGATATTTATGTCTTCTCTTTTCTTTATGAAGAATACATTTTGGTACCAAAGATGTAGTGATGATGATGATGATATCATGATGAGGAGGATCAACATGTATCGCAGACTATTTGTTACCATAATTTCAGTGATGATGATGATGAACATGAACATGTATACTCCAGGTATATACATGTTAGGCATGCATTCTCACTCAACACATGCACACAGAAAATCTCAAGCTGCTTCAGGTGAAGATCTTGCTATTAGCAGAATACATGCTATTTGTTGCCATAATTTTGGTGACAATGATGATGATGATGATGTACATACACACTCAGGCATGCATTCTCACTCTGCACATGCAAACAGAAAATCTCGAGATGATGATGATGGTGATGATGATGAAGAAGAATCTTCATTATAATCTGCAGGTACTTTATTCATGACTATTTCAGGCATCAATTTTATCAGTACAAGCATTCCTCATGAAAAGCGTGTAAATGTCAAATTGCAGTATTTTTATGGATTGAAAAAGTTTCAATTGAAAAAGTAATCCTGGTACAAAACTTGCGAAAGCAAAGTTAGGGAAATTAAAACTTCCTCCATGGCATCTGAGAGTCAAGAGAAGTAACAGAAGACATGAAAGTGTTTGAATGATACCAGGAGAAATTAATTCAGGATTTACTCCAAGAACTTGAGTGTGTTTATTCAATCTCCATTGACAACCAATAACAATGAAATTAGCTAGCAGCCCAAAATTTAGAAATGACACCAATGGATTAATAATCTGAAAGATCTGTGTACATGGTCATGTTTGATTTAGTCGCATTGACATTCAAGGTCCGAGGAATGTTCTGTGAGACCGATAAATGTAAATAGCATTAGCTGAGTGTTCAGAACAAATGACTCGGTTTTTCATACAGATAATGGTACTCTTCATTTAATTCTAGCACCTCAATGAATATCCCGAAATGTCTATTTACAGTATATTGATTGACATTTCAGAGTAAAAAAATGATTTAGCTCTAATGCTGTAGCTCACCTGGTATGCGGTCCTCATGCTGCTGCCATGGTGAACCCCAAATGCAGCTGTCGCCATGGTGAACTCTTTCCTGTAACTCACCAGACTTGCTGCCATTATGGTGAAGTCGTTTCATTGACTCACCAGGCCTGAGGTCCCGATTCTGTCGCCATGGTGAACTCCTTCCTGTAACTCACCAGACTTGCTGCCATTATGGTGAAGTCGTTTCACTGACTCACCAGGCCTGAGGTCCCGATGCTGTCGCCATGGTGAACTCTTTCCTGTAACTCACCAGACTTGCTGCCATTATGGTGAAGTCGTTTCATTGACTCACCAGGCCTGAGGTCCCGATGCTGCTGCTGTGGTGAAATCTTTCATTTAATTCACCAGGCTTGAGCTCCACATGCTGCCTTCATGGCCAAGTCTTTCATTTTTTACTTTAACCTATCCATTTTTTACTGGTAATACCAGATGTTCAGGAGTACAATACTGGATGACCAAGATCTCTGACAAAACAATTTGGCCTGTATAATGTATGTTAAATCTTCTCTCTATGAGAGGGCGATGGGGTAGCCAAGTGGTTAAAGCGTTCACTTGTCACGTCGAAGACCCGGGTTCGATTCCCCACATGGGTACAATGTGTGAAGCCCATTTCTGGTGTCCCTTGCCGTGATATTGCTGGAATATTGCTAAATGTGGCATAAAACTCACTCACTCACTCTATTAGTATCGTAAGGCTGTGTAAAGTATGAAAGTTTAGGACTTCAATAATTACCACTTAGACTGCAGAGAGGAATGGTTTAACGGTGCCTCTGTAAGCCATCTAAGGACTACAGCTCCCCTACATTACCTTGACATACCTTTGTCATTCAGCTCTCATGATCGTCTTAGCAATGTGATTACATTGTGGAATAGGAGACCAAGACTGTACTTGTTTACAGGTGGATAAGTTGTAGCAGACGTTTTGTTATAATCCCCAGAAAATATCCCAAACCGTAACAGGGAGCATGATACAATGTTCTGGTGGCCATTTTTGGTCAAGGTCATGATTCTGTAATTAGTGTCGAAAAGGAAAGACGTACCCTAAATATCAACTGGCCTATGCCAAGTTTGCTTTGTGCCCATAATCAGCTTGTATCTTGGTCTTTTAGTGAGTGATTGTTGTCAAACTGAAATGCCGTCTTTGTATAACTGGGCTAATCATCAGCTTCAGACTGATGAACATCATCAAATTTTAGTTCACAGATAATGTGTGTTTCAGATGAAAATTGCAACTACGCCAGCTGGCCAACCTACGTCATCTTCTTTGGAGCCTTCAAGTTAAGATGTGGACTAGCATTTTAGCTTCTTGTCATAAACTTTGGAAGTATCTCAAAGCAGCATAAAACCTTAACCTATCTTGAATACGGTGAGCTTCTAAGCCAAGGGCATTTTTGTCCACAGTAAAAAAATATTTGAACTCATTGAAGAAGCATGTTGATCTCATACAGGCTTCCTCCAGTTATTGACTATACTGAGAGAAATGGGTCAGTAAATGGACTTTGACTGCCTATGGACATAGAGTAAATCTTTGGAGTGGTTGTTGCCAGAGAGTTAAAAACATATCAAGAATATACCTTTCAGAAGGTACCATCCTGTTGACTTTGAAGTCTGGATCTTCAGACACAAAAGTCCTTTCAGCTCCAGGTGGCATTTTATTTTTTGTTATCAGTCCTTTCAGTTATGTGTGTAGTTCCATCTTTTCAAAATGTCTTTTGGTCGTTCATAAAGAGCATTTTTTCTGGTTGAAAGTCAGGTGAGAAAGTGCCGCTTCTCCACTTATTTCAGCAAAACTTTCCAAAAATCAGTGTACGAGTATATTCTTAGCTTGTTCCGTTGCCAAGCTAAGCTCTGATCTATGCATCATGTCAGAATCACAGACTGCATTCAGTCTGAAAACCCCACAGTGGAACGATATGAGAAGTCTGAAAACAAGTAATATCCTCATGTTATGGGTTTTCAGACGCTATAGAACAGCCTTTGGTTTCTCGAGTATCGCGTGAACAATTATAGAGCATGTCGGGAATGATTAAAGCCAACTTTATCTTGATCACAAACCATCATCCGAGTATTTACAATGTCTGTGTGACGCAACCTGTCATCGATGTAGTGGAATAAACATTGCCACGTTTAATCCAAGATATTTGATTCAATTCACAGCGTGGGTACAGTGGGTGAAGCCTGTACTCTGGAGCATGTTTTAGTGATTTGATCAATGGGCAAAGTAGACACAATTTATGGATAACAACTTCTTTAATATACACAGCAATATTTTGAATAGATCCTTGTACCATTGTCAAGAAAGTTAAGTGTATCAGGATCTGTACCAAACCTTGTATAATATACTTTAAAGAAATTTTTATCTGTAAATTGTGCCTACTTTGTCATCCATCAACATCCAGAAAATATGGGCGGTGTGGTTTCCCAGTGGTTACCATGTTTGCTCATCATACTGAAGACACGGGTTCGATTCCCCACATGGGTACAATGTGTAAAGCTCATTTCTGGTGTCCCCGCCATGATATTGCTGGAATATTGCGAAAAGCAGTGTAATACCAGACTCGCTCACTCACTCACTCCCATGCTCGCTCTGGCTTGAATACCAACAGTGGTACAATGTGTCTTGCTTGTTCCTTGGAGGGTGTTTCTGTTACTCGGTTATTTCTGGCTGAAATATTTAAAGTCACTGATTCCGTGTGTTCGGTATGGATCTGCAAACCAGCTAATCCCTTGACCATAACAAGTTAGAAAAGCAGTTGAGATTTGTCAATAATTTTAACTCTGTAAAACATCACCAGTCTTCATTGCAGTGATACACAAAGAATGATCAATTGTCATGTCTGTCATGTTCGTAAAACATTCAATATGTGAGAAATGATAATCTCTTTAATCAAGTATCCTTTCATTCTTTGGAATATTTTGTTGAAGAAATTGGATTCCATTGTGGTTTTGATCCTGTTTTGCCCAGCAAACACTTGAAGGATGGAAGGTTGTTTAATATACTGCTGAAGGTATCCAGACAAATTTGGAATAATGACAGTGCAAGCCAGACTCTCTGCTTGAACCCTGTTTTTGTAATCTGTCACCCCAACACAATGGCCATTATTGGTTATGCTGAGTCAGCAATTTGATGGTGGCTGGAGTAAAGGTCAGGATGATGCTCTGTAACTATCCTATCACATGTACAGGGAAAAAATATATTCTGTTGGTGGTTGAGAATTACGGTCAACATTTTTATGTTGATGGGACGTGTCTAGACCTGTGCTACTCAAGGCTGTCATTCACACATTAAGTTTATATAGCATGTTATAACTGAAATATAATCTTCACACTAAGTTCACATGCTGTGACATAACTGAAATATACTGTTCACACCCAGCTCACATTCCATGACATAACTGAAATAAACTATTCACTTCCAGCACACATACTATGATATTACTGTTCACACCCAGCTTACATACCATGATATAACTGAAATATACAGTTCACACCCAGCTGATATACCATGATATAACTGAAATATACTGTTCACACCCAACTTACATACCATGATATAATTGAAATATAATGTTCACACCCAGCTTACATAGCATGATATAACTGAAATATACTGTTCACACCCAACTTACATAGCATGATATAACTGAAATATACTCTTCACACCCAGCTTACATACCATGATATAACTGAAATATACTGTTCACACCCAGCTGGTATACCATGATATAACTGAAATATACTGTTCACACCCAGCTTACATACCATGATATAACTTACATATAGTTCACACCCAGCTTACATACTGTGATATAACTGAAATATACTGTTCACACCCAGCTTACATAGCATGATATAACTGAAATATACTGTTCACACCCAGCTTACATACCATGATATAACTGAAATATACTGTTCACACCCAGCTTACATAGCATGATATAACTGAAATATGCTGTTCACACCCACCTACCATGATATAAATGAAATATACTGTTCACACCCAGCTTACATAGCATGATATAACTGAAATATACTGTTCACACCCAGCTTACATAGCATGATATAACTGAAATATACTGTTCACATCCAGCTTACATACCATGATATAACTGAAATATACTGTTCACACCCAGCTTACATAGCATGATATAACTGAAATATACTGTTCACACCCAGCTTACATACCATGATATAACTGAAATATGCTGTTCACACCCACCTACCATGATATAACTGAAATATACTGTTCACGCCCAGCTAACATACCATGATATAACTGAAATATACTGTTCACACCCAGCTTACATATCATGATATAACTTAAATATACTGTTCACACCCAGCTGATATACCATGATATAACTGACATACAGTTCACACCCAGCTTACATACCATGATATAACTGAAATATACTGTTCACACCCAGCTTACATAGCATGATATAACTGAAATATACTCTTCACACCCAGCTTACATACCATGATATAACTGAAATATGCTGTTCACACCCACCTACCATGATATAACTGAAATATACTGTTCACACCCAGCTAACATACCATCATATAACTGAAATATACTGTTCACACCCAGCTTACATACCATGATATAACTGAAATATACTGTTCACACCCAGCTGATATACCATGATATAACTGACATACAGTTCACACCCAGCTTACATACTGTGATATAACTGAAATATACTGTTCACACCCAGCTTACATAGCATGATATAACTGAAATATACTGTTCACACCCAGCTCACATACCATGATGTAACTGACATATACAGTTCACACCCAGCTTACATACCATGATATAACTGAAATATACTGTTCACACCCAGCTGATATACCATGATATAACTGACATATGCAGTTCACACCCAGCTTGCATACCGTGATAAAACTGAAATATACTGTTCACACCCAGCTTGCATACCATGATATAAATCAAATATACTGACCCAGCTTACATACCATGATATAACTGAAATATACTGTTCACACCCAGCTTACATACCATGATATAACTGAAATATACTGTTCACACCCAGCTTACATACTGTGATATAACTAAAATATACTGTTCACACCCAGCTTACATACCATGATATAACTGAAATATACTGTTCACACCCAGCTTACATACCATGATATAACTGAAATATACTGTTCACACCCAGCTTACATACCATGATATAACTGAAATATACTGTTCACACCCAGCTGATATACCATGATATAACTGACATACAGTTCACACCCAGCTTACATACTGTGATATAACTGAAATATACTGTTCACACCCAACTTACATAGCATGATATAACTGAAATATACTGTTCACACCCAGCTCACAAACCATGATATAACTGAAATATACAGTTCACACCCAGCTTACATACCATGATATAACTGAAATATACTGTTCACACCCAGCTGATATACCATGATATAACTGACATATGCAGTTCACACTCCAGCTTACATGCCCGTGATAAAACTGAAATATACTGTTCACACCCAGCTTGCATACCATGATATAAATCAAATATACTGACCCAGCTTACATACCATGATATAACTGAAATATACTGTTCACACCCAGCTTACATACCATGATATAACTGAAATATACTGTTCACACCCAGCTTACATACTGTGATATAACTGAAATATACTGTTCACACCCAGCTTACATACCATGATATAACTGAAATATACTGTTCACACCCAGCTTACATAGCATGATATAACTGAAATATACTGTTCACACCCAGCTTGCATACCATGATATAACTGAAATATACTGTTCTAACCCAGCTTGCATACCATGATATAACTGTAATATACTGTTCACACCCAGCTTACATACCATGATATAACTGACATATACAGTTCACACCCAGTTTGCATACCATGATATAACTGAAATATACAGTTCACACCCAGCTCACATACCATGATATAACTGAAATATACTGTTCACACCCAGCTTACATATCATGATATAACTGAAATATACTGTTCACACCCAGCTTACATACCATGATATAACAAATATACTGTTCACACCCAGCTTACATACCATGATATAACTGAAATATACTGTTCACATCCAGCTTACATACCATGGTATAACTGAAATATACTGTTCACACCCAGCTTGCATACCATGATATAACTGAAATATACTGTTCACACCCAGCTTACATACCATGATATAACTGAAATATACTGTTCACACCCAGCTTACATACCATGATATAACTGAAATATACTGTTCACACCCAGCTTACATACCATGATATAACTGAAATATACTGTTCACACCCAGCTTACATAGCATGATATAACTGAAATATACTGTTCACACCCAGCTCACATACCATGATATAACTGAAATATACTGTTAAAACATGATTGGCAAATGTGTATTTGTGTGGCAGGGTATTATGTTGAGAAAAGATGATTTTCATGTGTTCAGGTAAGGTCTTTCAGTGTGAGGTTCAGAACATATCAGTTGCTTCTCGTTGGTTCCTCTTGTAGGTCCCTCTTGTGTAGGTCCCTCTTGTAGGTCCCTCTTGTGTAGGTCCCTCTTGTTGGTCCCTCTCGTAGGTTCCTCTTGTAGGTTCCTCTTGTAGGTCTCTCTTGTAGGTCCCTCTCATAGGTTCCTCTCGTAGGTCCCTCTTGCAGGTCCCTCTCATAGGCTCCTCTTGTAGGTTCCTCTTGTAGGTCCCTCTCATAGGTTCCTCTTGTAGGTCCCTCTCGTAGGTTCCTCTTGTAGGTCCCTCTTGTAGGTCCCTCTTGTAGGTCCCTCTTGTAGGTCCCTCTCGTAGGTCCCTCTCATAGGCTCCTCTTGTAGGTTCCTCTTGTAGGTCCCTCTTGTAGGTCCCTCTCGTAGGTTCCTCTTGTAGGTCCCTCTTGTAGGTCCCTCTCGTAGGTTCCTCTCATAGGTTCCTCTTGTAGGTCCCTCTTGTAGGTCCCTCTTGTAGGTCCCTCTCGTAGGTCCCTCTCATAGGCTCCTCTCGTAGGTTCCTCTTGTAGGTCCCTCTTGTAGGTCCCTCTCATAGGCTCCTCTTGTAGGTTCCTCTTGTTGGTCCCTCTTGTAGGTCCCTCTCGTAGGTTCCTCTCGTAGGTCCCTCTTGCAGGTCCCTCTCATAGGCTCCTCTTGTAGGTTCCTCTTGCAGGTCCTCTTGTAGGTCCCTCTCGTAGAGGTTCCTCTCATAGGTTCCTCTTTGTAGGTCCCTCTTGTAGGTCCCTCTTGTAGGTCCCTCTCGTAGGTCCCTCTCATAGGCTCCTCTTGTAGGTTCCTCTTGTAGGTCCCTCTTGTAGGTCCCTCTCGTAGGTCCCTCTCATAGGCTCCTCTTGTAGGTTCCTCTTGTTGGTCCCTCTTGTAGGTCCCTCTCGTAGGTTCCTCTTGTAGGTCCCTCTTGTAGGTCCCTCTTGTAGGTCCCTCTTGTAGGCACCTCTCGTTGGTCCCTCTTGTAGGTCCCTCTCGTAGGTCCCTCTCGTAGGTCCCTCTTGCAGGTCCCTCTCGTAGGTTCCTCTTGTAGGTCCCTCTCGTAGGTCCCTCTCGTAGGTCCCTCTCGTAGGTCCCTCTCGAAGGTCCCTCTTGTAGGGCCTGCATTAACCGATGCTCGTTGTGTTACGGGACTGAAAATTGAATGAACACAATGTGTTAGCTGGCTCACTGGGTGTCATCGTTTCTAGATAGCTTGAATGCAATGCCTGGCAAAACTCGATTATTCACAAGTTGTCATGAAATATTGCTGTTGTTCTGCATAAAATAACATTCCTAATTTCGAACACAGTGGCTTTGTACACTTTGTAAGATTAACGTTTAAATTATTCTACTTTTTCATCCTTTTCCAATCATGTTTGGGACAGATGTGTTTAAGGAAGGGATCATTGTTCATGTCATGCTGTAAATCTACACCAGAACTGATCTTACATCACCGCCTAAATAAATCAAAACTAGTGGATTGTTTTTAAAGACTGGGCTGAATATTGGTTATGACTGCATTACCTTGGTGTTTCCAATTCAAGCAAAGCAACTGTGGATCAGTGTTCCGATGAAACATCAAATCCCGTCCCCAGGTAGGTGTGGGTGTGGGAGGGACATCTGAGGGTGTCGGGATCGAGTGGGGGGTAAAAGGTGGGAGGGGATGGTGGCGGGTATGTTGATGAAGCTAAGGATAAAGTTGGTAGCTGATACAGCCTGAGAGGGCATTAAAATCAGGATGGGTGGGGGTGTATTAGGATGTGGGAGTAATGATACAAATGGTCGGTGCACCTACCAGTTCTTCTGATCCGCCTTTGGGGCGGTGGGGTAGCCTAGTGGTTAAAGCGTTGGCTCATCACGCCGAGACCCGGGTTCGAATCCCCACATGGGTACAATGTGTGAAGCCCATTTCTGGTGTTCCCCCACGATGACGTTGCTGGAATATTGCTAAAAGCAGCGTAAAACCAAACTCAGTCAGTGAGTCAGTCTGATCTGCCTTTGTCACAGGATGCCAGTACCATTTAGCAATACCACCTCCCAGCATGTTAGAATAGATGGAAGTTGCCTTCGGTATGGGAAATGAGGTGATATATTGGGCTAGAACATGCTGATGACCCTCCAGCCTCATCCTGGAGGATGCAGGGCTCTGATTTAACAAGGATGTGGTAGATAGGTTTTGTTCCCTTTGTTTGATTAACCTTATTCAGTAGTAGTTTTTTATGCAGTTTTTGTATTGAAGGTAATAGGCTTGAGTAGCTTAATCACAACAAACTGTAGGGCACTTAGGTATTAGATGTGTCTCAATTCTATTAGATATTTTTGGAAGGCTCTATTTGAAAGTTGATGCACGTTTCTTGTCAGTTGATGTTTCACTTATTGCATGATTGTTTTAATGTCCGAACATTAGTGGGGACAAAGGCGGAATGTTGTGTAGTTACGTACATTGCAACCAAAGCTAATTCTGTAATATTTGTCAACCACTTTCGACAATCAGGCAGTCAAACACCTCTTTGCCCATCACTGTGCTGGGTTATTCTTTTACTTGATCAGGTGACCATTTATTCTTTGAAGCAGTTAAAATCCATGACTGATGCCTTTCCTACAACATTAACGTGAATGTTGCTATCAGGGTGCACTTGCACAAAGCGATCTTAGCGCTATGATGATCGTAACTCCCATACTCTAACAAAGAACTCACTCACTCACACTCACTCACTTGCCTCACTCACTCCTCACTCACTCACTCACTCACTCACCCACCCACCCACGTCACTCACCTCACTCACCTCACGTCACTCACCTCACTCACCTTACTAACATACTCACCCAACCACTGTAACATTTTGTTTCAGAAATACAGTTATCTTATTTGAGAAAATGGAGTCCAGATCAGTGCTTATTTTTCAAATAGATTTAAATAGATTTTCCGAAAAATGCCAGACTTTAATTGGATTAATTCTTCAGTATATCCTCTAAGGACAGAACCGTGAAGAACTGATCCATGTTAGAACTGATCTTCAGCAACCCATGTTTGTCGTCAGAGGCGACAAACGGGATGGGTGTGGTCAGGCTTGCTGACTTGGTTCACACATGTCATTATGTACCCCAGTTGTGTTGATTGATGCTCATGCTGTTGATCACTGGATTGTCTGGTCCTGACTCAATTATTTACAAACCGCCACCATATAACTGGAATATTGCTGAGTGCGGCGTTAAACAACAAACCAGCCAACCAATCTCAGGACTGGGAAATAGACTTAAATTCTGGACATGTTGTGATAAGATTTAATGTCAATCAAACTATTGTTAATAACAAACCAAAGTGTTTATGCCACTGCCATATATGGCTGGGGGCATATAGGGTTACCCTCCGTGTCCGTCCGTACGAACAGGGAATGTAATTTATCCACTTCTCCACAAAAACCGCTCTGTGGAATTCAATGAACTTATACACAGGCTTTCTTGGGACTCTAATGGTGTGCATCTCATATTTTGTTTTTGTATTTTATTGTATTTTTGTAAGTTTAGAGACATTTGAACTTAGATAAATTTTGTTGAATGTCTCCCTGATGATAGTGAAATAGGGGATTAAATCTATCCACTTCTCCACAAAAACTGCTCAACAGAATTGATTAAGCTTATATTGTGTTTCACTGGGACTCGAAAGGTGTGCATCTCATAGTTGCATAGATGTTTATTGAACTTGTTCATGAATTTTGTTCCATTATCATATAAAGATCAATAATTGAACAAAATTCACGAACAAATTCAATAAACATCTATGCAACTCACCAGAGCACATTCAGTGTAGGGGAACTCTTCCTACAGCAGCGGGGGCATCCGTGTCCCTGGACACAATGTTTTCTTGTTTATGAAAAATTCATATTCAGTGCAGTTTCTGTATGTCGACACCTGTATTAGCCCAACAAAGACAACAGTATTGTTTGAATATAATGTAAATATAAAAACTGAAATCATCCTTTTCTCAATGTATATTTTTGCACACAATTAAGGTTTCAATTTCAATGTTTCTTTTATTCCTGAATATTCAATCTGATAAAATTGAATATTATTTGAATACAGTATGAGTTTGGTGACAATGATCATCCAGGGAGTATTAGCTCTGTGTCTCGATTCCTGCAGCTCAATACTGTCTGTCCTTGAGGGAAGATACATTACTACCGTTATCAGCTTGATTAAAGATGGGGACATGTGACACGGGATGTGATTAGATGCATACTGCCCCTTAGGGATGATGGTGTAGCCTAGTGGTCACAGCATTTCCCATTCCCATGTCCCATCATTATATTGTTTGACTATAGCTATGGGAATAGTAAAACCTCCTAAACTTATCCATATTTGGGGAAATTCAGTCAATTAGATGAATAAATGCAATATAACCATTTTAAGTACAACCAAATGTACATACAAAGCATAGTACATTGTATGATTTTGATGGTGTCATAAGCTTGAGTCACTCCCAATTGCATATCCCAATTCTCTCAATGTTCATCCTGTTGATCACTGGATTATCTGGTCCAAACTTGACTATTTAATGATCGCTACCAGACAACTGGAATATTGCTGGGTGCAGCGTTAAACAACAAACAAACACTACCATAAAATAATGATACCAGGTGTTTCATGTCAGTAAACGTATCCGTCCCCGCTGGTGGCACATGTCACAAACACATGCAAAGGTTAGGCAATTCATCTGAAAATACACTGGAACATATAAGTGAGTGAGTGAGTATGGTTTTATGCCGCTTTTAGCAATATTCCAGCAATATCACGGCAGGGGGACACCAGAAATGGGCTTCACACAATGTACCCATGTGGGGAATCCAACCCGGGTCTTCGGCGTGACGAGCGGACACTTTCACCACTAGGCTACCCCACCGCCCCTGGAACATATGATACAAATAGGCTTGGGGAATTATGTCAGACGTTATTCGGTCACAGATGGGACAAATTTGGAAATGTTCTTCACAGAAGCTGATGTTTGGTAAACATATCTGTACTCAGGAGATACATATCAAACCCAAGTGTTTAATGTCAAGGTCAGAATGACCCCAGAAGTGAGATTTTCATTTTCATTGTTTTGGTCTCACAGGAAATGAAACTTCTGCCGCCAGCTACTTCTTTCACCAATATGTGACAAATGTACTAAAATTCAACTAGAGGTATTGCCCAAGAGAAGGCAAGTCCCATCATGCCCCCAGGAAATAAGCATTTGAGTAATTGTTTTCACCAAGCTGCAACCAGTCTTCTAAAATTTGACAAAAAGTTGTTGCCCAAGGAACAATAATGTTTTTTGGGCCAGCCCAGTCTATTGAGGCAACACATCATAATAAAAGGAATATCAAATCTGAGGTGAGGTGAAATTGAGTTTTACGTCGTGCTTGAGAATATTTCGCTCATATGACGACGTGCATGCGTGTGTATGTGTATGTGCGGCTGCTTGTACTAGCCCAGACTTAAGCTGGTTTTATAGTGCTAGCCCACTGAGATACCACACTGACTCCGAGCCGACAAGTCCTTGTTGTACCCATTAATGCCGAGCGCCAGGCAGGGACCAACAAGTACCATATTTTGACGTCTTTTGGTATGACGCAGTCGGGGATCGAACCTGCGGCCTTCCGCTCTCCCGGGCAGACGCTCTAACCACTACACCACGGAGGCGGTTCAAATCTGAAGACGGGTCAAGTGTCAGTTCAATTCACTGATGAGGTCAGAACAATTTAATTGTTTAATTTTAATTACAGGATTTTTGTACGTGTGTCATGATGTCATGTTTGATGTGACATCATGTGCTTGCCACTCTACCCTGTTTGCACTGTGAGTCATACTGAAAGCCAGGTGGGAGGGGATGGTGGTGGGGGTGGGAGGGATTTCTGAGGGTGTTGGATCGAGTGGGGTCGCGGTTAAAGGGGGTGGAGTGTGTTTGAGGGACATCTAAGGGTGTCGGGATCGAATGGATGGGGTACGTGGGGGGTAAAAGGTGTGAATTATACTGAAAGCCATGTGTGTGGCAGTCAGAAGATTGATCTGATTATCACTCAAAAACAACCACAATTATGTCTATGTGCAGACAACATCGTTAAATAATTCAGCTATGTGACTGGCCTATTGCTGACCTGAACAAATCCATACACCTAGGCTAATAAGGTTTTTCAGATGCTTTTGGTGTTGTGTAGAAGTCCATTCTGCTCCCAAAATCCTCTACTCCCCATTAATGACTCAAGTAATGCATACAATATTGGACTGTTTCTCAGATTGAAGGTGGAGGTCGCCTAGTGGTTAAAGCGCTGGCTCGCCGCTAAAGACCTCGGTTCAATCCCTACATGGGTACAATGTGTGAAGCCCATTTCTGGTGTCCCCCGCCCGGATGTTGCTGGAATATTGCTAAAAGCTGCATAAAACCAAACTCAGTCAGTCAGTCAATCAGATTGAAGGTGAAGGTCGCTGACTAAAACAACCATAATATGATTTTTGTTGAAGTTGAAAACTGGATTGTATGGAACATGTTGGAACAAATTCTCATCACTGGTCACATAATAAAACCACATTCCGTCAATGAGATGTTGTTTAACCATTCCATATAATTTGGATGTTTCGTGCATCACAGCTGACGAAAGTTACTGAATTAAACTCAAAATAGGTCAATGCTCATGTTGGTCACTGGATTGTCTGGTTCAGACTCAATTATTTGGGGGCGAGGTGAGCAAGCTGTCTAAGGCGCCAGGCTAGTGATCCAACGATCTTGGAGGTTCCGGGATCAAGCCCATCTGTGACCGGGTGTTAAAACCTTAGAGTCAACTTTGTGTGCAGACTCTTTCAGTGTTGTCACAAGCCCTAGTGTACAGTACAACCAATGTGCACTTAAAAGAACCTACAAATCCTTTGGTAGATGACCAGATGGTGGCCACATGAATACATGCAAACACCAAGTTGCGGGTACAGCAACGTCTAGTAAACTTGGGCAAAGTACTGTATATGTGTCCCCGGTAAGTCCACCCTGCTGTGAATAGGTACCTCGTAAGGATGGGAAAGCCACATTAACTTGGTGCGCCTAGTGGCTGCATGAGTTGTATGTTCACCAGGGAGTTGAGATTGAAAATACGATGTGCCGTTGAGATTGACATCCAGTGCTGGAGGGAATGAACAAAGCGCTTTGAGCATGCGTGTAGAGGGGATGGACTATAGCACTATATAAATACCCATATAATAATTTACAAACCACCGCCATATAGCTGGAATATTGCTAAGTGTGCTATTAGCCAACAAAAGGAACAAAGCTAAAATAGTTCTGGAAACATAAATAGTTTCAACATTCTTCTTCCTCCATATAACTTCTGTAGCTGTGTGATAATATCCACAGCTGGACAGTCGCACTGTTGCTGTGTTTTGGGAACTACTAGAAATCACTTACATTAATAATAGGATCTCTGCAGGAGACAAGTGTAGGTGTTATACACGTACATTCCAGCACCTCCGTGGCAGCTTGGGTTCTGTGATCCCCAGGGAGTTGAGAATGAAAATCGATTGCAAGTTGACCAGAGTAATAATGGAGTCTCAAGCGAGAGTATCCACGTGGTCAGTGGAATTTGGTGCTTTATAAATGGACCTAGTCCAGCTAGCTGATAATTTCAAACATCAAGATTCCTTTCACCTATACTGAATCTGTCTTGGTGTGTGGCCGTTGGGTAGCCTCAGTGGTTAAAGTGTTCACTCATCATGCCGAAGACACGGGTTCAACTTCCCACATGTGTACAAGGCATGAAGCAGATTTCTGGTGTCCCTGCTGTGATATTGTCTGAATGTTGCTGAAACCGGCGTAAAACCCAACTCACTCACACTTTTCTGGTGTTCCTGACCATGCTATTACCAGAATATTGATAAAAGCTGCATAAAAGAAAGCTCAGTTGCAAAAGAAAAAATTATAAAAATGTAAGCAAAACCTATGATCAGTAATATCTTTTTAGTGGTATTTCAGAAACAGTAGACTTTGAAGACTAATATATTTTGATAGCTCCGTTGTAAAGGTATGAGTACCTCTTACAAAATGTTGCACTGAAAAATACGAATTTGAAAGCAGCTCCATCTTCAAAGTCAAAGAGGGGCAGTGGGGTAGCCTAGTGGTTAGAGCGTTACGGCTCGTCACGCCGAAGACCCGGGTTCGATTCCCCACATGGGTACATTGTGTGAAGCCCATTTCTGGTGTCCCCTGCTGTGATGTTGCTGGAATATTGCTAAAAGCGGCGTAAAACCAAACTCAGTCAGTCAGTCAGTCAAAGTCAAAGAGATGCTACAACAGACATGTTTCAAGTTCAATATGAAGGCAAAGTACATTGTTCTATAATCATCTATTATTCACTGATACAAAAAAAAGCAGTTTTGATCATTGACAACAAGGTATTTATAGCAATTTCACAGGAATAATTCATACGTTTCATCTATTTGTTACTAATATTTCCTCTTTTGACACTTTCTACGTGTTACAAGTTTCCAGAACTTTATGTGAATGCTGCTTTAATCAAAATTTCTTAAGTTAAGCATCTTTCCTGTATTACAAGGTTAACCAAGTGTCACATTTGTTTCCAAAGCAATTAATCTTGTCAGCGCAGGAGGTTGAAACAAGCACTGACTGATCAAGTCAAGCTGAAAGCAGCTTAGCCTGCAGCAACCACAAATATGTAAGGCCAATGTTTTGTACCTTGTGTTTGATAATCAGTACAAGTATTCTTGAATTGTTTTGTGGTGGTATTTCAAACAAAAGAACTCTCAAGCCACTATTCTAAATGCACCTGTATGAACTTCGAGTGAGGAGGTGGGTAAAATGAGCTTTAATGTTGTACTTGAGCATATTTCGCTCATATGACAATGTACATGCGTGTGTATGTGTGGCTGCTTGTACTAGCCCAGACTAATGCTGGTTTTAATAGCTCACTCAGTATGTTCAAATCTAGCTGTCAATATGGCCGACTGGGCAGCCATATTGAAAGATTTATGTATGTGCATGTGGACCTTCCTCAGATGTCTATGTTCTAAATGTAATGAAATTTGGTATATGAGTAGTTTTTATTAGAAATATTCAATTTTTGATAGCTGTTGGTATTTTGTCTTAATTTGACATTTCCACTTTGAACATGGAACACTTTGAACATCAGAAGTTAAAACTTTACAAATGATGATACCTAGCTTTGTCGAGAGGTTTCAGTCCACTTTTTGACCCCAAAACAAAACAAAAAAATAGAAATGAATGGAAATAATAATAAAGAAGGTACTACAAACTATATAATAGAACTGACTGACTGACTGAGTTTGGCTTTACGCCGCTTTTAGCAATATTCCAGCAACATCACGGCGGGGGACACCAGAAATGGGCTTCACACATTGTACCCATGTAGGGATTCGAACCCGGGTCTTCGGCGTGACAAGCCAACGCTTTAACCACTAGGCTACCCCACCGCCCCTATATAATAGAACCAGATTCAGGCTCACCATCCTGGGATAGATTATATCCCCAGGAACATTTCCTGATATAAGGTTGTGAGGCTCAGTTGATTTCCAGGACTGTGGCTCACAATATCAATCACTGGCTCAATTATTTACATATAGTAAACTTTTATAATAATTAGTTGTGGTTCTATGTAACTGTAGTTTGTTGTACGCATTTCAACTAAAATATAAGTGCCTGGGTTCAAAATTTAGTATGTTACATTCATCAGTTCCTGATAACCGTTTTACGCTACACTCAGCAATACTCCAGCTATATGGTGGTGGTCTGTAAAATAATTGAGCCTGACCACCCGGTCCGTTAGTCGCCTCTTATGACATGCATGGGCATCTGAAGACCAATTCCAACACTGATCCTCACGGGCATCACACAACACACAAGAAGACAGACAAAAAGTGTACTGAGTGATGTGGGAGGGGGTGTCAGTCTCCTCCTGCCAGGCAGTCCATCAGGACCAAAAATGGTTCCAAGATTGACTTTGGCAGGCTGATGTGATGTTACAGAGAAAAGCTGTTGGCAGAATTGCCAGGAACCAGGGTTGGCATAAAATTCACATGCGATGTCTTAGATTAATCAATTTAGCAAGCAAGAATCGTGGTGAGATTTCATGGAAGTAATATCGTGTAGCAAACACAGAATATTAACGTCAGGCTATATTGTAGATATCCTGTCACTTTGGTTGTCGTAATAGAAACAGGATTTTACGCTTGTCTTGGTTTGTTTTCTTCAATTGTAACTTATTATTTCTTATCCACTTCATCAAATATAGATACTGGCATCTTTCTTGGTCACATGATCAAAGTCATCCATGGCGTGAGAGTTTATATCCCTTGCAGTTGTTTCTAAAAATGACATTGTGGCTCAAGTTGATATTTGAAACATTTGCTGGTAACATTACAGACTATGTAACCATATCATTGTGTGCATATCAGATTATAAAATGCAAAAAAGCTCTTCAGAATATAATACCATATTTGCCATTATATGCACCCTGATCCAGTAAGACACACACACACCACACACCCCTCCCATTTACTTTCTTGACAAATCTCTAAGACCATAAATTTGCTAAAACCATAATTTATGTAATGCTCAGAATTATCTTATTTTTCATTGAAAGCTGAAGTGCAGAAAAGATGTTGATATAACAAATTATTGTCAAATAACTTTTATCGAAAATGTTTTAGTATCGTTGACTTTGGAACTTCTGCTTAAGTCCTGAAAAAAATATATCATTTTCTGTTTCAATATTTAACAATTTTGTTAATTTTCTGATGACGCCAAAGAGGCTTATTACCTCAAATATGGTAAGCATGGAAAATGATTTTGTGTGAAGGCTCTCTTGCACCAATATTTGCTGGAACCACATGACATTGTTCACTACAATCTGGACATGCACCTCTTGGGGAATACAGAAGATGAGGACTGAGAAACAACCTCCCTGCACTTGACGATGCTTGTTGAGCACTACAGAGTGGTGTTATCAAAATACTTGGAGGCTCTGCGTTGCACACTCCTGTACCCAGTTCTCAAGATTTCCCTGCTTGACGACGGTACAAGAATCTGTATTGAAATGTTGCACTCACAAAATACAAGAAGTTGTTATTCATAAAGTTTGTTCATATTGTACTTTACAACTTCTAAAATGCCACTCAAAGAAGTTTACTCATGATTTTTGTTTTGACTTTCTGGAATAATCATTGGTTCTGTATATTCCTCCTTCCAATTGAAGAGATTTTTTTTTTCTAGGTGCTTAAGTTCAAGATATCCAGTGGGTAGAGCATTGACAACCTGGGTTCGATTCCCCAGGGGGTACAGTGTGCAAAGCCCATTCCCAGTGTCCCCCTGCTGTGATATTACAGGGATTAAAGCTAAAAGCGGAGTAAAACCATGCTCTCACTCACTCACTCACTCACTCTAACGTCGTCATATGAGCGAAATATTCTCAAGCACGACGTTAAACCCAATTTCACCTCACCTCACTCACACACGAACAAACGAACGAACGAACGAACGAACCCAGCCCAGCCCAACCCAACCACCGAACCGAACCGAACCGAACTGAACTCACTCCTGAACCGAATCCAAACAAACTGTACCGAACCAAACCGAACGAGTGGGCAGCACATGTTTTGGTGTGAAGCAGCCAGAAGGTTATGACTGCAAAATCTCTGTCCTCAACACCATGACAAGGTGACCGAAGATTTCAATATGACAAAACCAACTTAAGTTCTAGTAAACTTCTCTAAAAGTGCATTTTGGGATTTCCTTTAACCATGAAAAAAACATGTAATAGAAATTTATGACAGGGCTCGTCTGAATTTGTTTGGCAACTTAATAAAATCACACAAATACTGTATCTTTAATTTCCTCTGTTGTCAAAATTGTCAAGATTGGGCTTTCATGGTTGTCGAGATTGGGTGTTTTTTCCAAATTTGACTTTGGAATAATCCCTACTTTGTGAGATGATGCATGCTGGCACCGAGTGTTCTTTCTGTTGGGATTTTAGCTTCAAAGAAGAACATTTACGGAAAAGGAAGAAGATTATTTGTTAAAGTTCACCCAGTGCACAACTGAACAAGAAAACGTACGTTTACTTTCTTCTGTGTTACTCTATATCCCTGAAAATCTTCCTCCTTTAAATAAAAGGAATTAATTGTCCTGGGGCTTGTATGCAGTATAGTTTGTTTCGGAATATTCATGACACCGAATATATCAATTGATCAAAATGTCATAGATTTCCCAGTACAAATTGAGTAACAGACAGACGTGTACTGATAGGATATTGCCAGTGGAATTAGTTGATATGTTTTTGATGAATTTACTAGGGAAATAGTATCATGTCTTTTACAAACATTTCTTCAGTGTGCAGGCATGACAGGGTGAAACTATAAGAATATGAACTGGCTCCAGGTAATGATGAGATTTTGACATAACCTTCCTGTATGGAGCTGTGAGAATCCTGCCTGGAGGCTGCATCTGCTCCCACGCACGGCTATGGATTACGTTCTATATTTCATCATAGTTACAAGGATGTAGAGTTGGAAAGTTCCCTGAAGTCTGTTGGCAGAGCAATTGAGCTTAGAATTTTCATTATCTATTTTTTTCAATATTGCTTTTGTGTAGTACAGCGGATGATCTTTTCAATGTTTTGAACATCCTTGCTTGCTTTTTCAATTTATACTTAGATTCTGGTTTCATTACTTTTTCTTTAAAAGAAATATTGTTTTTGTTCTGATAAGGTAGTTGCTGATGAGATTTTGGAATATTTATGTACTGCCATATCTTCTTGGTCCAAAAACGAATTCCATCAGAATTTGTTTCAAATGGATATGTGAGGATGGGTCTTGAGGATCACATGCTTGTCACAGCATTATCACCTGATACTGGGAATCAGCTGGTCAAAATGGCTCTCGTGTATGAATATAGTACTGTATATTGATGAATGTCTGCCCTTCTGCCTTTACCTTGGTGAGGTGGTTACGGCAGTCAATCAATACAGAATGTTTCAGTGGTACAGTGTGTGGTTCCCAATTATGGGGTCTCTCGATATATTATTTTTCTGGAGCATTGATGAAAATGTTGTCAAACAATACATGTTATTTGTTTCTGACCTTAACCTA
Source organism: Haliotis rubra (assembly GCF_003918875.1). Classification (NCBI taxonomy): domain Eukaryota; kingdom Metazoa; phylum Mollusca; class Gastropoda; order Lepetellida; family Haliotidae; genus Haliotis; species Haliotis rubra. Next base: position 344,726 of record NW_025767381.1, on the reverse strand, counting down.
AAGGCTACTCTCTCACACTGGAGTTGTCTCCCCTTAGTCACCAGGTTTGACCTACTTGAAGATGATCCTTGGTTTGCTTGCAACAATCTGGGTCATCATGCCCCAACAGTGTGGATTGGTGTTCATGGTATCAACCACTGGTTCGTGAGACAGCTGTTAGTTTGCCAGCACCACAATAGTATGCACTGTGCCCACATTGTAATTGTTGTTCATTATATCAACCACAGGTTTTACCAGGCAAGTCTTAGTGGTCAGCATCCATGTATCTATAGATTTTACCAAAGGGGTAAAAATATATAACCTTCATCACTTATGAAACTTCTCCACAAAAACCTGGCAGCCTGACATATGTATATATTATTTGCTTTTCAAAGTGGCTCACTAGCAGATTCAATGGCTCATACTCCACCAACTTGAATGAATGAGCCAAAGCAACATCAGAATGTGAAGTTATTATGTTTTCCCAAGCTCCATGCTAGTTGACCTGTCAAAATATAATGTATGTCTATCACCACATCCGGTCACCAGCTCCACCTGTCGCCTGGAATCGTATCTCCTCATGTTTCTCGGGTTGCTGCATCAAGGAGGGTGTAATGAGCAGATGAGTTGACTGAGCTGGAGGATCAGCAGGAAAGGAAGGAGATGACGTCGGGGTAAATGAATGGGCAGGAGCCATTCAAACTTACATGAAGTTGAAAGATGTAGCACATTGTCCCTGTTCCATGGGAAACGTTAATTAACCTTTTGAGATGAATCAAGGTGACTGGCTCAAGTGTGATGGATGAGTGCAATATAGCTGCATCAGCAGCAGCTTGAGCAAAGTGACCTTAGCCCTACACAGATGTTGTGAATGTATCTTCGTTTAACGCCACACTCAGCAATATTCCACCTGTATGGCAGTAATCTCTAAATACTCAAGTCTGGACCAGACAATCCAGTGATTGACATAATGAGCATCGATCAACACAATTAGGATGCGATGACATTCGTCAACCAAGTCAGCAAGTCTGACCACCTGATTCCATTAGTAGTTGCCTCTTATGACTTGTGGGTTTGCTGAAGAACAAAAATTTTTCAAATGACTTGCTGGTGTAATTATTACTGTTTGAAAAGACTCTGAGATTGCCCAGGTGTTTGTAAATTATACATGCAGATACTGCAGCCTGTTAAGGATTGACAAAGGATATACTAGTGCCAGGAATTAAACCCTAAAACGCTGCGTGTTACAGTGCCCCAGTTGAATTATGAATGCCTCACAATATCATGAAAAAGGTAGAAGTAAACACAGTCTAGAGTTCTTTATGGTACCCCTTTGTGTGACAAGTTGCTCATCATGTCAACCACTTGTTCTCTAACAAGATTTGATCATTTACTCTTTATTCAGCTTCGTCATTTCTGGAGTTGAACTCCAAAACCATAAAATGTTTAGGAAATAAACATACTGTGTTTCAGAGGTATATAACGAAATCATAATAGTTCTAATTTGATTTAAAACTGAACACATAGCCGAGTGGTCAGGCTTGCTGGCTTGGTTGACACATGTCATTGGGTCCCAACTTCGTAGATCAATGTTCAGGCTGTTGATCACTGGATTGTCTGGTCCCTACTCGATTATTTACAGACCGCTGCCATATAGCTGGAACCCAACCAACCAACCGACCATTTGGTCATTTCTTGAGCAGAACTTGGGATGAAACAAACGATTCAGATCAGTCTAATGGTTAACTGGGGCCTTTTAAATTATTTGGGATCTTGAACAATTCAGCATTACATTTTTCTTCACAGAAGGTATCCAATAGCAATAAACCAAAAGTTGGATATAAGGAGCCCGACGCCATTTCTGAATTACGCCAGATCGGAATGATGTGGCATCACTTGATGACACTTGTTATTCACAGTCTTCAAATTGTACAACATCTCCTTATTTCAGTATCCATTGTTGCATCAGGGCTAGCATACATCATTGCGGAGAACTTTGGTACAACAGGAGGAATGTTTGTGAATGGAACTGTCCACTGAAGTGAGATTCTGTCACATGAAATCCTCTTAAGGACCCAAGTCGTCCACGTATATTTGATTAACATTGATTAAAGACAACAGGTGGTAAGGAAACTATCATCTCTTTAAACTTCAAATTAAGTGATCCCTTTCTTGACAAGTCTATACCGGTGTTGGATGTTGACAGTTAGTTTTTCAGTAACACTTGTCTGAAAAAAATTAATATCCCCACCACAGAGGTGATCCAAACAAACCCCCATGTCCCTTATCAATCAGAAAAGCAGACTGACTCACCTCAAGTTCTGTACAAAAACAGACGACCATAACAGGTTCCATTCCAGACACACTTGGGCCTATCTTAGTCTGGTAAATCAATATGGAAGAAAGGAGGTTTTATTTAGCTCTACAGAATTTACTTTAGAGGAAGAAGGAGGTTTAAGCCTGTTATGCCATAACCCTTTGATGTCCATTTTCCTTTAATGGTTATGGCTTTGAATGAGCTCAGCAAGAGGAAAATTGGGCCTTTGTTTCCCATTTGTGAACAGTTATATGTTTTGCAAACAGTTTAATGTTTTTGTATTTTTCTGAAAAGCAAAGGTTTGAACCAATCTTGTAAGGACAATATGCTTTATTCATTCTTAATGTTTTCATATCATAGCTAAGTTGTTTTTCTATTGTAGTTGCTGTTCTCGAAGCCTTCAATGAAGTGGTTAGTTTAGGTGTTTTGTCTGGGAAGCAGAGATTAAAAAGAAAATATTCTTTAATGTGCTTCTTTGATATGCACTTGAATTAGGTTATTGATTGATTGTGACCCGTCATGAAGGCGGACGACACGGTTTGGACTTGGAGGAATATGTTTGTTCACAAATTGATGAAGTTCATTTTGTTTATTTCCTATTTAATGCCACCCTCAGCAGTATTCTAGCTATATGAAAGCAGAATGAAAATAAATTAGTCTGGACCAGACATTCCCGTGATTGACATTTTGAGCATCTACCTACACAACCATGACCATGATCGGTAATTTTCACGATGAAGTCAAAAATACTAAGAACATTTGTATTTCCTTTATATTATTATACATTAATAGATTTGAAAATGTTATTGGTCATATGATTGCAGACTTTTAAACCATATAAATAAAACAAAATAGATTTGGTACCGGCACTTGCAGGGATAAACAAACCCAAATGGTGGACGCCGCTGCAGACTCTTTTCCTCAAGTTGTAGACTTTAAGGCGAAGTCTGCAATTTGGAAACAGTTTCAATTGATCTCTTGTACAATCACATCTGAGTCCTGACAGTGGCCAGTGGCATTGTTTCAAAAGAAAGGAAAAAGTTATTCCATTACTTTAACCCATGTGTTACACTTTCACAATATATTGCAATACATATTGCAATACACCAACACATACCACAGTATATCGCAATACGAACATTTTTGCAATACCCAACCCAAACAAACAGTAGAATTTTCATATTGCTGGAAATATCATTAATCATGTATAGGACTGTTCATAATTTATGGGGGCGGTGGGGTAGCCTAGTGGTTAAAGCGTTGGCTCGTCACGCGGAAGACCCGGGTTCGAATCCCCACATGGGTAAAATGTGTGAAGCCCATTTCTGGTGTCTCCCGCCGTGATGTTGCTGGAATATTGCTAAAAGTGGCGTAAAACCAAACTCAGTCAGTCAGTCAGTCAGTCAGTCATAATTTATGGCTACCGATGATGATTTTTTATGGAGAAGTATGTACAATTTGAATTATCTTCCCTAAAATATATGTACACAGTAAGTGACACCAGCAACCCACCCACCCCCATACCAACCCCCTACCCCCACCCCAATAGTTATGTGCAAGATCAATTACACCCCCTAGTACATGTGTACAAATTGAATGACCCTCCCCCTCCTCCCTCCCCAGGCAGAAGTCCAGACAAGTTCGTGTGGTGCCACACATGCATGTAAGCCACCATATATGTGCAGAAATCTTCAGTGTGGTGTTATATCCTATTTCAACTCACCTGTTGTTATTGCTGGTTCAGGTGAGCTTATATCATGTAGTCTGTCGTCCACATTACAGTCCATTATCATATTCACATTTTGCAGGTTCTGTTAAAAACACGAGCGGTGGGGTAGCCTAATGGTTAAAGCGTGAGCTTGTCAAGCGGATGACACGGGTTCGATTCCCCATGGGTACAATGTGTGAAACCCATTTCTCGTGTCCCCCGCCATGATATTGCTGGAATATTGCTAAAAGCAGTGTAAAACTAAACTCACTCACTCACTGTTAAAAAACACAAGGTACACTTGCCAATGTGGCAATGGTGTCTGTCAGTTTTCTGTACATTTGTTATCATTTTATCCCATGATTGCTTCCTGAAAACCATGTTTCTGTTTCATGTATATACATATTTAGAATTCTGTTATGATGCATATTCCATAAATCTGGGAATAAAAAAACTCAAACTGAATATGTCTGAACAAGATGTTCATAGATTCAATAACTTCAAGATGTAAAAGAATATTCCAACTTTCAAAACCATCATGGAAAGTTGAAAACTTTTATAATAGATACTAAACAATATTAAACCAGTAAATGCCTTCAGTGCTTTTCTGTCGTGGTCAGAATGATACTTAATTGCCACTCCAGGTAGACCAATTACAGAATAATACCTACTTACTAATCACATCTACTTGTTCCAGAGGAATCGGAGTCTGAAAATTCAGAAATAATTGTGTTATAAGTTTTTAATCTCCGTTTAAGGAAATGACAGCAATATTGAAGTCTCTTCAAATGAGGAGCATAGATGGACAACATATATTGTCATTTCTACGTAAGATCCCTTGGGGTACTGGTTAAGATTGTAGCTCTGATAATGATGGCTACAGACAGACAGACCTTCACAGAGGTGGACAGCAGTTAGGGAAATAGTCTCTACAAGATTCAATCAAGGCAGCATGTTCAGGAAGACTGTCTGTATGTTGATGATTACAGGGCTGCCTGTGCGCACTTCAATCAGCAGGGTAACCAAGGGGTCTGCTCTACCATTGCATTAAAACAATACAGGAATATCTTCAAAGACAAGTTTATCTAAAATGCAATATGTTTCTTTAGAGCTGTCATGAAACCATGATTGCATTTTGTGTGTAGAGTCAATTGACAGTTTTGCATGGCAGTTGGCGTCTTTGTTGAGACTTTCATTAGAATGTGTGGGTTTTGTTGTGTAAGGATTTTGTGGAATGTAATTGTGGATTAAAAGCAGTTCATGGTGTAAAATAAAATGAAATGACAATGTACATCTCCTTGTTGAAAATACCTTTTCAGGGCTCCAGATAATTTTTCAACATCAGGAGTACATACTCCTTATTTTTTCAATATAGGAGTACTGGAGTACATTTAGAGTACTGAATGGAAAATAATGGCGTATCAGTAATCTTGTGTTTTGTTTTATATATGCACCACAACATTGCTGCTCTTGTGTAAACAGGTCAATAAACAATAAAACAATACTTTTTCAGATAGATACGTCTGTAAATGATTTTAAGACCATACACCATTGTTGTGGTGCGTATCTGCAACGTTTTCTAAATTATTTCATACCGTATCGTGCATATTTGCTATCCGTACATACGCCGATACGGCCCATATCTGGAGCCCTGCTTTTTATACCAGAGTATACCTGATGCTCACTAAAATGTATCCGTTTGAGCCAGATTGTGTCTCTCATAGCCAGAATCTACCCTTTCTTACATGAATTAACCTAATGATTGTTACAATGCACTAACCAGAACGTACATTTCATACTAGACTAATGCTTAGTTTCTGAATATATATAATTTTGATAGTAACAAACAAGCCCATTTAAATTGAAAAGGAGCCCTAGGGAGACCTGAGATTCAGAACCTGAACCTGAGGAAATCTAGACTTGCTTTATTTAGGGCTTTAGCACTGCAGAGAGGGTTTGGCAGTAGGGAAAATAATGTGGTTCAGGGACTGTGAGAGAGACTAATTTCATATAAGCATGACCCAATTGCATAGATCGATGCTTATGCTGTTGATCACAGGATTGTCTGGTACATACCCGATAATTTACAGATTGTCCCTATATAGCTGGAATATTGCTAAGTATGGCATTAAACAAAAAACGAGCAAACAAACAAAAAAAATCATGCAAGCATGAATCTCATGATTGTTAGAATACTTACCAAGCTGCCAGAAAGTACATTTCATGAATGCATGAATCTCATGATTGTTAGAATACTTACCAAGCTGCCAGAAAGTACATTTCATACAAGCATGAATCTCATGATTGTTAGAATACTTACCAAGCTGCCAGAAAGTACATTTCATACAAGCATGAATCTCATGATTGTTAGAATACTTACCAAGCTGCCAGAAAGTACATTTCATACAAGCATGAATCTCATGATTGTTAGAATACTTACCAAGCTGCCAGAAAGTACATTTCATACAAGCATGAATCTCATGATTGTTAGAATACTTACCAAGCTGCCAGAAAGTACATTTCATACAAGCATGAATCTCATGATTGTTAGAATACTTACCAAGCTGCCAGAAAGTACATTTCATACACGCATGAATCTCATGATTGTTAGAATACTTACTAAGCTGCCAGAAAGTACATTTCATACATGATTGTTGTTAGAATACTTACCAAGCTGCCAGAAAGTACATTTCATACAAGCATGAATCTCATGATTGTTAGAATACTTCTTAGACCAAGCTGCCAGAAAGTACATTTCATACAAGCATGAATCTCATGATTGTTAGAATACTGACCAAGCTGCCAGAAAGTACATTTCATAGATGAATCTACATTTGCCAGAAAGTACATACAAGCATGAATCTCATGATTGTTAGAATACTTACCAAGCTGCCAGAAAGTACATTTCATACATGCATGAATCTCATGATTGTTAGAATACTTACTAAGCTGCCAGAAAGTACATTTCATACAAGCATGAATCTCATGATTGTTAGAATACTTACCACCAAGCTGCCAGAAAGTACATTTCATACACGCATGAATCTCATGATTGTTAGAATACTTACTAAGCTGCCAGAAAGTACATTTCATACACGCATGAATCTCATGATTGTTAGAATACTTACTAAGCTGCCAGAAAGTACATTTCATACACGCATGAATCTCATGATTGTTAGAATACTTACTAAGCTGCCAGAAAGTACATTTCATACACGCATGAATCTCATGATTGTTAGAATACTTACTAAGCTGCCAGAAAGTACATTTCATACATGCATAAACTTCATCATTGTCAAACCCGTGAAGGTCTGGGTTAGAATTGATCTTCAGTAACCCATGTTTGTTGTAAGAGGCGACTAATGGGATCGGATGGTCAGGTTCACTGACTTGGTTGACACATGTCATCGGTTCCCAATTGTGCAGATCGGTGCTCATGCCGTTGATCACTGGATTGTCTTGGTTGATTATTTACAGACCGCCGTCATATAGCTGGAATATTGCTGAGTGCGGCGTAAAACTAAACTCACTCATCATTGTCAGATTGCACCAACCAGAAAGTACATTTCATACAAGCATGCACCTCATGATTGTTAGAATGCTTACCAAGCTGCCAGAAACAAACCCTTCATGACAGATTGGATACTGGGGAACAAATCTGCCCCAGAATTTCACAGAGAAAGATACCGTGAAGGTCGGGTTAGAATATTGGGATCCGGTGGTCAGACTCGCTGACTTGGTTGACACATGTCATCGGTTCCCAATTGCGCAGATCGATGCTCATGCTGTTGATCACTGTATTGTCTGGTCCAGACTCGATTATTTACAGACCGCTATAGCTGGAATATTGCTGAGTGTGGTGTAAAACTAAACTCACTCACTCACAGAGAAAGACATCATTTCAGGAGACATGGTTGTGAAGTTATCTCTGTTCTAGTTTCTCTCACAATTACGCCAGCTGCCATTTCGGGAGACTTCTGCTGTGGAATGCTATGTCGACCAAACAATTTGGAAATAAATTGCTTGATTATTTGAAGTATTCGTCAGAACACTCATATGTGCATCTGATGAATCTTGAATGGCAGCATGTCTGGGAACATCACGTTTAGGCTCTTACCAACTATAACTGGGGGCAATCTAATTAGGGATCCGACCTGCTGGATGAGAAACAATGACAGGCACTGAGAAGTATATGAACCTCCTTCCATGTAGAGCAGTGATGTCAGACCTGGAACAGCCATGATTATATTGGATCTTTTGATGTTATTGCATAATCTCCATGTTATCTAATTATCTTATCTTACCTTCATGTAAAATGCTTTAATATCATTGGTCAATGATGCTTTAACAAGTTTCCATGTCACTCCGCCCAGGAGGGTGACAACTGAAAAAAATATTACCCACTGCTACGGTAACCGCCAAACTCTCCGCTGAGAAGCTGCATCGCTAACGTATGTCGTCATAATATGACGCATGCAGTGCACGAAGTATGAAAACTGTTTAATTAGCTGTTTTTGAGTTCACTATGTACACATTAATTTTACTGACTTTCACTGCTTTATTTATACAATTTTATACATTGAATCGTTTGCACTCTCAACTTAAGCATAATTCACCATTTCTTATAGCAGTTTTAAGCTTGTCAGAATATGTTTCACTGCTTTTAAAAATCTATTCGAGAGGCAGACACCATTTTGTTTACATGTCATATAGTCGGTAGCGAGCTTATCGATCTTCAAATTAAAATCAAATGTTATTTGGTACACTCAACATGACGGTAAGATAAATACGTTGTAAACCTCTCCCTCGGGTAATACGGTCAGATGTTAATATTGTCTTACTTATCTAGTAATTACCGTGTGATTCGTTTGGTTAATTTTTACATGTTTCTGTTATAACCTATGAGTGTGGTAGGGGATCCCAGTGGTTAAAGTGTTCGCTTGTCACAGCTCAGGACCAGGTTTGGTAAGAGTTCCTTACGTACCCCCCACCTAATTCTTAACTATAAACTATAGACTAAGCTTATAATGGTCTTTGCTCATCACAAAAATAGGTGGGGGTACGTAAGGAACTCTTCCCCAAGTTTGATTCCTCTCATTGTTACAATGTGTGACCTCCACTTCTGGTCTCTTCCGCTGAAATGTTGCTTCAATATTGGGGGCGGTGGGGTAGCTGAGTGGTTAAAGCGTTGGCTCGTCACGCCGAAGACCCGGGTTCGAATCCCCACATGGGTACAATGTGTGAAGCCCATTTCTGGTGTCCCCCACCGTGATGTTGCTGGAATATTGCTAAAAGCGGCGTAAAACCAAACTCAGTCAGTCAGTCAGTCCTTCAATATTGCTAAGAACAGAGTAATCTCGACTCACTTGCTGTAAACTTGTTAACCAATATCAAGTAATATGTACATTTGTCAAGTTTTGTCCCTGAATCGAATTGAAAGAAATATGAATCGTTAAGAAACAATTCAACATCTTAACGTACTTACTGTGAAAACTCACGACCATGAAAATCTAGCAAAATTAGCAATGCCGATTTTAAAACATATAGTTATGTAATTAAATAACACCATCACAAACTTTTAAATATTAGCACACAAACCCTGGAGCGTGATATTACAGAGGTTCTAATTGGAGAATGTTTGTCAAAACAAACCCCAAAGAATAGATTCCAATCAGTCATGGAATTACTTGCCGTTCATATGTGTTGTCTGAAACAGAAAGTGTTCCTATCCATCATGAACCAATCAGATGTTGCATCTGGAACACGACAGTTACATTTTGGCTTTGTTTTTCCAACAGTTTCAATGAATTTACATTTATCTTTTTATCTTTAATACCCCAAAGTATGTTGGAGTGAAACTCGTTGATGCCTATTATTAGAGACGAGACGGACACAGTAATCAGAGGTGAATACTATTTCACTTTTATAAAACCTGAATCGGTGTGATTAATTTTTATTTCTCATTCTGTATTTGAATTGAAACACAAGTGTAATTGCAGGTCACCAGTCATGAAAGAGGTAGATTAGCAGCTTGAAGTCTTGCAGCACTTCCTTGCTTGTCTGACAATGGCTGCTGCTTCAGCTTCAGGTAGCCATTACAGCCTTCTTGATAGTGTTTACAGAATCAATACATTTGACAACCGCCATCCTCAAACTCTTTACCTGGACTCCAAACCTCAGATTGAGTCATCAATTTTCAAACTCAACCCTGTAATGAGAACATTCTCCCTATTTTAAAAACTTTGACATCAATTTTCTCAGTTACAGGTTTATGATGATGAGACATTGATACATGTAGCAGCTAGTTTCCTAATATATTGATTTTAATTTTGTGGAGGAAATTCTATGTTAAACAAGATGTTCATGAGGATTGGAACTTGATCTGTACTTTTTCGGGCATGGTGCAGGTTTACGCATTAAGGTACAACTTGTGTGAATTTTTGGATTAAATGAGTGCAAATGTCTGCTCATCAAACATGACACATGTTCCCCCACCAGGCATTAGAGACCATGGGTATGCATATATTGGCTGAAAGAGTCAATGATATGTGCCCCCATCACTCAATAGAGATGACATTTTGTGCCTTCTTGGCCTGGATGAGTATAAGATATATGCCCGTTTCACTCATTACAGACAACAATGTGTGTCTTCTTGACCTGGATGAGTATACGATATATGCCCGTTTCACTCATTACAGACAACATGTGTGTCTTCTTGACCTGGATGAGTATAAGATATATGCCCCTATCACTCATTAAAATTGACATGTGTGCCTTCTCTTCCTGAATGAGTCCATGATTTATTGCTGAATCACGCATTAAAGATGTGCACCTTCTTGGGCTGAATGAGCCTAATATGTATTCCCGAACCTGTGCCTTCTTGCAGACATTGGAGACAACCTGTGCCTTCTTGACCTAAAAGAGTATAAGATATGTTCCCCATACTGACATTAGCGATGACATGTGTGCCTTCTCTTCCTGAATGAGTCCATGATTTATGACCTAATCACTCATTAAAGATGTGCACCTTCTTGGGTTGAATGAGCCCAATATGTCTTCCCGAGCAGACATTGGAGACAACCTGTGCCTTCTTGACCTAAAAGAGTATAAGATATGTTCCCCATACTGACATTAGCGATGACATGTGTGCCTTCTCTTCCTGAATGAGTCCATGATTTATGACCTAATCACTCATTAAAGATGTGCACCTTCTTGGGCTGAATGAGCCCAATATGTCTTCCCGAAAGCAGACATTGGAGACAACCTGTGCCTTCTTGACCTAAAAGAGTATAAGATATGTTCCCCATACTGACATTAGCGATGACATGTGTGCCTTCTCTTCCTGAATGAGTCCATGATTTATGACCTAATCACTCATTAAAGATGTGCACCTTCTTGGGTTGAATGAGCCCAATATGTCTTCCCGAGCAGACATTGGAGACAACCTGTGCCTTCTTGACCTAAAAAGAGTATAAGATATGTTCCCCATACTGACATTAGCGATGACATGTGTGCCTTCTCTTCCTGAATGAGTCCATGATTTATGACCTAATCACTCATTAAAGATGTGCACCTTCTTGGGTTGAATGAGCCCAATATGTCTTCCCGAGCAGACATTGGAGACAACCTGTGCCTTCTTGACCTAAAAGAGTATAAGATATGTTCCCCATACTGACATTAGCGATGACATGTGTGCCTTCTCTTCCTGAATGAGTCCATGATTTATGACCTAATCACTCATTAAAGATGTGCACCTTCTTGGGCTGAATGAGCCCAATATGTCTTCCCGAGCAGACATTGGAGACAACCTGTGCCTTCTTGACCTAAAAGAGTATAAGATATGTTCCCCATACTGACATTAGCGATGACATGTGTGCCTTCTCTTCCTGAATGAGTCCATGATTTATGACCTAATCACTCATTAAAGATGTGCACCTTCTTGGGTTGAATGAGCCCAATATGTCTTCCCGAGCAGACATTGGAGACAACCTGTGCCTTCTTGACCTAAAAGAGTATAAGATATGTTCCCCATACTGACATTAGCGATGACATGTGTGCCTTCTCTTCCTGAATGAGTCCATGATTTATGACCTAATCACTCATTAAAGATGTGCACCTTCTTGGGTTGAATGAGCCCAATATGTCTTCCCGAGCAGACATTGGAGACAACCTGTGCCTTCTTGACCTAAAAGAGTATAAGATATGTTCCCCATACTGACATTAGCGATGACATGTGTGCCTTCTCTTCCTGAATGAGTCCATGATTTATGACCTAATCACTCATTAAAGATGTGCACCTTCTTGGGCTGAATGAGCCCAATGTGTTCCCTGAGCAGACATTGGAGACAACCTGTGCCTTCTTGACCTGAATGGCACTGAAGCTAAGGTGTCTAAGCTTGTGCCAGCTGTGCAGCATCTGATCACTGATGATGAAATCGTGTCCTTGAAGTTTTTCATGATAGTGCCAGGCTCATTAAAAAAGATATGAGAGGTCTTTATTCATCTTTCTTCATCTATCATGTATTTAGTGTGATCGATCAATCATCCAGCTTAAACTGTAAAGAATGTTTTTATATCTAAAATGTCACATGTAAAAATTGTTGATATATTGCTTTGAGTTAAGACAGATTTTCAAGTGGTGTTATTTTTGACAGTTGATTGCGTGGTGGATCTTTGAGCCAGTGTTTAGTAATTGATAACAGAGTGATTTTATATTGCATGATTAATACAGGTATCATAGGTTTTGGTTTCAGAGAATGTGGCTTCAATTCCCCGAAGATATCCACTATTAATAACTTATATAAAAGTGTGTTTCACAATGTGATTGATCGCAAATTTTGGATGTTAAAATAGGTTTGGATTCCAGAAATCTTACAGTGTATGTGAATACTTTTCTTGAGTATCCTTTTTAAGCTGCAATCTGAAATTTCAAAAAAGGCCCTTTGGACATTTTTACTTTTGAATCCTATACTCTTGGTTCATGAATTTCCATGCATCGAATAGCAATAACAACCACATAATGATTAGGGATCAATGTTTATTCAATATATTCAAGTCCTGAAATTGTGGGGAAATACTGCATAATACTACAGCATTCATGGTCATTATTACTGGCTGTTTACCCACCCACTGGAATACTGGAATACAGGTGTCCAGAACCCTGTTCCTGACAAAATGTTAACAAAGATGGTTTTGTGTTCATGCTATCAACCACTGGTTTGTCTTACAACTCTTATTAGTTCTACTGAACTTGAATTTGATATTAATGTCTGTGTTTTTTTCCAGCCAGTGCTTGATGTCTGATCAGCATCACTACTGAACTCACCAGTTAGTTGACTCTAGTATCACCATAATTGAGTCATAATTCATGCTCATTTCTGGCAATTCTCATCCATATCAGCTGGAATTCTGGTATTGTGGTATTTCCATTTTCTGGAATTCCTGTTTTTAAAAAGACCAAATAGGTGGTGGGATAACCAAGTGGGTAAAGCGTTTTTTTCCTTCATATTTAAGCTCCAGGCTAGATTCACAACTCTTGGATTGGACCTGTGAAACCAATTTCTGGTGTCCCCTGCCTTGATATTGTTGGAATATCACTCACTCACTCACTCACTCACTCACTCACTCACTCACTCACTCACTCACTCACTCACTCACTCACTCACTCACTCACTCACTCACTCACTCACTGTCTGGTCCAGATTCAATTATTAGTTTTTTAAACCAAAAAATAGAAAAGTACATTGTAAAAAGTATGTTTTATTTAATATTGAGAAGCATTATAAGAATCTCTGCTAGACATATTTGATTTATTTGTGTTCATAATGTCAAAAGTTCTTATCTTTTTTTATCTGAGAAGAGCACAAGTTGGTACTCTCCTCAGTAATATTGTGTCAATACAAAGAAAGAACATGCTCCAAATTTAAAAATAACTCCATACAAGTCTAAAAAATATATTCAAATTCACCAAATTCTTTATTCTTGGGTTAAAAAATGTATGAATTCTTCATCTGAGAGATATTTGATCAATTTTTCCATTGAATCTCCATGTATGTTCCAACATGCCAAATGTCCATTTGTCTTCTAAGAATTACCATTTGCATGAGATAGCAAACATTATTAGAGCAGAAAGTAAGGATCTTCGAACCAAGTAGTGCAGATTCCTGAACCTTGATTCCAAGAAGGATGGAGAATGATGTTGGAGAATATTCCCCTCATCATCTTTATGAGGACGAGATGAAACCTCATTTTAATGTCGACACCGTTCTAGCGCCATTGCACAGTGCGGAGGATCTTGTCTAATGAGCTTTTCACAGAGTTCTAGTGGAGGATATAACTCCTTTACACATGCTAAGCATTTATTGCAGTGTCATTTGCCGAAAAAATTACTTCTTTCACAGATTGGGGAAAGATCATTGAAAACTAGAGATTCCTTCAACAATGTTTTTGAGACCGGAACTGGAAAGTCAAGGCAGATTTAAATAATGTCAGAAAATTGGGATTGGTTTAAAGGAAAATCATGATGATGTGGTAAAAATTTGAGTATTGCAGTAGTAAATATGCATGTTTTTTGTGTGGAGCACAAAGATTCCCGATATGGTTGGTGGGTGTTTGATGGGTTTTTCAGGTGTCACAGAATGGAATCATCAGCGCATTTAACCCAACACAGAGACTGTAATTGACAGCTTGATATAGTTTTACAACAATTACTGTAATAATAAAACCATGTCGCAAGGGTAACTGAATTCTCTCCACCTATCGATTTTCTTTGGAAGAATCTCTCAGATACGACCAAGCCAGCTAACTTGAAACTCCAATAGGGTAACTAGTTGTGATACTCAGAAATATGTAGAGACTTAACTTGGAGACATACAGGATGTCTTCTTGAATGAGGGGCTGTGGGGTAGCCGAGTGATTAAAGTGGCTGTGGGGTAGTCTGCTCGTCATGCTGAAGACCCGGGTTCGATTCCCCACATGGGTACAATATCTGAGCCCATTTCTTGTGTCCCCCGCCATGATATTGCTGGAATATTCCTGAAGGCGGCATAAAACCATACTCACTCACTTTTAGAATAAAATGTCTTTCATTTGTCCATTTTTCTTTTGGTCATTTAATGTGTTTCTAATTACATGTACCACTAATTAATATGACTTAGGTTCAATCTTCACAGACACTTTATTAAATAATAACATTTTGGAGAATAGTTGTAGTCCTTGAAAGGAACTTTCACAATAGGTTTCCAAGTTTAGCATTTAGAAAAGGTTTTCCCCTTGTTGATAAAATCAGGCACATATAAGAATGTTTGGCTAAAAATTGCTGCCACTGATTGAAAAAATAAACTTTTTATCCAGGCTGACAAGTGAAAAGTAAAATTGGAAGAAACCTTGATGTTTGTTTGTCATTTGTGTAGAATTAGTCGATTTTATTGTTAGTATGAAAAGTCAGTGTGAACTTTCGGTGTGGATTCTCTGATGAAACAGATTCCAAAGAGTGTACAGAGTAGTGGTTGAAAGTTCATTAATGGATCTTGAGAATCAGTGATAACACGAGAGGTTTGCAAAAGGGTAAGCATGTCCTACATTACAGATAACACCAATGAGGGTGAAAATATCGGGGTTCATATTTTTCATACAATGCCCTAGGGCAAAATATCACTTTGTCATGGTGACGTGATGTCATGAACAATGCTATGACGTCACGTTTTTTTCAAAGACGTTGCGTTCTACATGTGGAGATAACGCGTAGCCAGCCTATGTTTGAAAGTAGATTTGGGTTTATTTTCCTCAATTTGACGACATCAGTATTAAATAGAATATCATATTCGTTCCCATATCATACTATAATATCTGCGTAATAAAATACTGCTGCAGAGTAAAACCGCTGCGTTTGGTGATCTGGATCCGGTTGTATCATTTCTTCATTAACTAATGTCAACATTAAACCCTAATGATACATTAAATAATTCATGCATCATTAGTTAATGGCAACGTTAAAAACGGTTGTATCAAGGACTTATTAGCGTATCATTATCTAATGACGTCCTAATGTAAATATTTTCATTAAATTCGGGGGATTCCCCTAAATATTTCCCACAATTCCGCTACATAAGCACGTTAGCGTTACTCTCGGTCGTCCGTCAAAATGGCATCTTTACGGCTAAACCTCGGAACAAAAACAAACATTTCGACTGCTGTGAAGAAACACATTCAAATAATTCTGAAACATCGCCCGATAAACCTAAGAATCGGTTGGGATGTTTTGGAAAATACATGAACACGAACAACGAAGTGAGCTTTCTGCCATATTGGATAGTGTTTACAAAATCAAGTTTCACTAAGGCCGGTCATATGATGACTATTACATCATGTATATTTCATATTCAGTTGTCACAAATGCATCGCTGAATTCCTCATACATTTTAGAATCAACTTACAAATGGTCTTTGTCACTAAAACCAAGTGTCTAGAAAAAAACGAAACATATTGGGTGTGAAAACGGAGAGTTGTGCTCATAACACAGTACTTGCTAGAAAAGTAAACGAAACAGAAATCAGATTTTATACTGGGCAGCATTTTCTCTAGTTTTTGGACATCAGTTTGTCTATTCGTAGCATGCATGAGCTCAGTACTTTTAGAATATGCACGGAAAGAGTATCGTAGCAAGAACTAGAAAATTAAAAACAGATACAATACAGAAATTTGATATATTCATTCGAAAGTTCTGTGCAGCATGCCAGAGGCAAAATCATGGAGATTGACATAGGCAATTATCGGCATTTCTGACTTTTTCAATGAAAGCAATAAAAACAAATAGCCATACGCAGATAGTCAGAATGTGTCCGATTACTTACATCATACATTTATGGACACAGGTTCTCTCGCAAAATCGTGGGCACCCATATCCACAAAGCCGCCATTTCATGAGAAATCGGTCATCGGTAGTGATGTCATACGTCAACATTGTTGGACATATTTGGCAATTTCTTTGAGGTGAAGCTCGGTTGAATACAATTAAACACAATCACACTGTCCTGCAGATTACACTTTTAGTATTAATGTATACTTTGCGTACCATTCACATATGGTTTCATGAAACTAATTTCATTATCAACATTTAGTATTTTAAACCTGACATAATAAATAAAAATGATTTATTTTTTACATGAAATGTATATATATGCACACGTTTTCAAAGGATATATATGTCTTGTTCATTGAATTTGTTTATGTTGTGTTATAGACAAAACAATGGCGTATAATCATTGGCCAGGTGCGCGTTTGTCACAAATGTTTTGAGTATCATTAATGTATCTAACATGCTGTACCAAGCTGTTTAAAGTCCAACTTGCTTCCTTATAAAAATAACTCTGAAAACATCTGGAAGCTCTCCTTCCAAGCTTTGAAAAAGCATTGATTGAATGCTTGTTCCAAAATTTTAAAGTGAAAAATGAATCATTTTCCAGAATAGTTTCTAATGTCATGTAATAGTATTTTGTTGCTTTGGAATGTTCTTTATGTCTAAGATAGCATGTATGCCATCTCATTTTATTAATAAAATACAACCTTTGGAAAGTTATGTTATTTTTTGAACAAAACATATCGGGGATGATGTAATTGGTTTTTTTTATTAGGCCGAACAGTTTGAAACTCTTCCTTTTTGGTGTTTATTGTTATGAACTTCCTATTTTCAACATTACCGTATATTACCGTAGGTCAGCCGACCCCCTAACTTGAGCCTCAGAATGGTATGTTTTGTACATAAGCTGACCTCCTGGAATGGGATCATTATCACGGCCAACTCAGACCACAAAAATTTGACGAAAGTGTTACCCGCAGATAGGCCGACCGCCTTCTGCAGGCTGTTTGTTTGTTTTTTGATCTTCAAAATTTGGCTTATCTACAGTAATATAAAATTACACTCAAGAAAATGGTTTGTTGTGGCCTAAGAAATTTGTTGAAGCATCTTCAGAAGCAACCTCATCACAAATTCCATTCATCTAAAAGTATAACTTATCACATCAAACCAACTAAAATATTCCAGACAGTTGCTGTAAAAGAGCAATTTAGGTTTGTCTGACTGATTTGATATTAAAAGATAAGAATCAGATGAGGAGCATGTTCAGGAAATCTCGCTTCATCATAAAGAGCTCCTTCTATGTTCAACATTGGTAACAGAAATGTCGGACATGGGTTTTTGTAATGCTGAACTTCAACATCATCAAATAGTTTTTAGTGCAGGGCTGGTTTGACATCTCTATTTGGTTGACCACTTAAATGAAATGATTTGCTTTTATTGATCAGTGGTGTAAAGTATTTTTCTGAGTCAGGAGTAACACACCACATCTATTTGTCCACTGACATAAATGTTGGTTTAAGATGAACAGTAAAATAGAGGAAGGGTCACCCCAAAAACATCCTGTACCGATAGTGACAGCCATTCAAACTTCTTGTAGTTGTAATAGTCGCCATCTTCAATAAAACTGATGAAGAATGGGCATGAGGGAATTCAGGTTGCTGTGGCCATCTTCCCACATGGGTACAATGTGTGAAGTCCATTTCTGGTGTTCCCCGCCGTGATATTGCTGGAATATTGCTAAAAACAGTGTAAAACTAAACTCACTCGTGTGTCCTTCAAGAACCAGTGATGACAACATACAGCCTTGTTGACACTGGTAACATACTGAAGATGCTATTGATGACATACTACATGCACCATTGATGACATACTCATACACAGTTGATGACATGCTGCATGCACCATTGATGACAACATCCCAGATAGCATTCAGACGTTGGTCCAACGTTGGCAATGGTTTTGCCAACGTTGGGCCAACGTCCAAATGCTATCTGGGATACTGCATGCACCCTTGATGACATGCTGCATGCACCATTGATGACAAACTGCATGCACCATTGATGACATGCTGCATGCACCCTCAATGACATACTGCATACATCTTTGATGACATACTGCATGCACCCTTGATGACATACTGCATGCACCCTTGATGACACACTGCATGCACCATTGATGATGATGCATGCACCATTGATGACATACTGCATGTGCCCTTGATGACATGCTGCATGCACCCTCGATGACATACTGCATACATCCTTGATGAAATACTGCATGCACCATTGCATGAGGTCATTGACCTGGATGTGAAATTTGTTATATGTACATTTGCTTGCCATATTCGCAAGTTATAAAAAAATGTTTGTAAACCTGGCGACTGTGCAGGCCGTGTGAGTGACTGAATTTAGTTGTTAAGTTTAATCTATCATGGGCTCTACACAGTGAATGGGAAACATTGTCATCTTGAACCATGACAGAATTGTCCGGGAAAGTGTCAAGCAAACAGAGGTTATTCCATTAAAAATGAGTTCCTTGGTTTGCATGTTTGAGTCTAAAAATGGTCCTGTTATGGTCTTTGGTGAACACTTCAGCTTTCCTGCCACACTAATTCCTGCAAATACCCAAACCTCTATTACACTCAAAACCATGATCCTATATTCTGGCTGACATCACACAATAAAATCTTCAATAGAAGTCCTCTTCACTGTCTGTTATCCATAATCAGTTGTGTGGATAATAGTCTTCTACTGCCTAATGCTCTTGTGCATGCAAAAGGTAGTAAATGTCACATTTTCTCTGTGCGTGATAGAGTCATCTGGAAAATATTCTGTGAATTTTCATACTTTTGTAGGTTGTCACACAATATTTGATCTGTATTTTCTGTTAAATGTTAATAGACACTGGACGTATAGTGCGAAATCTTTAATTAGAAGACCAATAAAAATAAAACAAATGATCGCTGTGTGTACATCTTCATCAGATAACCATGAATGACACTGCACATGACTGGCAAATGTCCATATTTAATATTTTACTCAAAATATCAGATGCAAAGAAAAGACTCCACACAAGCAATTTAAATGGTTGAAATAGTTTCAGTTTTGTATGTTCTTCCCTGAAACCATAAATGCTGAAAAATTGAATACATCCATGGCTGTAGCCTGTCGTGCACTTGAGTATAATGTGCAACCCCCTTATGTGTACAAGTGTCAAAAACCTTGTCTATGTGCAGTTTGCGCACACTCGTCTACACGACTGTAATTATTATGAAAAAAGGGTGAACTTTACACGAGAAAGTGTGGCAAGCACAGAAAGTCAAGATTACATGCTGGAGCTTAATTGTCATGAAAACACTTGCATTCCAATCTATGATGGAAAGTTTGGGAAGGTGTCCTTCAGACCTGCTTCTGCTGCAGTATTTTGGCTTCCAGACGTGCCCCTGGCGGCACCACAGCTCATGTCAACATGAGACTCTTGCCACTTGACACCAGGATGACGGTCACGGGAGTCCAGACAACAGATTGTTGGAACATGGTCTGAGGCACGAGGCTCCCAACCTGGAGACATGTTGACATGGAAGTATTCCATATTCCTAATTTGGCTCATGTATGTTTGTACGATCTCCATGTTTTTTGTACCCAGAGGGATTTTGCGACAATCTTTTGGGGAAACCATAATATCAGTCATTCACATGTGCACTGAAGGTTTTTCAGACCACTTGCATATCTCTTGAACTGCTTCCTGTAGAATGGCCAAAGGATGGTTTCTCGAACTCAGTTTCTTAAAGCTACTATGAAACAACACCATAGATTATATGCTCACAGTTTTACGTTCAGCTATTTTACGCAAACTACCTGTGAGATTGTTTTTATCTGCTGATGGTTGGCCTGAAGTTGTTAGTTATGCTGTTTCTCGAGTCTGCATTATTCAATGTTATGGGCGATGGGGTAGCCTTGTGGTTAAATGTTCGCTTGTCACGCTGGAGATCCAGGTTCGATTCCCCTCATGGGTACAATTTTTGTGAAGCCCATTCCTCGTGTCCCCCACCATGATATTGTTGGAATATTGCTAAAAGCGGCGTAAAACACTCACTCACTGTTATTCCAGGAGTATCAAGGTCACAATTAGAATCCTGCATTCAATACCTATTCAATACCTTTTGGGTTTGATTTCTCATGAAATTTACAAGTGTCAAATTCATATTTGATACCTCCAAATCAAAGACACACCAGGTTACCTATTCTATCGATACCAACAGGGCTCAAAGATCCCACAGCATGAGAACTTCAGTGTTTGTAAATCTACAAGTATTCAAGTTTGAAGTGCCTTAAACTTAATCATCCTCAGAATCCCCAGGTGTTGAGAAGTAGATTTCGTTGCATGGCCCAGGGTCTGATGAACCAAGACTCATTCATATATTCAAACTCACCAACTGTTAACCTCATACCACAGGTAATTCAGAGGAGGAGGCTATGTCTTCGCTTCACTGAGTTACAAAGATCTCGAGTATCATAATGATCATCACATTATATGTGATACCTCGTTATGCTCTTATCTTGAGTATAATGGTGGTACGGAAAGAAATTGTAGCAGTTGAAAGTACTTCTTGTTGGATGGAGGATGTTATGATTATCGCCGAGACGACAGCAGTTTTTCTACTTTTGCTGCATGAGGTGCCCTGAGCGAATGTCGTGTGTAATGTAGGTCTGAGTCCAGTAGAGGAACAGGAAATAGCAGTGGGTTCAGTTTTCCACAGGTTTTATCTCAGTGACTTCATTTACAGGTCCACAATTCTGAGAAAAGTGAAACATTCTGATAACAGTGTGTGACTATAAATGTGACTACAGTCACACACAGTTGACTCGAGTGAGTGAGTGACTTTAGTTTTATGCAGCACTCAGCAATATTCCAGCTATATGGCGTCCATCTCTAAATAATCAAGCTGGACCAGATATTTCAATGATCAACAGCATGAGCATTGATCTACGCAATTAGGAAAGGATGACATGTGTCAACCAAGTCAGCGAAGCCTGACCACCTGATCCCGTTAGTCACCTCTTATGACAAACATGGGTTACTGCAGATCAATAACCCGGATCTTCACTGGTCACAGTTTTCTTGAACTTTGATGTGTCAAATTTACGGATGTCTGAAAGTTCAGCCCCTGTGTATTTATTCTTCAGTTTTGGTTGTGTTGAACCTCAGATAACCCAAAGTATTTACGTTGGTCCTTTCGACTTTTATACACCAGTATTTGACTGTATATGGGTGAGTGAGTGACTGAGTGAGTGAATGAACTAGTGCTTCATACTTCTGACATTAAAAAGCTCATTTAATGAATAAAATACTATAACCCTGTTCTTGTAACATATGTTATATTTGGGATTACACTTTCTTTGTAAAGTACAGATTCTAGTACTTTTGTTGGGTTGAGTCCCATCCGGGATTCGAACCCACACCCTCAGAGTCAGGCACCCTGGTCTTGTACCTCAAAATAATTTATGAATGCCTGGATTAAAAACTCATCCTTGTGAAGCTGTATGAGTTTCAACAATTTTTGCACATTATGAAGACAAGACATTAAAACATTGTGAAATAATGATTTTGTGTAGCTCTTGTAATATTGTTACATCGTGAACCAATCCACATTTCGCATTCTATTTTGCATTTTGATAAACCTGCATCAAAGCATGCGCAGAAGTTTGTATCCAGTCACTGAATAAGCCGAGAGAAGTGTGGCAAGAAAGTGTCATGTTGTGTCAGGGTTGTCTTGCTAAAATGCAGTCCAGAAAAGAAAAACATAATGTGCATGCAGGTCATCTTGAAAGCAAACATTGATGACATGATATATATTTGAAACTTTCATGTAGGCCCTCCTGAAAACAATCACATGAAATGATAAAAATTTGAAAGGCACATGCAGTCGCTCTTGAAATCGAAAAATGTTTCCCTAACGACTCATTGGAATATGCCTTTAAAATAATCCACAATGGTCACTTAGCTGGTGATCAGGTGGTTCAAGTGGCAGAGAAGAGTCTGCTTGTTCCAGTAATGTGACCTTTTGGGGAAACTCCGAGCAGAGGTTTGACAGTGGACCCCGATGTCATCAGCCACAGTAGGTGCACACCAATGCAGATTACTGTGAGAGCTAAGTGAATGATGGAGGATAGAGGTGTGAATTCCCTCAGTCAGACTCTTCCACGGATAGAACAATACAGAGTGATCACGCTATTGGGGATTCATTGTGTTTGATGTCAGACTTGGTGTCGTCGGAAGATCTTTGCAATAAACTAAATATAACCAGGTCGTTGGATCTCCGAACCCACTCTGTTGAATAGAAGCGTTATTTGAATAAAAGGGTGATCTGAACAACACCATTTGTCAACATTCAGGGTAAAAGTTCCGAATGGATCAGACCAGGAGCTGAAGAAAATGGCTAATATTATACTTGCGTTTGGGTTTTTTCAGATTTAGAATACAATTAACCAACAAGCTTCCAGGAATTACAGACTATTTTAAGTGAGTGTGTTGGGTTTTATGTCGCCCTGAACTGCAGTCCAATAATGTCAGTGGTGGTGTGTGGTCCTGAGCTCGGGTCACAAATCAGTTGCAGTTAAGAAATGTTGGGCATGGAGAGTCCTTGGATGGGTGACCATGTTTGGCACCTTGAATCCTGAGAGTTTCTAGGACTTCAGTCCAGCCCCACAACAAGCACGTGTGATACATGTGGTCTCACCTTAGGCAAATTAGTTTGTTCAAAAGTTCCTCTGTTCACCCAGCAGAAAATGGGTACCTGGTGGGATAAGTAATGTGACTATTACTTTCTTGCACCTCACAGGCAGCTTTGGTTATCCGGGGTATTAATGAACTGTGGAACTCTGTTAGTGCTTTGATCACACTTTGGTGTGTAGTTTTGGGCAATATAAAAATCCATATTATTATTATAGATTCCAGCTTGATGTGGGAGGAAAACTTCAAGTGATGAAGGCACCTGACATTTACTCATTTGGTGAAACCTACAAGCACGGGTGTGGTGCTAACAAACCAAGAAAACATTTGGGGTGAATTGGGATTCAAACCCACAGTCAAAGGTTTCTGGCATGCCCTTAGGACATTTGACATTTAAACTGGAATCCATGAGCACTGGTTTTGTGATAGTCTGTCTCACAGTCCCTGAACCAAATTATTTGCCCTTTCTCCCCACCCTTTATGCAATAATAGAGGCTTTAAAGAGGCAAGTCTAGATTTGCTCAGGTTCAGAATCTCCCATCTCACTGGGGTTCGTTTTCAATTTAAACAGAATCATTTGTTTCTATCCAAATTATGTATGTTCAGAGACTAAGCATTAGTCTACTCTTGTGTTGACAATCAAATGATAAACCACTGATACTGAACCGACAGTGATAGACTTTTGGCAGCCCAAAGGTACATGGTTCCTTACACCAATTGCATTCTACCTTGGCCACCAGGGCCCATTTGCATGAGAATTTCCACACCATCATCAATCATTGGCACTGATATTTCTAACCAGTTCGGCAAGGTCAACCTGAACCAGATCCCTGGCTGTCAAATGTAAACCTTGTGCTGTTAATTTTGTTCCATTTTGATCCTGTGTGTATTTGGTGAACAGTACCCTCGTTATGTTCTGACATTAATTAGTGGCAGGATGTATTGATTGACCAGAGCAGGAAGAGAGGCTACAAGACACCTGCGGCAGACATTGCCAGTGTCAGTACCATCTACATGCAAATATTCATTATCAGAATGACTAGCAATGAGGTGGCTTGTGACCTTGACATTGTAGACACCAGATGCAACAAAGCTTTAATCATAAAGATACTTATTTTCTCAAATGCATGCCAGGGTTTCAATAGACACAAGGTCTCCAGTAGATATTTAACTTCCAAAAGACACAAGGCCTTCAACAGGAATGAGGTCTCTAATATACACCAGGCCTCCACCAGACACCCAGCCTCCAGCTAATACCTGGCTTCCAACAGACAACTAGCATCCAGTAGACACCTAGCCTCAAGTTGACACATGACTTCTAGTAGACATCCAGCCTCCAGTTGATACCTGGCTTCCAACAGACACCTAGCCTCAAGTTGACACACGACTTCCAATATACACCCAGCCTCCAGTTGACATCTGGCATCCAGTAGACACCCAGTCTCCAGTTGACATCTGGCATCCAGTAGACACCCAGCCTCCAGTTGACATCTGGCATCCAGTAGACACCCAGTCTCCAGTTGACATCTGGCATCCAGTAGACACCCAGCCTCCAGTTGACATCTGGCATCCAGTAGACACCCAGCCTCCAGTTGACATCTGGCATCCAGTAGACACCCAGCCTCAAGTTGACACATGACTTCCAATATACATCCAGCCTCCAGTTGACATCTGGCATCCAGTAGACACCCAGCCTCCAGTTGACATCTGGCATCCAGTAGACACCCAGCCTCAAGTTGACATCTGGCATCCAGTAGACACCCAGTCTCCAGTTGACATCTGGCATCCAGTAGACACCCAGCCTCAAGTTGACATCTGGCATCCAGTAGACACCCAGCCTCCAGCCTCCAGTTGACATCTGGCATCCAGTAGACACCCAGCCTCCAGTTGACATCTGGCATCCAGTAGACACCCAGCCTCCAGTTGACATCTGGCATCCAGTAGACACCCAGCCTCCAGTTGACATCTGGCATCCAGTAGACACCCAGCCTCCAGTTGACATCTGGCATCCTCCAGCCTCAAGTTGACACCCAGCCTCCAGTTGACATCTGGCATCCAGTAGACACCCAGCCTCCAGTTGACATCTGGCATCCAGTAGACACCCAGCCTCCAGTTGACATCTGGCTTCAAGTAGACACCCAGCCTTGAGCCGCAGCCTTGAGCCGACAACTGGCCTACAATTGATGCTGCACCTCCATTACACACCTCAATAATTGCAAAGTCGAAAACAACAAGAACGTCTCAAATATCTCTTTGTCTCGAAAACAAATGTCAAGTGCGTACAACTGTTGATTATATTTCTAATTTAAATGCCATTATGAATTAGTCCAGTGTTAGTAAAGAAAGGCATTCAGGTTCTCAAAAAGCCTTAAGTCTTAATAATGTCTCACAAATCCATACCAGGCGTCTTAAATAAAGCAAATATGATGAGTGAATACTTGAGATATTTTTAATCAATGAAAGTAAGTTAATTGAGCCTTGATGAACATCGACCCAAACCAAAGGGTTTGTGACTTTCTGTCTTCATGAAATGTAATTTCAATTACAGTACACAATACAGTTACAGTCAGAGGCTTAGCGATGACGTCTTAGCGAAAGTCTGGTACCATTCTGATTGGTCTTACAAGCACTGCTAATAATTGCCTGTCTAATAACACGACAAGCTAATGACAAAAAGAGCCAATTCTTGTATGTCATTTTTTGGGGCATAGACTGCAGTTAATAGTTACTCTTGGAGGACATGCTAACCCTTCTTCTTTTTTTGAACACCTGGTGTTCACTGAATTTTCAATGATCCAATCAAATAATTTTTACCACTATAGCTCCTTGTAAACCCAGTGGAATCTACTTCATTTCATAATCTATGTTGGTTATTCGATATTAGTGAAGGTTAAGGATGTCTTCCAAAGTACAGAAGAGCTCCATGCGTCTTCTCATTAGCTTCTTTGCATTTGTTGTCAAGGTCTACCTTTATAGGATTGGTGGTGTAGCCTAGAGGTGAAAGTGTTCGCTAGTCACGCTGAAGAAACGGGTTGAATCCCCAACATAAGTACAATGTGTGAAGCCCATTTCTGGTGTCCCCGCCGTGATTTGCTGGAATATTGCAAAAGCGTCATAAAAATTTATTCTCTCTCTCTCTCTCTCACTCACTCACTCACTCACTCACTCACTCACTCACTCACTCACTCACTCACTCACTCACTCACTCACTCACTCACTCACTCACTCACTCACTCACTCACTCACTCACTCACTCACTCTGGTGTCCCCAGCCGTGATATTGTAGAATATTGCTAAAAGAAGTGTAAAACCATATCTACTCACTCACTAAGTTTATGCAGTAACCCATGCTTGTCGACTAACGGGATCGGGTGGTCAGACTTGCTGACTTGGTTGACACATGTCATCGGTTCCCAATTGGACAGATCGATGCTCATGCTGTTGATCATTGGATTGTCTGGTCCAGACTCGATTATTTACAGACCGCCGCCATACAGCTGGAGTATTGCTGAGTGCGTCTTAAAACTAAACTCACTCACTCACTATTTTGATGTTTGTTGTTTAACGCCACACTCAGCAATATTCCAGCTATATGGCAGCGGTCTGCAAATAATCTGGTATGGACCTGACAATCCAGTGATCAACAGCATAAGCATTGATACACGCAATGAGCAATGGGTCACTACTGCAACCAGTTCCTTTTGAAAAGTGGTATAATGTCTATGTCCTGTCAGGTTTGTGTGATGTGAGGTGAAATGGGGTTTAACGTCGTACTTAAGTATATTTCCCTCATATGACGACGTGCATGCATTTGTATGTGTGGCTGCTTGTACTAGCTAGCCCAGGCCTGGTTTTATAGTGCTCACCCAGACCTGGTTTTACAGTGTTCACGAACGGTGTTTCAAAGTAACAGGACATTGGGTCCTGTAAATTTCAGATGTCTGTCTGACCAACTAAAAATTTACAGGACCCATAGAATAAAAAAATTAAACACACATTTCAGATTTAACATTTCTATATGTTTAATTGGCATTGAAATTATTAACAAACATAAAATTTATAGACAGCAAACAAGTGTGACGTGTCACATATAACAACTTCAGTTACGCATTGTGAAATGTACTGTCGGACACAGGGGCCGGCTGGTTTTAGACTTCCGTCAGACCGTCGGCGAATCTGACGGATTTGTCTGAGGGTCTGGCGCTATTCGTGAACACTGGGTTTTATAGTGCTAGCTCATTGAAATACCATACCACAGTTAAGCACCAATACCCCATTCAG
Organism: Haliotis rubra; assembly: GCF_003918875.1. NCBI lineage: Eukaryota > Metazoa > Mollusca > Gastropoda > Lepetellida > Haliotidae > Haliotis > Haliotis rubra. The sequence goes on along the minus strand of NW_025767381.1, from coordinate 316,853 downwards.
ACACATTATACTGACTCCGAGCTGACCAGTCCTTGATGTACCCATTAATGCCAGGTGCCAGGCAGGGACCAACAAGCACCCACCCTATGCGGGTGGGTGCTCTAACCACTACACCACGGAGGTGGTTCATTTTTTTGGTGTCTTCCATCACTGAGATGAAAAGCTTTGTACAATTTCACTAGTGATGTTCCGATGATCGAAAATCAATCGAAAGAAAGATTAAAAATGATTATCTATTGTACAAAACATATTTTCGATTAATTGTTGTTTTTGTATAGCACCAATGAATGAAGTAAACTAACCATCAAATTTGACAAGTATACACAAACAAACATGCACTCAACAACGTAAAGCTATGCACATTGTAAAATTATAACCATATTTATTGTTTAATTACAATTCCAGTGTCTTTCTTGCATGCGTGCATTTCATTACATAAAAATGTAATTTTTGAGTAAAATTGATATTTTATACTTATCCTGACTCATGCTCTTTTGCTTGTCTCCTTCCTCTTTCATGCAACATAGTGGAACACTTGTATCTCCCTAATTGAAGTTCCTTCAATGTAAAATCACTAATTAGTACACCACGAAGTTACCTCCCTTCCACAAGCTGAACGAGGGCCACCTCTACCCATGTGCCTCACTCTCTCCCTCATATACTGAGCCCAACATTTGAATTTACAGGGAAATCCAAAGTGTTATTTGGGAGGATGGAGGGTTGATTCTCATGAGTCAGGATAAGTATAAAATATCAATTTTACTCAAAAATTACATATTTTTCCTTATCCTGACTCATGCTCTTTGCTTGTAGAATCCAACAGAGCCGAGGTGGGAATATATAATACTTTGGATTTTAATAATTAGTGATTTGAACTGTGATGATTGTAATAACCCCATGAGAACTTCATAAAGGCATTGAACTGATGAATTCCTGCTGCCAGCTTATCAGCTGCCATATAGAGGTTATTACAATGTACTTATTATGATAAGTATATATAATATTAATACAATGCTTAAGACTAATAGACTTAAGCTTGTTAATATGCTAGTATAAACTCCTTAGAGTTTGTTAGCTAAAATACTTTAAGATATAAACATAGCACTAAGCTTAAAATATGATTAATTTTAAGCTAATTATATAATAACAAACCTCTTTAGGGTTTGTTAGTTAAAATATTTATATGATATAGACAGTGCTGAGCTTAAGATATGAATAAGCTTAGCTATATATATAACAGCAAACTTTGTAGAGTTTGTTAGCTAATACATTTTACAATATGAGTATAGTATTGTGCTTAAGATATAATTATCTTAAGCTACATATATAATAGCCAAACTTAGTAAAGTTTGTTAGCTAATATATTTTTACAATATGAGTATAATACTGTGCTTAAGATATAATTAACTTAAGCTACATATATAATAGCCAAACTTAGTATAGTTTGTTAGCTAATATATTTTACAATATGAGTATAGTACTGTGCTTAAGATATAATTAACTTAAGCTACATATATAATAGCCAAACTTAGTAAAGTTTGTTAGCTAATATATTTTTACAATATGAGTATAGTACTGTGCTTAAGATATAATTAACTTAAGCTACATATATAATAGCCAAACTTAGTAAAGTTTGTTAGCTAATATATTTTTACAATATGAGTATAGTACTGTGCTTAAGATATAATTAACTTAAGCTACATATACAATAGCCAAAAACTCTGTAGAGCTTATTAGCTAATAGATTTATAATGTAACCATAGTACTAAGCTTAAGATATGATTAGACTTAAGCTAAATGTATATAGCAAAAAACTCCTTAGAGTTTATTAACTAATATACTTTTATGTTATAAACATAGTACTGAGCTTAAGATATGATTAAACTTAAGCTATATATATATAATAGTAAAACTCCGTGAGAGTTTGATAGCTAATACATTTTATTATGTTGATTTAGACCTAGTATTGAGCTTAAGATATGAAGTAAACCTTAAGCTAAATATATAATAGCAAAACCTTTTAGAGTTTTAATAGCTAATATACTTATATGGTATCAACATAGTATTGAGCTTAAGATATGAAGAAACCTTAAGTTACATATGTATAGCAAAACTCCGTAGAGTTTGTTAGCTAATACATGATATAATGTAACCATAAAGCTTAAAATATGATGAAAACTTAAGCCCAATATATAATAGCAAAAACTCTTTTAGAGTTTTGATAGCTAATATACCTATATGCTATAAACATAGTACTGCTTTAAGATATGAATAAGCTTAAGTTACATATATAATAGCAAAACTCCATAGAGTTTGTTAGCTAATACATGTTATAATGTAACCATATTGCTTAAGATATGATGAAACTTAAGCCAAATAGCAAAAGCTCTTTAGAGTTTGTTAGCTAATATAGTTATATGATATAAACATAGTACTGAGCTTAAGATATGAATGAGCTTAAGCTACCTATATAATAGCAAAACTCCGTGAGAGTTTGTTAGCTAATGTATTTTACAATATGAGTATAGTACTTATGCTTAAAATATACTTGACTTAAGCTACGATATAATAGCCAAAAAAAAACTCTGTAGAGTTTGTTAGCTAATGCATTTATCATGTAACCACTGTGATGATAAAAACGAGCTTAAGCAAATTATATATAGCATGAAGCTATTTAGTACTGTTATAAGATAAGTAAAATCTGTAAGATTGACTTATCTTCTCCGAGGAACTGTCAACTGTTGTGCAAGGACCATGGGATCGAATTGGTGGATACCTGAGATGTCCTCGGTGGTGATATCTCTCAGATAATGGTTGGCAACCACCATATCGGATCTACAGTAATAAACCTCCATTATTTCAAATAACATTTGTGTAGATGAAATTGTAGAAGTTAGGGCTCTAATATCAAGAGTATTAAAGCTCATGGAGGGTCGGATTAGGTCCATCTGTCTTGTATGCACGTAGTATGACAGTTCTGATCCAAACGGAGATATAGTACGTGCGAGACTACACTCTGCGCGTAAGTTGATGATAGAGGAAAAAAATCTGTTGTATTTTTCTTCCTGTTTGGTTTGGTGGAGATAAATTTACAGTGCTCTTGCTGGCCAGCTGATAGCATCATCGTGATCATGGAGTCCAAGTATGTCATCCAGGCATGTTCATAAACCTCACTTGTGAGGTGTTGTAGCACTATATTCATATCCCCAAGTTGGTAATGCGAAACTTCCGCTTATTCTCCAAACAGAAACTTAGTAGGTTTACTAACCATCTAGTTGTGTTAGTAGCTTGATGATGAAATTCAGGTGTAGTCTGAAACGCTGTGGATTTCGATCCACTTGTATCACGCCGCCTAGGTAAATCGCTATGATGTCCTTGACGATGTATGTGCACAACCGAGTTTGTGTCCTCGATGAACTTTATGTAAAATCGCCTGACTGCTGTGCCCTTGTCTAAACTTGACAGGGGAGGTCTCTAACCTGAAGAAAGCAGCCTAATCATGAAGGTTCAGGTTAACTGGGCTGTAAGGAGGCTTGCTCGCTCATTGATATAAAGTTGTCACTTGCAACCTATGTCTTGAACTGTGAACTATGCTCGACCTCTGTGTAGGGCTTGTTCATCGGGTCCAATCAGAATAAGGCATTTTGATTCTGTAGAGTACCCGCCCAGATGTCACCGTGTAGCAGGAAAAGGAACCTTGTATAATATAGTGCCGCCGCTGATATTAGAACAATCATCGGTCTTCATCGTGAATCTCCCGGTTACCCGAAAGTGACCACGGTTTCGAGGGATTAATGGTAAACGCTAGCAAAGCTTCGCTAAAATACCTTGCTCTGTAATATTAATGCTGGGTAGGTTATTTTCCTGGCTGTCGTGAAAGTACTTCAGTTTTGAATATAATTCACTTCTTTATATATAAAGGTACAATAACTTGTAAGTTGTCAGCTTGTAGACTGTATACATGAATGTATCGCCATAATTGTAGAATTAAAGCTGAATTTGTTGTACATATTTCTTCTCAGAAATGTTGACGATTATGAGTTATACTCGCTGTAACAAGGCTGCTGTTCAATTTCGATATTGAATTGTTCGCAGATATGCGTAATGGTCACGCATGTAGATAATCGTGATCGTCAGTCCGGGATTGCATATACTAGCAATTTATACGGAATAGTTGATTTCTGTGAAGATCTATGAAACGTCGCTGACAAATTAATACAGCGACGCTCTGTGTTGTAAATAGCCTGTGCAATTGTCTTCGCCAGAGGCTTATAGATTCGCATCTGGCATACAGTTGATAGACAACTTATGCATGTCTTGAACGGACTGAGGAGTAGCTATATATGACGAAAGTGGCTAGTATATGGAGACCTTGGAGGAGACTTCCTCGGTGAACGCCGGAGACTTCACGAAGCTCTCGGCATCCCTTCTAGATCTACTGGTGAAGTAGACTTGGAGCCACTTAGCCTTCGCTGACCTTCGGAAGGTATCGAAGTCAAAGTCCGATTAGAATATATATATATATATATATATATATATATATATATATATATATAAGCTTTGCTTCAGCGAATGGCCTCTGTGTTTAACAGGATGTGGGGGTCGGCGGCGCTTACTCCTCCGCTGACGCCCTTGTAGCTGGTGAGGCTCTAGCTCCTTCAAGGAGGCTGCCTGGGACTTGCTGGTTCTGCATAAGTAGGGCCGAGTGGATCATCTTATCATTTTCAGAAGTCGTGTTACTAAATCTGGTGATAAGTGTCTCAATGATCGCTCTCTAGATCTATTTAGGCCAACGTAACATACACGCCTCGCCATGGATTCAACTGAACCAATTTACGATTGTAGTTCTTATTGTTGATATCGATGATCAACTTGTAGTTTTCATCGATGTCTTAAGCCTTGAAGAAGGGGTCCATGTTGTGCGTGGAAAACTTCTAGGCGTGGAAAGTTCGGCAATTATGGTGTCTGAACTTTTGTGGCTTTATGGGATGCTATGTCTAGATTCTGTGCTACCGCAGCAATCGGGTCGATCGGAGGTAGGGTGATAGCATCTGCGCCGCTCTCCTTCATCAGGTATGTCTGCTCATGCACTGCCACTCTAAGAAGGTGATGTAGACTTGTGTGCAGACTTGTGTGGTAACCTGTGAGGCGCATCGATGTGGTGATGTACGAGGAGATCGGAGACTATTGACAGCTTCGGGCTCTTGAGTAGTCCCTTGACTCTGTTAAATGACGACGATCTATATTCGGGTGTCCTTCCCGAGTGCCTTCGCTGAATGCCTTCGCTAACGCCTTCACGAACGCCACGCGAACGCTTCGCGAAGCTTCCTCTGCGCTCGGTGCTGGGGAACGGGCGATTTGAGCTTCGCGAAGGCTTCCGTGAGGTCTGGTGGCTGAGTCTGCATCTAAGGATGAAGCCGAGGAATGTGATGATCTATCCCGCGCCGCGAAGGCCTTCGCCGAAGGCTGTACATCTGGGTCCTTCGTCAAGGTGGTCTGGCTTCTTCCGGCTGGCTGCATCGCCTTGGCTGCTACGCTGACTGGAGGTGCCTCTAGAGTGTTGTCTAAGTTGGAGCCTTCGGCTCGCTCGTGCACTCTGGGCTGGCTGCTTCTCCAGTCTGTAGTGACCCTCCATCACCACCATTGATTTGATTTGGCCGTAGTAGCTCGCCTCTGGGATGGTCTGCGACGGCAGTCGGTGCCATCTCTGCGCTTGTTAGTGGTGGGGCCCTCAGGTAAGTCGCCTGACATCAGTGTAGAGACATCAGGCTGCATGACGATCTCTGCTGATGTCATTGTAGCTGCTCACCGGTCGCTACTTGTCTCATACGTGCGGAGGATGATGATCGGCTGATCATCGAGGCCAAGTTCAGCTGGCTGGAACAATCTCGGGTTGAGAAAGTCCTAGTAGACTTCGCTGAATTCCCTCAGAGGTCGACGCTGCCCTGGGGTGCTAAGTCTCATGCTTGAGTGTTGGTAGCGACGGGACCCTCAGGAAGATCATCTAATGTTGATCTGCGCTGACATCACTGTTGCCGACATCAGTCATTCTTTTTGATGTATTATCAGGAATGATGATCGGGCTGATCATCATACAGGCCCAATTCTGCCGATGAGAACAATCTCGCTGAGAAAGTTCTAGTAGACTTCGCTTGAATACCCCTCAGCGCGACGAAGGGATGTCTGGGGAAGCAGGACGCTTCTTGGAGGCGGGCGGACTACGTCTACGCCTCCCACCATTCTAGCGGAAACCCAGACGGGAGGGGGTCGACCAACAGCATTAGACTGGCGAGGGGTTCAGGTGTATCAGTCATGCTAGACTCTGCATAATGCGACCTATCTGCTGCCCTCAAACCAAAGTAATTATTTATTAAAGGTAGAATTGTAAAAAAGATACTAGCTATGTATATATTTCAATTATAATCGATAATCATTCACCACAGTCCTCCGATAATCGATAGTGGATTTGGTATCCGATTCCCAACACTAAATTTCACTCACTCACTCACTCACCCAACACTCACTCACCCACTGTTGGATGGATACAAATGGAAATGCTGCTGAGACAAAAGTAACATGGCAAAAGATGCAAGTTTGTTGACCAGATTGAATAATTCAGCGGCAACTGCTTTTATGAAAACAAAAACAAATATTTCATTTTGCTGAAAAATGATTTTATCACTTATGATGAAAGCTTTTAACTTTCTGTCCAAACACAAAATGAGAGCATTTTGCTTCCATGTGAACATTCCTCTTCATTGTAAAAATAAATTGCTCCTTCAGACAGAAAATTAACCATTTTTATTCATTTAGAAATTATTCCAAAGCACTTTTGAGAAATGTTGATATTCATTTACCATATTCATTCTGATATTGATATCCTCATGAACATGCAGTAATTTTCAAACCTGGAAAAGGAAATCCTTCAAAATATTTCTTTAAAGAATAACCTTGAGGGAAAAAGACATTCTGTTTACACAACTTTTCCATCATCAATTCATGCTAATTGACATTGCTAAGCTCCAGTCTGTGTATGTTCCAAAAAATTAAATATTTGCTGAAGAATTATATTAGCTTCCAAAAATGTTTTGTAGGCTCAGCATTCTGTCCATCAGATTCCATCATAGAATTCCCAATAATGAACTTGGCCATTCAGAAACTCATGTCTTATTTCCTTGACCACCAAAGGATCTATTTAGAAATAACAAACACATTGATTTGGTTTTATTTGCTGAAGAAATTAGGAACTAATTGGTGAAAAACACACCTGAATATACCATCATGTGTATCGTAAAGACGTCTTGGAATCATATAGTAAGGTACAGCTTCAGGATTGTTTGATATTTATTTTCTTTGGCTTCTGAACTCAAAACTCAGAACAAAAATACCATCAAAATGGCAATTATTTTGTTAGTCCGCCTATGGTAAAGATGCAAATAGACTTTAGATTTAAAATATTCATAAGTACTCACACCAGGCCAAGATTCTTTTGTCACCTACAAATCGAATCAATCTTTGAGAAAAATAAGAAAATCCTCTAAAATTTATTTTAAACCTGCTGACAAAATTGTTCCCTATCAAAATCTGTATAAAGCCAGACCAATTTTATTTCTTGTTTTACAGATCCGCCAGTCATATTTTTTCAAGAATAAGAAAAGAAATAAAAATAAAATTTCCCCGCAAAAAATAAAATCCTAATGTTAAGATATATGGAAGCGAGACTTTGGTATCTGTTCTCAGAGACTTTAAACTGAATTATCTAACAATATTTGTGTTAGTGCTTCGAGCACCTCAGCCAGTGTGAACTTGAAAAACAACGGCTTTGAAAAACTCCTGTGGGTTTTTGTTTGACTCTTGATTTTGTTTCCCCCTCCTGCCTTTAGGTTTTCTAAGGACAAACATCCATAAAACAAGAAATAGAATCGGTCTGGCCTAAGAAAGAAATCAAGGCCCAAGGTGTGTGTCTCGCAGAATCTTTGGCTGACTTGTGCAGACAGAGCCTGGAAGACATGAGAAGGATCAAAACCAACTCCGAGGTTTTGATCCAACTTCTCTGCACGTGTTTCCCCTTGTCTTGCACATGCACTGCCTGCACTGCCCGTCTTGTGAGGAACACGTTGTTCATACTGACAGACATTCTCATTCTTCACAGCGATCCTTCATAGCCTAGAGGTTTGAGACCAGGCATTTGGACAATATATTGGATGTTTTCAATAATGTGATATTTTACGATTTTATTCAGTAACAGCAAGACAAAGTTATATCAATCTTCAAAACAAGTAAAATAATTCAGAGTTAATATAAGGACTATTCCTTAGAAAATCCTTGGGCTGTGGGCAATTCTGTAGAAATCCCCGGGATTTCTTCGAGAATGCCTGCGAAACTGCCTGTAGAGGTTTACTCGGTTGAAGGAGAACCTGGCGAGGCAACAGAGTGACGTCACTGGAGGTTTATAATGATGCATAAAGGTTCAAGGTTGACTAAAGTCATAGAGTAATTTCAAAGAATGTGGAAAATAGTTTAAGTCAGAGTGAGTTTTCGGGGATGAGTGAGTGAGTTTTACAATTTTCTGTAAAGAGTTGTGTCCCTTACACCACTTTTAGCTGAGTGGCATTTTAGAAGGTAGGAAGGAAAATTCAAAGCAATATCACACTTTTGATTATTAGAGTGCAGATGTTTAGATACAGATTCTTGTACCATTGTTTCACAGGTTTGTTATCCATAAAGGTTTGATTCCCCATTGGTACAAAGTGTGAAGCCCATTTGTTGTCTTCGAGCAGCAACATTATGATATTACTTTACTATTGCTAAAATGCGTAGGGTAGAGTTTCTAACACAAACTCACCTCGGGTTCAACCCCATACAAATGATATTTCTGGTGTCCCTCAGCATATTACTGAATATTGCTAAAAGCGTACCAAACTCACTCACTCAACTTAATGATAAATATTAATTCAGTATATTAATCCTATGTACATCACCTGATGAAGGAACAAGAATGTATTCATGTTATTTCAGCTTATAAGGATTTCATGACATGGCTTGTCAGGTATGCTCTTTGGCCCAATGGGATATTATGACAAATGTCATACGAGGATCTTTTGGAATCAAATATAGCAACATGAGCTGATAAAAAGTAATAATCCGAGGCTTGCTAAGACTTGCATTGACTTTCATCCACAATGATTCTACAAACTTTTTCCATTCATGAACAAGCATCGTATGCGTTAAAAGTATAGCTTAGTAATCATCTTCAGCATCAGAGAGATTCTGTCGTCTAATCACTAGTACACAACCAACCATGCGCTGTCTCCTGTGGAAGTAAGGTTCCAATTATAATTTTTCTGATTGTCATAACTAAGAGAATCTTCTGTATGCTGCTTACATTCACATCACAATGCTGTGTTAACCAGGTATCTTTTAATGTTGTGTTTTAATGGAGAAGGGCATGAATTATCGGTATTAAACCATATATTTTGTTTCTGACAGCCAATGACTCACTCACCCCACTCACTCACTCACCTCACTCACTCACTCACTCACTCACTCACTCACCCCACTCATCCACCCACTCACTCACACGCTCACCCACATACCCACCCCACTCACTCATTCACTCACTCGTCCCACTCACTCACTCCACCCACTCACTCACTCTTCTACTCACTCACTCACCCACACACCCATCCCACTCACTCGCTCACACACCCACCCCACTCACTCATTCATCCCACTCACTCACTCACTCCACCCACTCACTCACGCACCCACACAACCATCCCACTCACTCACCACACTCACTCACTCGCTCAGTCACTCACTCACTCACTCCAGATGGGCAAAGTCTATTCCCTCACTCAGATAGTCCCAGTGGCTCAGTTGTTGGTGCTGCAATTTGCTGTACAGAGTTGTGTTTTCTTGGGCAAAGCGATAGATCTGTGGGTTTGAATCCTGTTTCGCCCAATTAACTTTCTTGGTTTGTCAGCACCGTACCCGTACCTCCCATCACATAAAGCTTGATTCCACAACAAGCTGCCACACCATTATGTGTCTAAAATATTCAAAGCAGCAGTAAACCTCCTCACTCGCTCACTCATACTGTAGCACAGGAGTTATTTCATGTTGTACCACATGAGTTATTTCATGCTGTGCCACAGGAGTTATTTCATGTTGTACCACAGGAGTTATTTCATGCTGTGCCACAGGAGTTATTCCATGCTGTGCCACAGGAGTTATTCCATGTTGTACCAGAAGAGTTATTTCATGTTGTACCACAGGAGTTATTTCATGCTGTACCACAGGAGTTATTTCATGCTGTACCACAGGAGTTATTTCATGCTGTACCACAGGAGTTATTTCATGCTGTACCACAGGAGTTATTTCATGCTGTGCCACAGGAGTTATTTTATGTTGCACCACAGGAGTTATTTAATGCTGTGCCACAAGAGTTATTTCATGCTGTACCACAGGAGTTATTTAATGCTGTGCCACAAGAGTTATTTCATGCTGTGCCACAGGAGTTGTTTTATGTTGTAACATAACTTGAAACATGTACATGTAGTTATTTTAACTTGATCCAAGCTGTCAGTGTGTCAGCTCAATGGCAGTATTAAATGCTATGTGTCATACTCAGAACCCCAACCCGATATACCCATGTAAAATTGATTACTTTACCACTAATATGCTACACTCATGTTTGAAAGATAAATATGCCAATGGTAATTAAAGTCATAAAAGTCTCATCTACCGTTCTCAATTTCTTGTTCTCTCGATGAAGCATATTGGTCTTTGTCACATTAGTTGAACAAATTTAAATTATGTCCGTCCTCTAATCAACATCATAAATGATATCGTGAGTGGTAATTTGTTCTGTAGTCATTAAGTTACTCCTGAATTTAGAAAGTGTAAATGACACAACATTTCATTTCCTCATTTGTGTGTCTGCAAGACTTGTTGCACAGGTGAATTATCTGTTACTAAAGGAATTTACTTCATTTCCTATTGCTATTAAGTTGGTGGCAGATTAGCCCAGTGGTGAAGATGTAGGCTTGTTAAAACATCCACGTTTCGATCCTGAATTGGGTACTGTGCATCATGGGTAATTTCGATTGGCAGTGTGATGATTTTGCTTGACTACTACTTCAAGTTGTATAAATGCTCACTCACTCACTCATAAAAACAAGTTGCCCAGCCATCACACATCTTCACGTCATCAGAAATAGCATATCAACAAATCTGCTGTTTTTGCTGAGGTTAATTCTGTTGTCTAGAGAAATTCAGTGCGGATCAAAATTAAATACGGTTTTCACTGTACATGTCCTGTTATTGTGGGTTTACAGATGCTTTAGAAACATTTGAGATTTTCTTGAATAATCACACAAACAGTGGAAAATTGGAAAAACTTATATATAATAAAGACATGCCATCAGCCGAGTACTTACGATGTACATGTATGCTGTGATGCAACACATCGCGTTATAGCATGGGTAAACACCACTATCCAAAAACGTAGTATTTCAGAAAACACATAATAAAACGATCTTTCTCGATTACATTTTATTTGATTACATTTAGTCCCATTTTCATTCATTAAAACCGTTTACAGTAACATCGGGGAAAAACATGCATCAAATGACATCGCCTCATTTAAAACTCGTACTATTTCCACTTACCATGTTCGTGAAGGTCCTCTTTTCGTGCCTACTACGATTGACCAATTTCACATTATTCCCAGCAATCACAAACTGATTACCGCCTCGTCATCCCTGGACCACTATACCCACGTTATTGACTCACTGAAGTCATGTTTCACAATTAAGGGCCAACATTTTGTTTTTACAATCAAAGTGGCATATACCACGGGAAGTCAATGGTGACTTGTCAAACTGTCACCTCTTAAAATGTATCCACCCACGTAACCCAAAGTGCCGAGCCCATGTTAATTATTATGTTAAATATGTATATAGGAAACATGCATTATACTAATATGATTATCCCTGTTAAAATAACTGCTGAAATTCTTCTGATAGTGGAAAGGAATTCTTTGGTGTTATATTCTTGGATCGTTTACACCTGAATCACTGGTAGATTGGATAAAAACGTGTACACAGCTTTCCGGCTTAGTTCAATAACAGGTAGCGGAACAGGATCGACAATTGAATTATCATGTCTAGTGATGTTTGATTGTAAGTTTCCTTTGCATATATACTGAGAGAGAAAAAATAAAGGATCACAGGAAAATTCAAGCGTTCCTTTAATATTTTCCAGTTTTCATTACCAGCTTTGAATAGCGCTGTGGTGATGAAAACTCGAAAATTATAAAGGAATGCTTGCATTTTCCCGTCATCCTTCATTTGTTTCTTTCAGTATATCTATTTTCATTTTCAAGTTTGTTTTTTACGCCATAGTTTTGACTGGGCACAATACACAAAATAGCAGTTCTGCTGTGTCCATGGAATTTTACGAATTTACTTGCTCTTTATTCCGTGTTATGTATAATGCGGAGGGTCCCCCATGGACCCCAAGACCAGCGTTATGGCGAGGGATGACTGTACTTATAGCAATTAATCGATGGTAGAACCGAAAAACTATCGATGCGTCAATAGTATGTGTGACTATCGATAGTTTAGCAATTGACTTTCATTGATATGCGCAGCGCAAAATACAGGATGTGCCAGATTCGTTCACTTTGATTTAGAGTGTAGACTTGCAGCCTCATTGAGTTTATGTTTTAAATGTTTACTTGATCTGGGTTTCAAGTTTCTTGTCAGTTAATGAAAGAACTATTCATATGAACTATCCATTCATTTGGGAAATGAGACAATTCAAGGAGAAAAAAACTATTGCAATAGTATTGCAATAGTTGGTCGCAATAGACTATCGCTTTCGCAATAGTTGTTTCCCCCTCAATAGTCACCCAAAACTACAACTCAGTATTGTAAACAGTTTGACATTAGTCTTTGTGAAATGTGTGGAAGTGTGGAAGGTCTGGGGTCGATCCCAGCTATGTCGCAACATTAAAAGATGGTACTTGTACCAGGACACAATTCAATGTTGTCATATAATTGTGACATTAATCTTATGAAATCTTTCAAGTATATTGTTATGGCTGACTGCCTCCATAGTCTTGTGGATAGAAGGTCTGTGTTTGATCCCCAGCTATGTCACACCAAACAATATTAATAGATGGTACTTGTTGTACCAGGGCAGAACTCAATGTTGTCAGAAGCTGACCTCTTGCAACCCTCTTACCCTCTAATCGAAGAGATGCCAACCTAAATGATTGCATCATATTCACTACTAATTTTAGCCTCAAACTACGCCAATACATATTTTCGTTGATGAAATACATTTTCGACAAAAAGAGCCGACAAAAATAAATGTAATGCTGATAATTAGGAAATTTGCTGTTTGTGGAATGTGAAATTAAATCTTCACTCTTGATTAGTGTCATATCATCTTTCTCAGAATCCATCATGATTTTAAGTATTTAGTTGACTACTAATTTGATGGTCAAACTACTAATTTTGATCCTTGAAACTACTATTTGCAACACATTGGGGTTGGCATCACTGCTTTCATATCTATTGTTATTCCCGACTGCCTCTGTGGTCCTGTGGACAGAGTGTCTTACAGAGAGTAAAAAGTCAGAGTTCGATACCCGGCTATGTCAAGTCAAAAAATGGTACTTGTTGTTTTCCTCCCTGATGCCAGGCATAAAGTGGCTAAAACAAGGATTGGTAGGTTTGATGGCATTCTAGAAGTTGGTGAGTCAATAATGAAGCCTATGGTTTTATTGATCACCTTCTTGTATACTGCATAGAGTAACATGATTATGTCATACACTTTCCATCTGGATTATGGTTGCCAGTTTCCTGTGGGTACCACAGAGACATACATTAATGAAAGCAAATAAAAACTTTCTAAAAGAAACTAAGTCCTAACTATCTCTAGTGGTATGCCTAAAGAGTAACACGGTTATCTCCCTTAGCTGTGACATCGCAGCATTGTTCTTTGAACAACCTCATAATTTTTTCTATATGGGCCACGTACAGACGTGTCACAGAAGTGGAAGAGATTTTTCAAATTACTGCATAGAGCAGTGTTTTGGTGTAGGTTATTTCAAGCTAAAAATGGTTAAGAATCTACTCCGAAACATATCCACTATCCTGTATCCGTCTGAGGTATTGATATTGAACAGTGGCATGGTGTCACAGTGAACTAGCACAAACAATAAAAGACGAGCATATCTTCAAGCATTTCTTCAATCACCTGAAGAAGGGGCAAGAAGTAGCCCAGAAACTTTGTGTTATGCAATAAAGAAGAAGTTGCCATCCATATACTCGTCTTAGATATTCACCAACTTCTAAATGCCTCTCAAGAATCTTAGCACAAACAAATTGGCCATGACATGATCTTTCCTGAAGGATTTAGACGATGTTATTTCATCTTGTTGTTGAACTGCACTGTTAAAGCTTTTGTGCCATAAGATATCATTGGCTCCATCCATTATTTATAACATGAAAATCATTTGATCTCAGACTTAAAAATATCTTCTTTTATTCCTGATTTGTATTTGATAACTTTTTCTGTTGGATATATTAATAGTAAAAGGGCAAAGTAAAACTAATAATATTTTGCACAAACATCACCTGATCTGAGTTTCAAGGAAGACGCAATTGTTTGTATTTGAATGTCATTTGAAATAAAACAATTGAAAAATCACATTGATTATGATCCACTTCCTAGTTACGTCACTACTGGAGTTCCAGACATTTAATCTGACATTTGAGGATAGAAGTGAAACACGAGTGACATTAAAACCAGGATATGGATGTCAAAGAGATCTGACTGCTGCATTAACAACTCTCTGTACATTTCATGAATTGACAAAGATCCGAGTTTGATTCCCATTCAATCACTCATTCAACCATTCAGTGACTTCAATCACTCCTCCATTCAATCAACCAGTCATTAAACTACACACCCAACCCACTTAACTGATAACACCTACATCTCATAGTTGGGGCGGTGGGGTAGCTTAGTGGTTAAAGCATTCACTCGTCATGCTGAAGACTCAGGTTCGATTCCCCACATGGGTAAAATGTGTGGAGCCTATTTCTGGTGTTCCCTGCCATGATATTGCTGGAATATTACTAAAAGCAGAGTAAAATCCAACTCACTCACTCACTCACTCACTTACTTACTCACTCAACCACTTGACACCCGCTCACTCACCAAAAATTTGTTTATACGCCCATCCAAAACAATTACTCACTCACTCACCCAACTCACTCTCCCAACTCAGCCAAAACTCACTTACTCACTCACTCATCCAGAAATCACTCTCTCTCACTCACTCACTCACTCAACCACTTGACACCCACTCACTCACCCAAAACTCATTCATGCATCCATCCAAAACTATTACTCACTCACTCACCCAACTCACCCAAAACTCACTCACCCACTCACTCATCCAAAAATCACTCACTCACTGAGACACTCCATCAGTATGACACAAGTTCCCTCGTTGAGCATGTCCTGACCGTACAACCATCTATAATCAAAGTTGACATTATCATTTATTTATGCTCCTCAGACTAGAGTGATATTGGAGTCAAAGTATATAAACAGTTTTTTGTTTCATCCCTGGAGCAGTTCTCCACAATCCTGCTACAGCAACTTATTCATGTTCTATAAGCTGTGCCTTGTCAACAACCAGAATGGTGGCATGGAGCTGTGTGCTTGGAACAAGTTTGCTCATACTCGTAAAACAAACACTTATGAAGACTAATATCATCAATTTCTTCAGAACCTGGACAAACTTTCCTTCGAGGGCCTGTGCGTATTATACATCAAGTTTACATGTATGATTTAATGTCTCGTATGAATAGTAATGCCTCTCGTCGCCTCTACAGGGGAGAACTGTTGTCCAGAGATTAATGGCAGCACTATCACAGCACACTGATTTATTAAGCAGTTTTCAGTTAATCTTTTTGACATTCACATTCTTTGCATTCTTCCAGTGAAAATCGTTCTGAATATGGGTAGCTGTGTATCACAAGTCCATAAAAACAAGAGGCAACTAACCGGGCTTTCTCCAACTATATTTCAGGGCTGTGCAGTTTGGTAGTTCTTGGTATCTTGAAGCTGTAGTCGTTTATAACCGTAGCGGCTAAACTGCATCGATAAACGTGTCTGGCTCAACATGGAGATTTTTTCTCGTTTCAGTTGAATTCATTTTAATGACAACTCTATTGGCAATTTCTTCAAGGGATGTGAATGTTAGATTTTTTTGGGTAATAGATTGTGTTAACCTTTGATTTATGAAAGACTTGGGATTAAAGTTTGGTTACTCTGTCGCCACTTTCTAAGATGAATTATCCATAGAAACTATTGTAAGGGACTTCATTTAGAAATTTAAATAAATTAGCTGTCAGATTTAGTCTTGTACTGACTTGAAGAATATTGATTTTTTAGATTGTAAATATACAACTCAAAAGAATGTAAGAACATCTGCTTCTTTAACATTGCTGGTGTAAATATGTGAAACCAATCAGCGAAAGATTAACCTTAATATTGGGAAAGAATTTGATGGGCTTAACTTGTTTTGAGTAGCATATGTTTATTAGTCATTAGTTTCAGGGGTGGTGCAGTAGTGCTATTGTTGTGAGCCAAAACAGGGTTTAATTTCCTACATTAGAACGGGCAGTTAAAGCGTCACGCTGAAGACCATTGTTCAATTCCCCACATGGGTACAATGCGATGAGCCCATTTCTGGTGTCGCCATCTGTAATGTTGCTGGAATTTTGCTAAATGATAAAAGAATAAACCATTTACTGTTTCAATATGTACCATTCTTGTCAGTTTTCAAATGATGCTAGAGAGGCTTGTTATGGCTCGGTCGTTCGCTCACTCGCTCTCTCGCTCGAACAATATGTGATCTCTGGTGTATCCCTGCCGTTACATTGCTGAAAAAAAGCTTAAAACCTCAACTTGCCAAATACTTTTTTAAAGGGGGACTGCACTGTCTGTAATTGGCAGTCCCAGCTGGTTTCCTACAAGTCATTCAAACCCCAGCAGTGATGATTATCCCACTTACAAAATGTTACAGTTTCACACAACGCATTAATTACAATGTGTTGAGTTAGACTGAAAATAGGCAGCAGGAGTCTCATTTTAATGTTAAACATGTTGACTGTTCACTGGAATTGAAGGCCATAATTCTTCACTTTCACTGTAATTAGTGCCAAACATGAAAATCGGTTCCATTGGTTCTTGGAGATGGAGAAGTTGTCAACAAACTTACCTAGACCATCAGTTAAACCAAATGTATTTCAATAATAGTTAAGGCCAGATCAATTTTATTTCTTGTTTTATGGACTTTTGTCCTCACAAAACCTAAAGGCAGGAGGGGAATTTTTTTAAAATCACCAATCAAAGTAATATTCCTTCTAAATAATACAAGAATTTTACTGTTGGCAATTTATAAAGTGCATGTGGGGGGAAAAACAATCGAAACAATATTTTCTTGTAAGTTTGCATTCTTGCCGCCCCCCAAATATATAGGATTTTATTTCTTTAGTGGGAAAATTAATGTTTATTTTTGTTCTTATTCTTGATAAAAGTTCGAACGGCGGATCCGATAAACTAGAAATTGAATTGATCTGGCCTAAGGGCAACTTTGTACCTCTTTTGTGGTACTGATTTCTGTAAAACATCTGTAATAGACCCCCCAAAAATTGACTCTAATACCATTTTATGACATAAAGTTTACTGGCAGAATGGTGTAAATATATTGATTAGGGGATTCTTATTGGAACAGGGTGCTTATTCCTGTGAATAAAGCAGGTTTTCAGTAAATTATATTGAAAGGGGATGGAAAGAGTATTATGTAATTGATGAGTGCTGGGAGAGAGCTCAGGCTAAGCTACTTTAAACCAACATCGCAACTGATGTGGCGATGTTGACTGACAGAAAGAATCTTATTCCAAATATATTTATAAAATATTTGTGTACAAAACAAATCCAAATGGAGAGTGGAACAGTCTTTGATTTCCAAGAGCTGAGGCAATCCAGACTTGCCAAATCATTCTAGATTTGAGAAGGGCTATTTAATTTATTCTCTAGGGTCTGAAGACAGACTAACAGCAGTGTCACCTTCAAGGAACACATGTTGTGTCTTTGGTCTGGAAATAGTTTAATATCATCAGTCCATTTAAAAAACCTTGATGTATAGCTTTCACAATTGATTCCGAAATCCTTGTACCTCTTCTGTAACATGTAGTGGTAAGCAGACATATTTCATATGGATTTCAGCTTCTTTATTCTGGTGTTGGCGCCTTTATCTGTCCACTTTGTCATAATTATTCCATTGCTTCATAAATAACCAGGCTGCTCAGTCGTCTCAGATGTTGTAATTTGCTATGCAGAGTTGCATCCCTTGGGCATGCCAGAAACTAGTGGTGTTCCGATAATCGAACATAATCGAAAATCAATTGAAAGAAGGATTAGAAATTATTATCGATTGTAAAAACCTATTTTTGATTAATTGGAATTTTGTTGTTTTAGTATAACACACTTGAATGAAGTAAGCTAACCATTAAAGCTAACCATTGAATTTTCATGAACAAACATGCTCTCAACAGCATAAACCTATGCGCATTGTAACATTTTAATCACTTTTATTGTTTAATTTCAATTCCAGTGTCTTCCTTGCATGCATGTATTTCATTGCATGACAGTATTAGTTATAAAAAAACATTAATCAGAAAAAACTGGCGAAAAACCCTTCAAATTGGTGATTACATTCAAAATGTATATATCGATTATAACTGATAATCGTTCACCACAAGTCCTACGATAATCGATAGAGGATTTGGTTTCTGATTCTCAAAACTACCAGAAACCTACAAATGTTGGAATTGTCCCCCATAATAATTACTACATGTAGTTATAATCCCACCAGGTTGAAAACCAGGGAGGTGCAGTAATGAGCATGTCCTCCCACCTGATCTGTCCACCATCAGCTTTCTGTTTCTTGAAAACCCGTGAACCCATGCTTGTCGTAAGAGGCGACTAATGGGATCAGGTGGTCAGGCTCGCTGACTTGGTTGGCACATGTCATTGGTTCCCAATTGCACAGATTGATGCTCATGCTGTTGATCAGTGGATTGTCTGGTCCAGACTGGATTATTTACAGACCGCCGCCATATAGCTGGAATATTGCTGAGTGCGGCGTAAAACTAAACTCACTCACTCACTCTGTTTCTTGAAAAGACAAACTCCTAAATCGTTCATTATTTCTTGCTGAAACTTGTGACACAGATCAGTCTTGTGATGAACTCGTGCCTTTTCATGATTTTGGATTGTGTATATAATTTATTATATATTTTTTTTATTTCATGACGGGGAAGGTGGGGTAGCATAGTGATTAAAGAATTTACTTGACACCCCAAAAGACCCAGGTTCGATTCCCAACATTGAAATGTGTGAAGCCCATTTGTGGCGTTCCCCCGTCGTGATATTGCTGGAATATTGATAAAAATGACATAAAACCATACTCACTCACTCATTCAGTTTTTCTTGTAGGGCGGGGGTGGCGGGGTAGCCCAGTGGTTAAAGCCTTCGCTCGTCACACTGAAGACCCAGGTTCGATTCCCCACATGGGTACAATGTGTGAAGCCCATTTCTGGTATCCCTCGCCGTGATGTTGCTGGAATGTTGCTAAAAGCGGCGTAAAACCATACTCACTCTTGTAGGGCGATGGGGTAGTCTAGTGGTTAAAGCGTTCGCTGGTCACTCCAGTGACCAGAGCTCACTTCAACTGAAAATAAGAGCAGTGCTAGTTTCCGAGGCAGAGTTCCCAAACTGTTGAATATTTCTTGAAGAAACTTGCTCAACCGTCTACAGGTGAACTGATGCCTCTTGATAAATTGGGATTTTTATTATAGTATTTTTTACTGTTATTTTTATTTTTTACTGTTTTCATGACTTACTCTGGGTGGTGGGTTAGCCCAGTGGTTAAAGCGTTTGCTCGTCACGCAGAAGACCCAGGTTCGATTCCCAACAATGGGTACAATGTGTGAAGCCAATTTCTGGTGTTCCCCGCCATGATATTGCTGGAATATTGCTAAAAGCGGCGTAAAACTAAACTCATTCACTCACTCATGACTTACTCAACACCAAAACTTAAATATTTTAAAAATTTAATGTACATATCAGTCTAATGGTGAACTCATAACAACTGATGATCTGAGATATTAGACAGTGGTGCTAATCTAAATTCAACCAGATTCCATATCTGAATTGCACCAGACTGTGGAGATATAACATCTCCTGATTTTCTCTGACAGATTACCCTTTTTGCATTTGGCGTTTGATCATTTCACAAAGCCGGATAATTTGAGTGGAATGAAGAGGATTTAAACAATCTGGGTTAGACATTGTGATAATGATGAATAGTGTCAACCTTCAATCAGGCATGAAATGGGTATTGCGGAACAGAAATAAAATTACGCAATAACGATTTTGGGGATTGCTTTCAGTGTTAAGAAAGATGGGATGAAGAGTCTTTTAATCATCAGTTTTAGCCACACAAATGTGGGTGGTACTTCCATATTAACATGGCTGTTTTATCATTGGCTCTGTGACTGGTGTTGAAACTGTTTACCTATACATGTGTTACCAAAATTGTGCCATTATTCAATATCAAGTGAAATATACTTGCAGAAATTTCTAGAATAAATTCACCAAAATCTGAAGTAGAATTCCATATTGGAAGCCTTTAAAGACCTGGGCCTAGATTTTCGAAGCTCTCTTAGCGCTAGGATAGTCGTATGTTAATGTTAATGTATGGAACTTACGACTATCTTAGCGCTAAGAGAGCTTCGAAAATCTAGGCCCTGGGCCCTTATTCTCGAAACGTTCGTAGACCTAAGAATTCTTAACTTTGATCGTAGCCAATGTGTTAACAATGGACTTAAGAAGTTCTTAGGCTACGAACATTTGGCGAAGAGCAAGCCAGGGCCTAATTTATGGCACTTATGACTATCTTAGCACTAAGAGAGCTTCGAAAATCTAGACCCTGGGTCCCGAACCACAAAGTGGTCGTAACATTATGACCTATCGTAACTCTGTGCTACATCAATGGGGGCAGTGGGGTAGCCTAGTGGTTAAGGCATTCGATCATCATGCTGAAGACCCAGGTTTGAATCCCCACATGGTCACAGTGCGTGAAGCCCTTTTCTGGTATCTGATATTGCTGGGATAGTGCTAAAAGCGGCATAAAACCAAACTAACTCACTCACTCAATTCTTCAGTGGCTTACAAATGACCCAACTAGCAGACTTTATTACTGTCTGCAGAGTGAGTGAGTGAGTTTAGTTTTACGCCACTTTTAGCAATATTCCAGCAATGTCATGGCGTGGGACACCAGAAATGGGCTTCACACATGGTACCCATGTGGGGAATTGAACCTGGGTCTTCAGCATGATAAGCAAACGCTTTAACCACTAGGCTACCCACCGGCACAAATACTGTCTGCAGAAAGATGTTATGTAATTGGACATACCTTTGTTTTGTTGAATAAAATTCAATTCTAATTCAACAATCTAAAAACCAACAAAACACATCATACGATCGTACAGTATAATTAATTATTCATGCAAAAATTCGTTATTAATTATTAACACTAAAAGCGATATATAAGGATTAAAATCTTAGGGAATTATGAATACAGAATATTAGTTTCATCATGATCATGTCGTAAGGATTAATGTCACTTATGCTGTGTTTACAAAACTTTCATTTGTCAAATCCAGCTGTCATATTAGCCAGTCAACAGCTGCTAGTAAACACAATACGTCTACCACCCATACAGCCATTATGATGTCATAAGGATTGATGTCATGCCATGTTTAAAAATTTCAGCAATGAAATCTGTCTGTCAGATCAGTCAATCACAGTAAAAAGAAATATGTCTGGCCTATCATCCACCCATTACGATGTCATTGTGATCGATGTCATTTGTGCCCTGTTTAAATCGACTCCCCAATCGCCTGCTGTTGCTATCGGAGGTCAGTCCTCTTTCCTCTTTGAGAGTGTCCCTGGTTTTGAATCCTGGCAGGAACACAATGCCAACCTGTCTTGCCTCTTCTCTACAGCAACATAAACCACTTCATCTACTTATAACCTGCACAAGGAGTCTCTCAGTGTGATGGGTGTGCTTAAGGGACACAGCATTCTTTGAAGATTCCGCCCAGCGTTCCTTGACCCTGACAAGGTTTGTGGAGACGATGTGAACGCCATAAATCCTCTGATGCGATGGAGCAACATTGAGGGCTCTCAAGGCTGTATTCATGCTGCTGTTGTGGTATCTTTATAGAGTTATTCCCCTTGTGAACTTGATATATTGGGTTGTTTATTCACTACAGTTTTGTCATCACAGGTTTCCTTGGATGTTGTACAGTTTATCAACTAGTGGGATTGCGGACAAAATGCTTGCAGGGTTTTGGGGTATACTAGGCTGGAGTTGGTCCCAGGTACTCACTCATTCAAGCCGGGGCTGTGGGATGGCGTAGTGGTTAATGCGTTCGTTTGTCCGTCGAAGACCCGGGTTCGATTCCCCACATGGGTACAATATGTGAAGCCATTTCTGGTGTCCCCCACCGTGATATAGCTGGAATATTGCTAAAAGCGGCGTAAACTCACTCACTCACTCATTCAAGCACTCACTCACTCTCTCAATGACTCACTCACACTCACTCACTCATTCAACCAAACTGACTTACTCATTCGGGCACTCATTGACTCAACCACTCACTCAACCACTCATTCAACCACTGATTAAACCACTCACTCAACCATTCATTCAACCTCACTCACCTAGTCAACCATTCAACCACTCACTCAACCACTCATTCAAGCACTCATTGACACAACCACTGATTAAACCACTCACTCAACCACTCATTCAAGCACTCATTGACACACCCACTGATTAAACCACTCACTCAACCACTCATTCAAGCACTCATTGACACAACCACTGATTAAACCACTCACTCAACCACTCATTCAAGCACTGATTAAACCACTCACTCAACACTCATTGACACAACCACTGATTAAACCACTCACTCAACCACTCATTCAAGCACTCATTGACACAACCACTGATTAAACCACTCACTCAACCACTCATTCAAGCACTCATTGACACAACCACTGATTAAACCACTCACTCAACCACTCATTCAAGCACTCATTGACACAACCACTGATTAAACCACTCACTCAACCACTCATTCAAGCACTCATTGACACAACCACTGATTAAACCACTCACTCAACCACTCATTCAAGCACTCATTGACACAACCACTGATTAAACCACTCATTCAAGCACTCATTGACACAACCACTGATTAAACCACTCACTCAACCACTCATTCAACCACTCACTCAACCACTCATTCAACCATTCAACCACTCAACCACTCCACTCAACAACCCCACCAACTCACTCAACCATTCAACCACACAACCACTCAACCACTCACTCAACCGCTCATTCAACCCCACTCACTCACTCACCAGCTGGTCCAGTTCTTCCCAGAAGTCTGAACTCTTATTTTGTGTAGATACCTCAATGTTTCAACTGGGTATATTAGAACTGTAGACACCCTACAGATGTCGCTTGCAGCCATTTGTAATTTCGCAGTCATTGTAAGCATTACAGAGCACACAAAATATACCAGACATTATTGGAAACTGAATCTAAAAGGAACCAGTGTTTGTACGACAATGAGATTCTTAGTTTTCATCAATTTTTCCGATGACCAGATGTCATGTAATGTTTGGTGTGGAGGCGATGAAAGGGAACACCCATTCATAAAGTCTCTCTTTATCGGAGGATGAGAAAGTCTGGCATATGATACCAATATCTATCATGAACTGAAAGCAATATTTACCGTACACAGGATCAATCTTTGTCTGAATATTGACATTGTAATTGCACAGTGTCAACTATTTATGGAAAATACTGCGTAAACAGATATTTGTTTCAACTGTCCAGCTTCAGTCAGGCTCAGAAATGATCCCACATCAATATCACGAATAAGCGAGTGAATGCTGTTTTATGCAACAGTCGTCAACATTACAGTCATGTTGGGATTTTTGTTGGGATTATATCGACAATTGATCAATGTAGTGTGTAAAATTTAACATTCTTCAATTTTGTGGATTTTCCTTTTTTCCATACTTTCTAGAAACTGCATTTCTGAAAATTTATTTGAAACCTCAGAATCTTATTCCTTCATTATGCTTACGTAACTGATAACGTATTGATGAGGAAAATGTATTTGTAGTTTTTTTTAGAGATCCAAGGACAATTGAACATTTAGATATTAATAGTTATCTCTACAATTGATCATAATGCATCAGAACTTGGTAAATGATCAGTGATTGATTATCAGATCAATCATTGGCGATTTTCCATCGCCTGTTAAGATTCCAATATTCAGCCCCAACTCAGCAGCAAGTGTGAGGAAATATTCCCAAACTGGTATTACAATTGTCCAGCTCATGTTGTATGGTAATATCTATGTAATGGGACCCATGAAGATCCGGGCTAGAATTGATCTCCAGTAACCCATGCTTGTTGTAAGAGGTGACTAACGGGATCGGGTGGTTAGGCTCGCTGACTTGGTTGACACATGTCATTGGTTCCCAATTGCGTAGATTGATACTCATACTGTTGATCACTGGATTGTCTGGTCCAGACTCGATTATTTACAGACCGCCACCATATAGCAGGAATATTGCTGAGTGCTGAACTGAACTCACTCACTCACTCCAATGTGATGGCTTTGTACGAATGAGTGAACTGTATATACATTTTCCCAGATTACATAGCATGGAGATTTAATTTGAAAATCCCTGATTGTGGCTAAATTACAGCGATATGATGAACGTCTGGAGCAGACAAACCAGTGATTTGTAACGTGAGGAGGAATTTGGTTTGTAACCTGATGAGTTATTCATTTGGTTCAGTCTGCTTGCAACATCTCAAGTCTGTTTGATGTTAGCAATTAGCATACTGATCAATGGCCCTATTCAATGTAAGAGTTTCTGTAGGGACCTGAGTCAGAATTTCCACTGTGATTCCAAACCAGAAAGATGTCTAAGTTTTGTAAAGTTTGGGCAAGAAGTCTGTGTTTTATGTATTTTGCAAGAGCATAAAGTACAAGAAACATATTCTATGAATAAATTTGTACAGAGATTTCAAGTCTGAATTTCCACCTGGATTTTAAAACCAGAACTTATTAATAAGTTCCATGTTCTGTGCTGTTTGGATGACACACATTCCGTCACTTTTATTGAACAATCAGCGTGAGGTGCCATGGAAGATTTCTTTTCCAAAAACTGAACAGTGATTTCAAATCCAAATTCAATCCGAGTTTCAAAACCAGAACCATGCTCTGTGCTATTGGAATAGGATGACACACATCCACCACTTTTTGTGTTATGTATTTAGCAATCAGCATCAGGTGCCATGGAAGAGTTATATTCACAGATTTGGATACAGATTTCAGCTCTAAAGTTTCTATGGCATTTCAAAACCCAAACCAGGTCCACTATCTACGCCATTAATCCGATATCTCACTATGTTTAAAATTTTCTTTGAAGGTGACATCCATCAGGTGCAATGGACCCATGCTATTCAAAAATATAAACAGGTTACGTGAATACACAATGCCATTTAGAAAGAGGTTACATTTTTCTACCTGGATTTCCAAACCAGAATGAGTTCCAAGGTCTTTGGTGGGGGTATGATGGTATACTTTTTCATCACTTATTGTGAGCACATTTTATGTCCTTTTTTCAATGGGACACGTGAAGATCCGGGTTAGAATATTGATCTTCAGTAACCCATGCTTGACCCCACCCGTGAAGATCCGGGTTAGAATATTGATCTTCAGTAACCCATGCTTGTCCCCACCCGTGAAGATCTGGGTTAGAATATTGATCTTCAGTAACCCATGCTTGTCCCCACCCGTGAAGATCCGGGTTAGAATATTGATCTTCAGTAACCCATGCTTGTCCCCACCCGTGAAGATCCGGGTTAGAATATTGATCTTCAGTAACCCATGCTTGATCTTCAGTAACCCATGCTTGTCGTAAGAGCCGACTAACGGGATCGGGTAGTCAGACTCGCTGACAAATTGGTTGACACATGCCATCAGTTCCCAATTGCGCAGATCGATGCTCATGCTGGTGATCACTGGATTGTCTGGTCCAGACTCGATTATTTACAGACTGCCGCCATATAGCTGGAATATTGCTGAGTGCGGCGTAAAACTAAACTCACTCAATCACTTTTTTCAATGAACATCAATTACATGGATCATGTCCTTACCCAAAGTTTCTATAGAGATTTCAAATCAGAATTTACAGTGTGAATCTCAAACCAATATGAGGTCCATATTCTTTGTGGCTAGAAGTGTCTTGACATACATTCCACCACTCTTGTAGTTGTTGTTTTTGCACTAAGCATGAGATGCCATGGAAATACTCTACTCTATTTAGTTTCAAGTGTGATTCAAAACCAGAATGAGGTCAATGTTTCCTTCGGTTTGGCTCAAGATGACACACATCTCATCACCCATTGTTAGCACATGTGTTTTTCCAACAAACACAACAGACAAGGGACCTGTTCTACCCTTCAGGGATTCCAGTAGCATGGTCCAAGTCTCACAATTGCCGATTAGTGGACGGAACAACTTTGAGTGTCCGATAGGCTGATAATCATGGAAGTCCTGATCTCCAGGTTGTGACAGGGATGATTTAGAGTGTCAATCAGGAGGAATATGTTAATCTACTTGAGAACTGGGTTGCCTCGTTAAATGTAATATTTGTACCCGGCTGTCACTATGGAGGCAATGTGATGAAGAGCAGAAACAGAAACGTAATTTCTTTTTCAGATACGCCACAGGCACTCATTAGTAATAAAGCATAAAATTTGATGGATAACAACTTTTTCTTTATTGCACTGTGTAATAGACAAGGAGTTGTTATCCATAAGATGTATGCTTTATCACTGACCAACCAACTTCTAGAATGCTCCATGCAATAGACAAGAAGTTGTTATCCATAAGATGTATGCTTTATTATTGACTCACCAACTTCTAGAATGCTCCGTGCAATAAACAAGAAGTTGTTATCCATAAGATGTATGCTTTATTATTTACTCACCAACTTCTAGAATGCTCCGTGCAATAGACAAGAAGTTGTTATCCATAAGTTGTATGCTTTATTATTGACTCACCAACTTCTAGAATGCTCCGTGCAATAAACAAGAAGTTGTTATCCATAAGATGTATGCTTTATTATTTACTCACCAACTTCTAGAATGCTCCGTGCTTTAGACAAGAAGTTGTTATCCATAAGATGTATGCTTTATTATTTACTCACCAACTTCTAGAATGCTTCGTGCAATAAACAAGAAGTTGTTATCCATAAGTTGTATGCTTTATTATTTACTCACCAACTTCTAGAATGCTCCGTGCAATAGACAAGAAGTTGTTATCCATAAGATGTATGCTTTATTATTTACTCACCAACTTCTAGAATGCTCCGTGCAATAGACAAGAAGTTGTTATCCATAAGATGTATGCTTTATTATTTACTCACCAACTTCTAGAATGCTCCGTGCAATAAACAAGAAGTTGTTATCCATAAGTTGTATGCTTTATTATTGACTCACCAACTTCTAGAATGCTCCGTGCAATAAACAAGAAGTTGTTATCCATAAGATGTATGCTTTATTATTTACTCACCAACTTCTAGAATGCTCCGCAATAGACAAGAAGTTGTTATCCATAAGTTGTATGCTTTATTATTGACTCACCAACTTCTAGAATGCTCCGTGCAATAAACAAGAAGTTGTTATCCATAAGATGTATGCTTTATTATTTACTCACCAACTTCTAGAATGCTCCGTGCAATAGACAAGAAGTTGTTATCCATAAGTTGTATGCTTTATTATTGACTCACCAACTTCTAGAATGCTCCGTGCAATAGACAAGAAGTTGTTATCCATAAGTTGTATGCTTTATTATTGACTCACCAACTTCTAGAATGCTCCGTGCAATAAACAAGAAGTTGTTATCCATAAGTTGTATGCTTTATTATTGACTCACCAACTTCTAGAATGCTCCGTGCAATAGACAAGAAGTTGTTATCCATGAAGTTGTATGCTTTATGACTGACTCACCAACTTCTAGAATGCTCCGTGCAATAGACAAGAAGTTGTTATCCATAAGATGTATGCTTTATTATTTACTCACCAACTTCTAGAATGCTTCGTGCAATAAACAAGAAGTTGTTATCCATAAGTTGTATGCTTTATTATTTACTCACCAACTTCTAGAATGCTCCGTGCAATAGACAAGAAGTTGTTATCCATAAGATGTATGCTTTATGACTGACCAACCAACTTCTAGAATGTTCCTCCGTGCAAGAAGTTGTTATCCATAAGATGTATGCTTTATGACTGACCATAGACAAGAAGTTGTTATCCATAAGTTGTATGCTTTATGACTGACCAACCAACTTCTAGAATGTTCCGTGCAATAGACAAGAAGTTGTTATCCATAAGATGTATGCTTTATGACTGACCAACCAACTTCTAGAATGTTCCGTGCAATAGACAAGAAGTTGTTATCCATAAGTTGTATGCTTTATTATTTACTCACCATCTTCTAGAATGCCGATCAAACAAACTGCATTCATTAGGTTTCAGATGTGCAATATGGAATTATAATATGCCAACAAGAGGAATAAATTTGATCCATTACAGAATGTCATTTACCAAGACTAGACATTAAGCACATGTTGAAAGTTTGCCCTCAATCTTCCTTTTCATGAAGAATGATGCTACCCAGTTTAACTGAATGTGACGTGAGCTTACGCCATGCATCTTCTGTTGGCCTTCACTATCTTTAAGTTGACATGGGAGTGGTGGGGTAGCCTTGTGGTTAAAGCGTTTGCTCGTAACGCCGAAGACCAGGTTCAATTTCCCACATGGGTTCAATGTGTGAAGGCCATTTCTGGTGTCCCCTGTCATAATATTGCTTGAATATTGCTAAAAGTGTCGTAAAACCATATTCACTCACTCACTCACTCACTCAAGTTTAACCTCGATTGAACCTTTGCACATCAACTGTACCGAAAGCTTACAAATCTATTATTATTCTGCCATTTGATAAAACATGTGAAGGTTATTATTTGTATAATTTGTTGTAGGATTCAACACGTTCTATTATTTGCAGTCGTTTCAGTTTTGACCTTGTTTTGCCCTTGTGATCTCCAATGTGTATTGAGCTGTATGAACTTTCTTGCCTATGAACATGCAGATCGAGGGAGCTAAAGTTTGACATAACCGTCTTCTCATTATGATGTAAAATATGCTCAAATACTGAAGTGAGTGAGTGATTCAAGATTTTACGTCGCATCAGCCTTTTTTCAGCCATATAGTGACGAGACTAGATTTACACATATACAAAAGTCCATCATTAACACAAAGTCACACTCAAAAGCAAATTTCAATATCCACACTCCAACATCAACAAATTATATACAATTTTTAAAAGAATGGATTACAAGAACACTGTTTACAATCCAGAATAGGGTCCAAAAGGCCCTCATGTATTTATCGACATATGTCGACTGCATTTCCAGGTGAGCTTCAGTACCATGACTTGTTTTTGAATGTCCAATGTATTTTGTGAACCTTACAATAAGCTTGTTGTTTGCCAGGTAGATTGAATAATGGTTCACCCCTTGTCAACCTATCCCAAGGTGCGGTTGAGTAGGCTAGTGGTTAAAGCATACATTTGTCACCCCGAAGACCCGGGTTCGATTTCCCACAATGTGCAATGATATTGCTAGAATATTGCTAAAAGCAGCCTAAAACCAAATTCACTCACTCACTCAACATATACCCAACTCTTTGGTGCTCATAATGTCAACCACTGTTTTTCCGGGTCCTCAGTTGTTTATTGGCTCTCAAGGTATAACTCATAAAACAATATTCACTCAACTGGGTAATCATGAAGGGCAGATAACCAGGGTATGTTCCACAATGAGATCATAGCATAACAGGGGGTGGGGTAGCCTAGTGGTTGAAGCGTTTGCTTGTCACACTGAAGACCCGGGTTTGATTCCCACATGGGTACAATGTGTGAAGTCCATTTCTGGTGTTCCCCGCTATGATATTGGTGGAATATTGCTAAAAGCGGTGTAAAACCAAACTCACTCACTCATAGTGAGTGAGTGAGTTTAGTTTTACGCCTCACACAGCAATATTCCAGCTATATGACGTCGGTCTGTAAATAATCGAGTCTGGACCAGACAATCCAGTGATCAACAGCATGAGCATTGATCTGTGCAATTGGGAACCGATGACATGTGTCAACCAAGTCAGCGAGCCTGACCACCCGATCCCGTTAGTCGCCTCTTACAACAAGTGGGTGGTGGGGTAGCCTAGTGGTTAAAGCGTTCACTCGTCACGCCGAACACTCGGGTTCGATTCCCCACATGGGTACAATGTGTGAAGCCCATTTCTGGTGTCCCCTGCCGTGATATTGCTGGAATATTGCTAAATGCGGCGTAAAACCAAACTCACTCACTCTTACGACAAGCATGGGTTACTGAAGATCAATATTCTAACCCTGACATTCACGGGTCCACTCGCTCATAGCCTAACAGACATAAGTTTGTTTTATGGTATAGGACTGACTGAGTTTGGTTTTACACCGCTTTTAGCAATATTCCCGCAACATCACGGCGGGGAACACCAGAAATGGGCTTCACACATTGTACCCATGAGGGGATTCGAACCCGGGTCTTCGGCGTGACAAGCCAACGCTTTAACCACTAGGCTACCCCACCGCCCCCTTATGGTATAGGAATTAGGATCACCATCACCATAGTGGTAGGGTTACTCTGTGGAACAGTCAGGTAGAACGCCTGTATATTTATACTGGCATTCCCATCTTGTGCATATATACCCACAGTGCCGCCATGGTATGACATGTATTCTGTATAGGTCAGTGTTGTATACATCAGGTGTATACACACAAGGGGCTCCTATTACAACACTGCAGGCAGACATGGGAACACCTTGACGAAATTATTGACTCATTTAATTGAACATATGTGGCTCGTGTTGACTCGTCTCATCCGACCGATCAGTTTAATCAGCTGGTGTCCAACTTGTAGACTGGTTTTCTTTTGTTCAGGCACCATGGATGTACTATATATAGAGTCGAATGATCGTAATATGTTGTACTGTAATCATTTTAATGATTTAAATACACTTAATGAATGGATACTCATTTTGGACGTGTAATGGATTTTGGATTTTGATGCCTGTGTAAATAGACACGTTTCTGGTAATGATAAAATGTAGTTTTTGTGTTTCAGAATTGAAAAAAAAGAACAAAAGGATCTCATTTTCAAAAATTCTGGATTTGAGTCATGCAGGTTTTCAATCATGTGAATAATATACTAGAAGTGACAGGAATTATGAGTGAGGTTAGTTTTACGCCAAGAGTCGTCTCTTGCGACAAGTATGGGTTACTGAAGATCAATTTTAACCCAATCTACACGGGTCAACAGGAATTATGGAAACAGTTTACATAGTGCTCTGCATCAAAGGTACGATTAATTCAGATGCAAGGTCTGAAATGTCTGAAACATATTATGTATTAGTGTCAATGTTTGTTATTCAACCTGTCCTATCGCCTGTAAAGTGGTTTCATTGAGTGATAGCTGAGAGTCATTTGACTTTGACAGGCCAGGAACTTAACCCGTCTATTTGGAGAGTAATTGTTGCGTAGATGACTCAAGTCCCAGCTGTGACCACACTTTCTTCATTAGATGGTAAACAGATTATTCAGTAAGTTTACGTAGGTGGAAATATCAATGAAATATGTTTGCATGGTTAAATATTTAATTGTTCATTTGGCGTGAACTTTTTTCCATGTTGATTGATTTATGGGCAAAACACACATGCTAATTTTGTTTCAAGTACAACATGTTTATTTTATTTCGTCAATTTTTCACATTATGCTGCATTTTGTTAACAAGCTGTTTTGAATGTCTGTGAAAAAGTAGACACTTTGAAAATATAAAAGCACCTCTAACTGTATAAACTGGAAGTAAAACAGAAATGGTGGTGCTCAACTTTGTTCCAGATGTCGACATCAGTTGTTATTTTGAAAAAAAAAATGCTATCTTCTGTTCAATTTTTTACATTCCCATTGATTAAAAAATAGAGCAGTCTGGCAAGTAAACATGTACATAATCATTGTTTTTAATATTTTGTTTATTTTGGGTTAAACTGTAAACGAAAAAAAGTGAAAACATTGTCACCCAGACAAATCCATTCAAACAAATTAAAATTGTAATATGAAAATGCATATATCATTTTAGAGGAATAACTTAATTAGTAGACTGCTCCTTCATCATAAGGAGCGATGGGGTAGCCTTGTGGTTAAAGCGCTCACTCGTCATGCCAAAGGCCCAGGTTCGATTCCCACATGTGTATAATGTGTGAAAGCTATTTCTTGTGTCCCCTGCCATGATATTGCTGGAATATTGCTAAAAGCGGCGTAAAACTATATTTACTCACTCACTCACTTTATCATAAGTTTCCCTGGTGTCAATCCAGGATTGGAATTGCTTTTAGGTGGTCAATTTACCTCAGTGTGGATAAGTACTCATAATATTGATCACTGGTCCAGAGGTGATAATTTACTGGATACCATAATGTCGTGGGATTATTGGAGAATAATAAATAAACATTCAGTCAAACAGACGTAACAAGTGTCTAGAAGAAAAGAAACATGTATGTTCTCCTGGTACGTGAACTGCGAAATGTGCATAAGAAAAGCAAGATTTATGGATGTCAACTTCTTCTTTATTGTGAAGAGTGTATGCTTTATTGTGAAGAGTGTATGTGAAGAGTGTATGCTGCTAGTTCATCAGGTGAGATTCATTCATTCACCTGATGAAGGAACAAGTACACACTCTGAAACGTAGTCTTCAAAGATTCACAAAATATACAGTTAATTAAGGTTTGGTAGCATTTGATTCAATGGTGTAGAAAATAAGGTTTCTGGTGACATGGAGAGCCTTTTGAACAAAAATTCCATCATCACAATGTTGATTCTGATTTTTTTGTAGATGTCTGTCCTTGCCATTTTGAATCAATCTCGGCAAAACTCCACTTCAGTTTCGCTGCAAGATCAACATTTATGAGGCCCTATTGATGGCAATATGTGAGGCCATAAAAGGGTATACCGTTTAACATAAAACTACTGAAAAAAAACAAAATTGATAAGATAAGTATGTTGTTATTTCATAAAAGATAAATGTTATGGGTCCATAAATAATTTGTAAAAACTTGATTAAAACATTTCTGTGTATTGTATACATGGTAAAATCGGGTGAAAGTTGTATATGAAATTATTACCCATATGGTGAAACATAACCAGTGTCATATATATCATATGTGCACATATCACATTTGCCTAGCAACTATTGTTTCTGTATTTCGTCATCTGTGATGTCATTAAACAATTTAACATGATGTCAATGAAGAGGGACGTCACACTTGCTTACATTGTTTTACATTCACATAGACATGATTTCACATTTTAGATTCAACCCTACAACTTGTTTTCAATTTAGGTCTTATAATTTCTGAATTACCTGTCTAAAATAATGGCGCCTGGCTAAAGGACTCTAATTTCACTGACTGCCGACTCTGATAATGCCTCTCTGGACATTTGTATGTGAATCTAACACATTTGTCCACATTAAACGGACATAATATCTCAATTCCAGAAGATTTAATGACATGAATGCCAACATTTACCCCAGAAAATGGACTGTGAAATGTGGAGTCTTCTAGACATAACAAAACTGCCTGTCTAATCACAATAATGTCATGGATGAATAGGACTTAAGGATTTTGACCTTATTAAGTACAAAGTTTATGGACTTGAATAAATTTCATCTTTGGTTATAAACTCCCACTCAACAATCAGAATTATGTATTAGTTCTGCCTTGTGAATAGGAGTGGTATGTTCAAGGCTTGGGACAACATTATTATTCACCTGGGAACAATTAACCTAAATTCTTCATTACTCGTAAACCTTTGTTCCTGTACAAAACCATCAGATCAGATGTACAAACATTCAGTAACGTACAAGAAGCAAGCTGTTCTCTGATTGGCTGAATTACCACATGCAGCAAGGTAGATTTGTTCTGATTGGCAGATCTCCAAGAGAAGCCCAAGTGATTGGTGTATTGGCTTTCTACCTTGTTTCGCCCTCAAGACCTGTCTATGTTCAACATGGGAGGTTATAAAATGGGTGGTACTTTAGAACATCAGATATCAACAACGCAGGAGGTAATAAAAGACCGTTAAACTCTGATAGCTGTGTGTAGAGGACCATAAGCTTAATACACACCAGATGATTGGTGTAAAAGGGAGTACTTTGTGTATTGTGTACCAGTATTAACATTTGATTGTAACAAGGGCAATACAGATGATTCCATTGCTGGTGTAAGATAGGCTGAGTTAACTGCAAGAGAGGTTTTATCTGATGGGAGGTTTGAGGAAGGTATTAATTGTCATATTGACACAGATATGTCCAGATACAAGATTAGAGATTAGAGTAAGTGAGCGAGTTTAGTTTTATGCCGCTTTCAGCAATATCAGCAGGGAACACCAGAAATAGGCTTCACACATTGTACCTATGTCGGGAATCAAACCCGCTTTGAGTAAACGCTTTAACCACTAGGCTACCCCACCACTCCTGATATATTAGAGGTGAAGTGGTTGAAAGATTTATTTTTTCAAATGTAACTGGTGTTACAGAATTAATTATTTTTACATCTCTCTGAAAATCAGAGGATCTTGTTCTAGATGTGTGTTTCCTCAGAAAAAGATGCTTCTGCACTAAATAATGGAGACATGGTCTTGATAGCATTATACAAGGGGAGTCCTGGATGCAGCATAGATGATCACCAGTATCTTGTGAAGTAATATATGGACTAAACATTATATGGAAACATATAAGGCCATTTCCTGGAAGACCCTCAAGATCAGAATTCAGATCAGTGATTTAATGTTTGATGAGCCACACTGTACTATGCAGAATTCAGGCATGGGGTTTCACCAAAGTTTATGTGTACAACCTGAGTCACTAAGAGATTCATTCCCACACAACGGTCTTAGCCCAACAATGATCGTAACTCCCATTCCTAGACTTACGACAGTCGTAGTGCCATGATCACTTTCTGGGACAAGGCCCTGGAACACCTTCACATAACTGAGGGATTGTCAGAGTGAGTGAGTGAGTTTAGTTTTACGCCACTTTTAGCAATATTCCAGCAATATCATGGCGGGGTACACCAGAAATGGGCTTCACACATTGTACCCATGTGGGGATTCGAACCCGGGTCTTCGGTGTGACAAGGGAATCCTTTAACCACTAGGCTACCCCTCCTCCCCGACTGTCAAAGACTGCATTGACCCTAGTTTGTTGCTGAAGTCAGCTCAGGTTTGAAGTTGGGGATGTTGGGTTATAATAGGTCTGGTGTCACCATTGCTTGTGGCGAGTGGCAACCAAATGATGAGGTGGTCAGGCTCTCTAAATTGGTTGGGTAAGAGTTCCTTACGTACACCCCACATAATTGTTAACTATAAACTATAGACTAAACTATAGTGTTTGCTCATCACAAAAATAGGCGGGGTTACGTAAGGAACTCTTTCCATTGGTTGATGGCATGTCCTTATACCCCAATGGTGTTTTATGACTGCTCAAAATATTGATCACTAGGTTGTCTGGCCGAGATTTAGGTGTTTACAGGCCTTGTCTATAGCTTGAAAGTTTGTGAATCTTGTGTTGAATGACAAACAAATAATGTGGAAAGAAAACTTTACAAATCTTCTTTTGGTTACACCCTGCCAGACCAAGGATCATGAGGAAGACTAATGATGGATTCAAACCTGTGATGATGGAGCCAGTTAACTAAGGGAGGAAACTATACACAGCATGTTAAAGCACATGTATGACAACCAGCTTCATCACTATGATACGTATGAGACAAACCGTGAAGATCCGGGTTAGAATTGATCTTCAGTAACCCATGCCTTTCGTAAGAGGCGACTAACGGAAACGGGTGGTCAGGCTTGCTGACTTGGTTGACATGTCATCGTATCTCAACTGCATAGATCGATGCTCATGCTGTTGATCACTGGATTGCCTGGTCCAGATTTGATTATTTACAGACCGGCGCCATATAGCTGGAATATTGCCAAGTGCGGTGTTAAACAACAAACCAACTCAACCCAACATATGAGACATTAAACAGCAGGAGGTCTTTTGGAGATGTTTAAAAAAAATAATTGAGCAAGCCAAACACTGAATAATACTGAATAAATTGAAGATATTTGAAGGGCAACTGCATTTAGTTCAGTCTTTGGCAACAGATTTTGTTGTCATATGAGCAAAAATGGATGAATTTTATGAAATATGAACAAATATTACTCCTTTTTTTTTCATTAAAATATTTGATGGATATTGCCAAAACCTGTCCTCCGTGTAAGATAAGAAACTGTAAGATGTGAAAACTTTTGACTTCTTTCAATCTAACACTGGCTATCAAGTACACTTGTTGCTCACGAGGCATAATTTGTATGATCAGGGATAATCGTCTGAAGCTTAGATAAGACAACCAAATGATATGAAATATTTGTGCAGAAGAATTATCATCTTTTGGAATCGCACAATAAATATGATCCTCACTTTCAGGTTCTCTTAAAGCCTGTGAAGTTTGTTTCTCTCTCTTAAGTGCCAACATGTCTAGCTTATCAGAAACCTGTGTAATTTGATTGAGCATCAATTTTACTGACATACCTTAGTATAGATAAGAACGAACTCGGTTACCATCAGAGAAAGTTACTGCTGAAAAGTAAACTATGCCTGAGTCATGTAATGTCTTTAAATGAGATATAAAAGCTTTCACCTACAAATGTAACGAAGGGGGAAGAGAAAGATTTTGTTCAGACACATCAAGTTTACTGAAGGATTGATATTTTCACACGTTACCGACTAGATGAAGTTATCAGTTGATGTGTTGTTTAAACATTCTATTGCCTGTTTATCTGGGGTTTTGTTTTAAACCTTGAAAAGCAGGGGTTTTTAGATTAAATTCTTTGAGGTAGCTTTTTCTATGTTTCTGAGAGAAAAATGTTGCTCAGAAACAACATTTATTAAAAATAGAAGCTTTCACACAACATGTTACAGTCCAGATTACATTAATAGTTGATACAGTATTGTAAGCTGGGGTCCATGTATGTAGCAATAGTAATGTAAGTCCCCATGGTCCCTAGAAGTGTTGGGAATTGGTTAAAATCTTATAATTGATGATTGGTTCATTACAACCGATCAGTCATCAAAAATAATTGGTTAGCGTTATTTATCAAATTGTCCTTGCTATGTTTGTTAAACGCAACAAACAAAACCAACCTTGTGATAAATATTGTCAATGCAAACAAGTGTTCCAAAATTGTTCGTGTTCGATTATGACAAAATTTGATCAATTGCTTGGTCGTTTAGTCATTACGATCAATCTTCGATTATTTCAATCAATTGGACCACCACTAGTCCCTAGTATGGTGATCTACCTTCAGTTGTTGGCAATCTGTAGCCCGTTTTCATATTGTATTGTCATGTATAATTAAAATGTTTTAGATTATATTACTAGTTTTACATTTATATATGTGATATTCTAGTTGTTTTACTGTCCTTTGTTGGCAGGTTTTTATACCTTACCGATAATTATTATTAATATGTAACTTGATATAGTCACGATATGGCTGAAATACTGCCAATGTGACTTAAAATCTTAACTCACTCACTCACTCGTTCTTCTACAGTCTGGATTACATTAATAGTTGATACAGTATTGTTCCTTAATCTAACATTTTGTTTTAGATCTATCCAAATCAGTTCTTTATTTAGGATACGATTGTATATGGTGGCTGTTTTGAGGTTTGGGAGAGGAACATTGTACAGAAGGACAGGGCTTGGGAGATACAAAAGTTTCTCAGAAACATTGTACAGAAGGACAGGGCTTGGGAGATACAAAGGTTTCTCAGAAACATTGTACAGAAGGACAGGAGTTGGGAGATACAAAGGTTTCTCAGAAACATTGTACAGAAGGACAGGGCTTGGGAGATACAAAGGTTTCTCAGAAACATTGTACAGAAGGACAGATACAAAGAGAAACATTGGGAGATAGATACAAAGGTTTCTCAGAAACATTGTACAGAAGGACAGGAGTTGGGAGATACAAAGGTTTCTCAGAAACATTGTACAGAAGGACAGGGCTTGGGAGATACAAAGGTTTCTCAGAAACATTGTACAGAAGGACAGGAGTTGGGAGATACAAAGGTTTCTCAGAAACATTGTACAGAAGGTTAGGAGTTGTAAAAGGGAGATACAAAGGTAACTCAGAAACATTGTACAGAAGGATAGGAGTTGGGAGATACAAAGGTATCTTGAGAAAATCATAAAAGAAGTTTACGTCCAGATGAAATGAAGGATGGATGTGCTATGTTAACATCCATTCATTTGTTTCTTTGTTTTAGATCCATGCAGTTCAATTATTTAAAATAAAAGTGCTTTGAACTCTCTTCATTGCAGTTAGGGGAGAAAAAATTGTTCACAAATTTCAAGAGTGTGTGGAGAAAAGTTTGCCATCCACATGTCACTATCTGATGAAATCAGTGGTACGAACATATGATACTTGGAGATGTTCGAGTTCATTCATATCTGTTGATTGAAAAGAAGGAGTTAGATCTGGAAGAGTTTATTTTAATTTGATAAATGGACAAATGGCGATGGTTTTGTTGGCGGCTGTTTCCATGTTGTATTTTCAATCTTTTGGACTGATGAGCTCTGTCACAGCTCGACTATCTGTTCATCTGTCTCTTTGAATTAGGTCTAAAAAAATACAGAGTTGGGTTTTTAATTGAAATGCCTTGAGCTAGCTTCAGTGAGATTTGTGAATGGTGATCTATGTATAGTAAGTTTAGTTACAAGAATTCTGTTGTATCATTAAATGTAAAATGTGATTTTTCTGTTATGATGAATGGAGGAAGATAATTTATTTTATCATATTTTATGTTATTTTATTTAATTTGAAATCATCAAAACTTGTAGCAGTCAGAAATGTCTATGAAAAGTAAATTTTGAATTAGTGTTGGAAATAAGGATGTAACACAAGTTAACTTGTAGCAGTTCTATTTATATTCAAAATAATAGATTTAGAGTCTAATTCTAGAATCAGTATCCTCAAATATATAATGCCTTCTTCAAATGCTGTAATCTATTGTGTTGTTCATATCTATCAAAATTTAATTAAAGTAGTAATAAAAACATTGTCATGAGTGTGTGGGCTTAGCCGTCAGTGACAAGCCTGTGTCTATTAAGGCTCTGTTCATCAAACGTGTTTATCTGAGGACAGTCTATAAAATGTCATACAAATGACAATAAGAGTGAGGATATAGTCAAAGGTTTCTAAGTGAGGAATGGCAATAAATGGACAGTGATTCCTTGAAACAAAACGTTTTCGTCTGGCCTTATGAACATAAATACATGTAACTCAAGACACTCTGAATGGAGAAATTAATTTTAAACATTCAGCAAATGTTTATCTTTCTACATTTATGAACCAAGAGACAAGCACAGATATCAACTGACTTGTACAACCTGAAAATGTTACTCTGTTTCGATGTTGGACGATTTACTAATAACTTACAAATCTTACCGAATAAGACTCTTGAAAACACAGTCATTCATATCAGCAGTCATTCGTATGAAAGTTTGTGGTA
Source organism: Haliotis rubra (assembly GCF_003918875.1). Taxonomy (NCBI): domain Eukaryota; kingdom Metazoa; phylum Mollusca; class Gastropoda; order Lepetellida; family Haliotidae; genus Haliotis; species Haliotis rubra. Next base: position 276,870 of record NW_025767381.1, on the reverse strand, counting down.
AACAGTATATTATACAATATGCAGTTCAAAGAGAATGTACCTATTGTGAAGGGTCTTGTTTTCTGGGTCAGTATCAGTTAATTGTAAACAAGTCTTGTGTATGACCAGTATAGGAAGGGTTTGTTTTGCATCATAACCATGGTGCATTCCTTGAAACATCTAAAATCTGGTCAATATTGTCATTATATTTGAGGGGTGGTGGGATAGCTTAGTGGTTAAAGCATTTGCTCGTCATGCCAAAGGCATGGGTTAGATTCCCCACATGGGTAGAATGTGTGAAGCCCAGTTTAGGGTGTCCCCTCCATGATATTGCTGGAATATTGCTGAAAGTGGCATAAAACCATGCTCATTCACTCACTCATTCTATCTGATTGACTGTGACAAGCACCTTGTAATCAGGATAGGGAAATGCATGGAAGAGCTAAAGAAATGGTAACAGATTACTTAATTTTTACATACTTCCTAGGATTTCTGTAGGAAAAAAAGGAAATCTGTGGCTTACATTTTCAGTCCAGTGTTTAAGTCAGGATAGTGTTATATGCAACAAGAGAAGAATTACAGTGATAAAATACATGGCCTTGACAAGAGAAGACAGAAACAAACACTCACCATGATTACTGGGTATTTATTCGGATTAAGCTTCTTTCCTGGTAAGTGCAGATACACTTTAAAAATGTGTGTCGGAATTTCCGACCAAGACACAGAACAGGATAAAATTGAAAGCAGAATTAACAATCACCATGGTTTCTGCTGTGGCGTTGAATATTTCCAGTGACAACGGATAGTCGCCAATCCTTCCAGAACGAACGTCGTTGACTTGAAGAAACAACAACTGAACAGCACCGAACAGTTGACACACAAAGAAGACAACAGTCATAGCCAGAACCATGGCCGTGAGACGATGTTCATCGAGGGAGTAGGACCGATATCGCCGTCCACGTATGGCACTCTTACGTCGTTGTAATGTTTTCAGTATCAGGATGTTCAAAACTGATATTGTCACGAATGGAAGAAGAAAATGAAACAAGAAATTCAGGTACACAAGGTATACAGAGGTGTAAAAACTGCTTTGTCCAAATTGCGAATGTTCCGTTACATACGTCGTTTTGTTGGTGTCAGGATCGGGAATTGCTCGTAAAGTGTTGTCGAGACAACGTGGAATGTTGTAGAGGATCGACCAGACGAATATCACAAAGATAATTTTCCATGCACGAGATCGCGTGCAGATTGCTGTTGCTTTTAAAGGTTTAACAATTGCAACAAATCTTTCAGCAATCACAACAATCGTAGTGTATATGGTCCCGGTGTGGGAGATATGTACAATCGGGTAAAACACCTGATAGGCTGATTCTCGAATGAAGATATAGCTGTGAAAAAACATCATTGTGTTGACAGATTATCGGAAACGTCTGAAGCATTATGACAAACAACAGCATCAAGTTGTCACAAACCGCCAAGAAAATTAGAAACAACGCAGTAGAGGAGCGCATTCTTTTGTTGGAAAGCACAAAAATGCATATTGTATTTCCAAGTAATCCAAAAAGTGCAATTCCTGTTCCTCCAAGTCCATGAACGTAGTACCATATGTCTAGTATGGCTGGCAGTGAATCTGAAAAGCCCTTAGTCTGAGACACGTTAGGACAGTGGGAGGTGTTGTACGTGCCTGTACACTGTTTCAGGATATCATCAGTTGTCGGTAAAGTAGTATTAGCTGTCATGATTAGTCAAGTCCCTCTGAGAGGTTCTCAATTATGTTTTTTAACTTCTGAGAGGATCAGGTACCTCTGTGTTTGTCGACACCATCATGGAAACTCAGCGATTACAAATAGTTGGTGAACTTTCAATCGTGACATCAATCCTCTCACATCTTCCTCGAAATGTCATCTCTTCCTTGATGCACAGCCAGACATGGAGATTGTATTCCCCAGATAACAGGTTGTAAGGTACCCATAATTAAACACAAATTTCCAGGACTGTGACCGTTTCTCCAAAACACTTCACTTGACAAACGAAGATTTGTTTCCAAGGGTACGGTGAAATATGTCTGGCTGACTTTTAACAAGTTTGTAAATTAGTTATTGGAAGGAAAGAGACTGCCGGCCTCCATTACGTTAAGTACTTGTCTCTCACTTCCGATCATCACAATGTCTTCTGTCTGGTTTCGCAATATTTGTAAGTAAAGCCTGAAGCCTTGTAGGAAATTGAAGTTTGTGTTACGTAGGTCCCTCTGAACACAAGTTGTGTTAGGCTGCACTGTCGAGCTTACTGCACAGTGAGCTCTCCGAGATGCATTGATTTTAAGCCTCAGCCTTTGACGGACATTTAAACAACCAGATGGCTTTGTGCTACCGGTGTGGGGAAACTAAGTTAAAGAAGTTGTCAACAGTGAATATTTTCCACCACATTTCACAAAGAACTTCAGATGAAGCATACCCATGTTGAATTCAATTTGGTTTGAGGAGCATTTCATTTCTGATTGCTACATAGCCACAGCATACAAATAGACGCTTCCTGACGGGCTGTCACGGGACAGACTTCCTTTTTATGTCCTAATACAAGTCAATGAATACCAACAAAATACAGAGGTGTTCCCCTGTTATGCCAGTAATGACCAATCATAGAGTAATCTAGTGTTGGTGGGGAGCATCCAAGAGGCGAATGTCATCAGTGATTCGATATGTCTAGCAGGGCTATTCAGCAACGATCAGTCTAACACTGGCTCAGCTCGTCGGTAACACTGGGTAGTCCAGCCAAGGTACTTGTAGCAGTGGTAAACTTGTGTGAGCAGGACTTATGGGCAGACGTGAGAGCAGATGTATGAGCAGACGTTTTAAAGTGCACTGGGCAGGTGGTAGAGCACTGAAGGCAGCCCCACACAGACAGAACTAGTCTACAGGTCTTCCTCGTACCCACAGGACAGTTGTTAAATGGTCAAAGCAAATTAAAGTGAAAATGAATCTTCCTAGTCCATTTCCTGTGCTAGGATACAATAATGATTATTCAATTCCAAGCATTATGAGAAAAAATTGAGATTGACTCTGAGGAAATATTTGACATATATCTGCAATGAATGAAATTGTGTAATTAGATTGTAGAATAGTTGTATTAATTAAATTACAGCATTTTTCAAGGCCATCAGAAAATTTGTAGAACTCTGGATTGCACTATTTCTGACAATAACTGCTCAACTCATCTTATATTTCATCAGCATTGTAAAAGAAATCCAATTATGTTAAATTTTTAAAATCCTTTTTTCGTTTGAAGTCTACCTCCTATGAGTTTTGATTCACTCCTTCCATGCAGGTTGTTTATGATGGTTCATTGTGGTTGAAACAACATTTTTATTCAGTTATATAAATGTTGAAAATATGTTGGTGTCAGTTTTGACCTCAAGTTTTGACACTTGAAAAAAGGAAGATACTTTCCACTTATATTGATTCTGTACACCTCTGTGTACGGGTATTATTTTAATTAACCAAAGAAACCAACCAGTGTGACAACTGAAAAAGAAACACACTTATTTTATCCCATGGTGTTTTGCAAGAAGTGACAGTATACCTGGAAAGGGGATCAGGCTGGCAAAGTAGTTGATTGCATGTCAGTGAGTAAGTGACTTTAGTTTTACGCCACACTCAGCAATATTCCAGGTATATGGCGGTGGTCTGTAAATAATCGAGTCTGGACCAGACAATCCAGTGATCAACAGCATGAGCATCGATCTGCGCAATTGGGAACCGATGACATGTGTCAACCAAGTCAGCGAGCCTGACCACCCAATCCCGTTAGTCACCTCTTACGAGAAGCATGGGTTACTGAAGGCTCATTCTATCCCGGACCTTCACGGGTAGTTGATTGCATGTTATCATACCCTGATGGATGGGATGTTGTTCATGATATCGATCACCGGTTTGATTATTACATGCTGTCTTCATCTAGATGGTGGCACTAAACATTATCCTCTTATTCACTCAACTCTCAGACTTACCTGTACACTTTTCACAGATCAACAAAAGAAAATTAATATGTTTATTCAAGCCTGCGTGCTAACAGGATGGGGTGACCAGACTCAATGACCTGGCCCCGATTTCTCGAAACAAACTTAAGTCTGAGTTTTGACTGAAATTTGAGAAAACGCAGGAAAATCCATTTTCCATAATAACTGAAATCAATATTAAACTCAAACTTAGTAGACAATTTGAGTTTGGTGGATAGATTACTTAAGTTTTTTGGGCTTTTTTTATTTAAAAAATGCAGTTGAGTTAAAAATTCAGCTGTTTCAAATTGTCAAACTCAGTTTGAAATTTGAGTAAAAACTTAAGTTTGTTTCGAGAAATCGGGGCCTGGTTGATGCGTGTCACACTATCCAAGTTTCATAGATTTCATAGCATCCCAAGGAACAAGAGTGCTCCCACACTTAGAGTGAAATCCTTGCACACAATATTTGTGAGGGTATCTTTAATTTATTGGGGCGGTGGGGTAGCCTAGTGGTTAAAGCGTTTGCTCGTCATGTTGAAGACCCAGGTTCGATTCGCCATATGGATACAGTGTGTGAAGCCCATTTCTGGTGTCCCCCGCCGTGATATTGCTGGAACATTGTGGAAAGGTGGCATAAAACTAAACTCACTCACAATTTAATTTATTAAGTTATTATTTACAAAAATACTAAGTGGTTCCAGATTAGTACATGGTCTTTATCAGCTGTTGAATTCATTAATTAACAGGCACGTAAATATTATATAAACAACACATGCATACATAAACTATGCATAAACTCTGTTGGAGAAAGAGGTAGGAGGGCAGTTGTAACAAACATCTTTCGCTCAGTATTTTTTTAACCTATTGAGTCATTCATGCTACAATATATTTTTCAAGTCATGTTGTTTTAGCAGCTAAACTGTGAAACACATGCCTGTTTTTGTACTGTCTGGATGTGTAGCACATGTGCAGTCAGTCGCTATGTATATTTGAATATTGTGCAAAAGAAAACATGGATGTTGGAGACAGGAGCATGGACACATGCATTGAAAGCTTTGCATTCAAACTAGTTATTTATGTGTTGCTGTGAAGTAATACACATGCGTTTCATAAAAAACTGAAAGTATGTGTGTTTATCGTGTCTGGTGTAGACCATTTTACCATATTGACATGGGAAATGCACACCTTTCCGCGTAAAGGTGCGGGAAACAAATACGCTGCCAATCAATACAGTGCAGACTGCAGATGCAGACCTTTACACCGCGTTGATAGAAACATGGTCACACAAGTGTTCGTATTGACTTCGTGCGCCTGATGCTAGCTAGTCCAGAGTGAGTGAGTGAATTTGGTTTTACGCTGCTTTTACCAATATTCCAGGAATATCACAGTGGGAGACACCAGAAATGGGCTTCACACATTGTACCCATGTGGGGAATTGAACCTGGGTCTTCGGTGTAACAAGCGAACGCTTTAACCACAAGGCTACCCCAGCTAGTCCAGAGATGGTCACTTGGGGTATAATGAAACCATTTTTTGTTTCAAGGTTGGCAAAGTCTAATGTTCCCTGCTTGTGTGAGTGAGTTGACACTGCTGTAGGAATAGTGAAATAATAACATTGTACCCATGTGGGGAGTTGAACACAGGACTTTAGAGTTATCAATGGTGCTTTATCAACTAACCCACCACTCTGCCCATAATTTGTCAGGAAATAGTATATCAGAATCATAACAGTCTTTCATTTCTTGTGTGTCATTGGTTCAGCGATTGAATTTCTTTGGTTTGGAGGAAAGCAAAATTTAGTGCTCACCTTACATTTTGAAAATTTATCTTTAATGGTTTGATAAAATCGTGTGTCTGAAACTGACCTCGAATATGTACTCATCCCTTGATCGCTATTAGCCTGTACATATGTATGTAAAATTTACATCTTTCTTATCCCCTGTTTTATGTGATCCACTAGAAGAAGAAACTGTGTTTGAGGATTCTCTCTCTTGCACCACTTGCACCCTTAGTATCTTGTTGCAAGTGGGGCGGTGGGGTAGCCTTGTGGTTCAAGTGTTCGCTTGTCATGTCGAAGGCCCGTGTTCGATTCCCCACATGGGTACAATGTGTGAAGACCATTTCTGGTGTCCCCTGCGGTGATATTGCTGGAATATTGGTAAAAGCGAGTAAAACCATACTTACTCACTCCCGCTGCAAGTTGTGTTCTGTGTACAAAAGTAGCATACAGATCTGTTATTGAAGAACTACAATTTGGTTATCAGTTTTAGTTATTTGTACATTTAAATCAACATAGTGACTTGTAGCTTTCTGTAGGATACACAGTTTCAGGAAGAAAGATTGAGGAATGTGCACCTGTTTTATAATCACTATTTAAAGACAGACTCACTTGATGATTTTTTTCTGACTTTTACATGTTTTGTCATTTTTCTCCCCAAAGCCTGACACCGTGAAAGATGGGAATATGTTGTACACTGATAGGTGGAAAGACATTTGTCCATTTGCATCTATCTTTTATTTCTGCCTTCAGGGATTTTGGTTCTATATGTGCATAAGAAAGTAATTCAATTAGACTGATACAAAAAATGTTGTGATATGAATTATCGGGTAAGATTTAATAAAAATTTAGATTTAGCATTGGTTGGCGGTAGTCGGTGGCGTTTAAAGGTTAGCAAGATGATGGTAGACACATGGAGATCATATGCTGGTTTAGTTGGAAACTTTTTTAAAGTCAGCAAGAATAGTAATTATTATGTCCATCAGTGGCTGCTCTGAGTTTAACAAAAGGAACATGACAGACAATAATATTCTGGACACATAACCTTTATCTACCAATACTGAGCAATTTCCGAGGTGCAAATACCTTTCTATCATATGAGGCACAACAGTATACTGTGCAGAGTTATGGCACTTAGCAGTTCAAGGATCTGATCATTAAGGTTTGAATCACCAGATGATGTTTAAACATGTATATGTGCATCAGGAAGTATTCCAGGATTGATTGGGTCCCCAGTTCCCTGTGCTAACAGTTGAGTGAAATGAATCTTGGTTATACAAGTTTATTAATTCGTAGGGAATGTGTCATTATACCCTGACAATGTGGATAGATGCTCATGATATCGACCTCATGTTTGTTTGTGCCCAGACTCAATTGTAAATACACAAATACATCCTTCCACTGAATCGGCAAGTATCTCACTCACATGAACACCACCTTACCTACCAACTCACTCAGTCACTCACCACCCAGAATGTCAGTCAACCAGACACCACTTAACCTACCAACTCACTCACTCACCACCCAGAATGTCAGTCACCCAGCTACCACTTAACCTACCAACTCACTCACTCACCACCCAGAATGTCAGTCACCCAGCCACCAATTAACCTACCAACTCACTCACCACCCAGAATGTCAGTCACCCAGCCACCAATTAACCTACCAACTCACTCACTCACCACCCAGAATCTCAGTCACCCAGCCGCCACTTAACCTACCAACTTACTCACTCACCACCCAGAATCTCAGTCACCCAGCCACCACTTAACCTACCAAATCACTCACTCACTCACCACCCAGAATCTCAGTCACCCAGCCACCACTTAACCTACCAACTCACTCACTCACTCACTCACCACCCAGAATCTCAGTCACCCAGCCACCACTTAACCTACCAACTCACTCACTCACTCACTCACCACCCAGAATCTCAGTCACCCAGGCACCAGTCAACCTACCAACTCACTCACTCACTCGACCACTCACTCAACCACTGAACCACTCACTCACTACTGAACCACCCACTCACTCAACCACTTAACCACTCACTCAACTACTTAACCACTCACTCAATCACTGAACCACTCACTTAGCCACTCACCCACTGAACTGCTCACTTAACCACTCACTCAACCACTCTCACTCACTCACTCACCCACCCACCCACTCAACCACTCATCAACCACTCACTCAACCTCTCACACACTCAACCATTTACTCACTCACTACTCAGCCGCCCTACCATCCACCCACTCAACCACTCAACTGCTCACTCAACCACCCACTCAACCTCTACTCAAAAACGACTTAACCACTCACTCAACCACTCACAGGACCACCACCAAACTTTCCCACTCACTCAAATGTTTTAAAACTTCCATTTAACTTACAAGTTGTAATAAATCAAAAACTTACAGAGCACAAAACATTTCTCAACCCCAGAACAAGTAAATCTTTAAGCAGATTTTAGATGGCTCAGAAAGACCAGGCTGTCATCCTTGTCATCAGCTTCAGCATTTGCAGGGACGGAAAATATTGACGTAGACATCAAGATGCTGCAGCTTTTTTCTATCCCACCATCAAACCAGTTTTACATCTGTAGTGAAAAGTTTACATTGCTTCGGCAAATCATCTCCTAAATTATTATCCTATTTGTTTATCGCAGGATACGGCAATAATATGAGTTCTCAATGACCCTTTCCGTCTTTTTATATTTTGATAACGATTATAATTATCTGACATGCACAGGTTTGGCTGTCCAATGTGTTTGTGCCTGTGAATCCCGTAATTGAACAGGTTATTTGTCAAAGGGCTAAACACTGTGACAGGATCGCACCACTGATTCAACCCAACTTGATGTTATCGATGCTGTTGTTAGAGTTCTGTCATTCTCGTATGGAATTCTCAGACAGGATTTTCCTGGTTTTTTTCCCCTCTCCACAATTAATATCTCCTGTGTTGGTTTAATTGATGATGGTATGAAAGTTTTGTCAACATGATTCCTCCGTAGCGATGGTGGATTGTGTGCGTCCATAGCAGATAGCGGATGTGTTTTATTCTTGCTTTTTATCTTGAGAGTGTATGTTAAGTAGCCCTGTACCATTGGCGCCTGTTAAATCTGCCCAGGACCATACTCAAAAGAACAATTACAGCCCGATTACATGAGGTTAGAGGAGAAACGGACAGACCTTTTGTAATAAGACCTCAGTTATGTCATTGTGGTTTGTGAAGACATTCATGTCATGTACTGAAAAGAATATTGGGATCTTGAATATTTTGACAGATATTTTGTTTTTTGTAGTCCTTAGTCACACAGTTTCATAAAAAGATCCCGAAAAATATTCCTGGTCGTTTCCCTTTGTGTTCAGTTTATATGTTTGATATATTTCTGCACATGGGATTTGTTTGTTTGTTGTTTAATGTCGCACACAGCAATATTCCAGCTATATGGCGGCAGCCTGTAAATTATCAAGTCTGGACTAGACAATCCTGTAGTCAGCAGCATGAGCATCAATCTACACAATTTGGATACGATGACCTGTGTCAACCAAGTCAGCGAGTCTGACAACCTGATCCTGTTAGTTGCCTTTTACAGCAAACATGGGTTGTTGAAGATCAATTCTAACCCGGACCTTCATGGGTATTTGAAAAATGAAGTAACATTGTGTTGATATACCAGGAATACTATTCAGTCATGGGCAAACACTGTTTGCAGCTGAAGTTCTTGAGTGAGTGAGTGAGTTTATTTTTACGCCACACTCAGCAATATTCCAGCTAAATGGCGGTGGTCTGTAAATTATCAACAAACCAATGATCAACATCTTGAGCATCATTCTGCGCAATTGGGATATGTTGACATGTGTCAACCAAGTCAGCGAGCATTAATTTCTCGGTTTCTTTACAAACCTTGTCAGTCAGCAACTACTACAGCTAATTGTATCAGATCAATCAAACGTTAAGGATGTACGAGCTTTCCAACCACATTATTTTGCTGCAGCATTAACTTATGGCAGTGCAGCATTTTCAGAAGAAGATGGAGCACTATCAAATTGAGATGCACTTTGATATGACTATGCATTATTTTCTATTGCTGATGTTGAGGATAGTGATGTTCAAGCTGAAGATGATGTTGGTGGTATGGTGATGTAAATGTTTATGGCAATTGTGGTGTTGTTGATGATGTTGCTGATGTTGAGGATAGTGATGTTCAAGCTGAAGATGATGTTGGTGGTATGGTGATGTTAATGTTTATGGCAATTGTGGTGTTGTTGATGATGTTGCTGATGTTGAGGATAGTGATGTTGAAGCTGAAGATGATGTTGGTGGTATGGTGATGTTAATGTTTAAGGCAATTGTGGTGTTGTTGATGATGTTGCTGATGTTGAGGATATATAGTGATGTTCAAGCTGAAGATGATGTTGGTGGTATGGTGATGTTAATGTTTATGGCAATTGTGGTGTTGTTGATGATGTTGCTGATGGTGAGGATATATAGTGATGTTCAAGCTGAAGATGATGTTGGTGGTATGGTGATGTTAATGTTTATGGCAATTGTGGTGTTGTTGATGATGTTGCTGATGGTGAGGATATAAAGTGATGTTGAAGCTGAAGATGATGTTGGTGGTATGGTGATGTTAATGTTTATGGCAATTGTGGTGTTGTTGATGATGTTGCTGATGTTGAGGATAGTGATGTTCAAGCTGAAGATGATGTTGGTGGCATGGTCCTGTTAATAGAGCTCAGGTCACAAATCAGTTCAAGTTATGCAATGTTGAGCTGGGAGAGTCCTTGGATGGGTGACCGTGTTTGGCAGCTTGACTCCTGAGAGTTTCTAAGACTTCAGTCCTGCCCCATAACGAAGCATGTGATGCATGTGGTCTCACCTTAGGCAAATTAGTTTGTTCAAAAGTTCCTCTGTTCACCCAGCAGAAAATGGGTACCTGATGGGATGAGTCATATGGATATAACCTTCTAGAGACTCACAGGCAGCTTGGGTTATCTGGGTAATAATGTTGTGCTGTTTGTGCGTGCTTTGAGCATGTCCCTTTGTGGTGTGGAGTATTGCTTGGAATAAGTACCCTCACCCAAAATATCTGTCAAAATAAGTACCTTCAGTATTATACATCTGTATATTGATGGCAATTATGATGTTGATGACTGGTATATGGTGATGTTAATGATGATTATGTTGATTGTGACTCTCATATTTTGGTACATTTATAGTCATGTATATTACTTTTGAGTCTTCTGAAGATTCTTGCTTGAAATGGAAATCTCGGAATTCAGCATTGAAATTTTGAAAAGGTATCATTTCCTTATTGTGGGAATCTCATCTGAAAGCATTTCAAAGTCGCCATGAAAGTATAAAATCATGTCCTGTTCATTTCATTGATTTTTGAAAGAAACAGGTTACAGAATCCGCTGGAACAATTCCCAGTTGTCTGTGTTGTAAGGGGCCTTTTTCTTCCACGTGTATGTCACTTGAATACTGATAGAGAATTCCTGAGTGGCAGATTAGAAAACCTACTGCATCATAGTTTTTTCTTCTAAAATGCAGGTTTAATCATACTGTGTTCATTAAGGGGAAGCTGGTTTTGGTTTTTATGTGTAAAAATGTTTATGTAAATTCCTTCCCCTCTACCAACCCAAACACCAACACAATTCTTTTCTAAATATGTCATGTTGGTTCACCCATTGGTGTTACAATCCAAACACCATCCCAGCTTCAATATGTCATGTTGGTTCTCATGCTGCTGGATTGTCTGGTCCAGACTCGATTATTTACAGACCGCCGCCATATAGCTGGAATATTGCTGAGTGCAGCGTAAAATACTCGGCGCAAATTCACTCACTCACTCACTCACTCACTCACTCACTCACTCACTCACTCACTCTCACTCACTCACCTCATGTTGGTTCACCTGTTGGTGTTACAATCCAAACACCATCCCAGCTTCAATATGTCATGTTGGTTCATGCTGCTGGATTGTCTGGTCCAGACTCGATGGTTTACAGACCCGCCATCCATAACACAGCATCCCAATCTCAGTCACTCACTCACTCACTCACTCACTCACCTCACTCACTCACTTCACTCACTCACTGTTCACAATCCAAACACTCATGTGGCGAACACACATCACTTCAAATGTTGTTACAATCAAACATGTAATGTTCATTCATCCACTGACAATGACATGACACCGAGTCTGCCAATTTTGCTCAAAAGACATTAGGGCTGTACCAATGAATCGAACTAGTGATGGATCGATAGTATGTGTGACTATCAACTCTTGTCAGCTATTAAAAAGTCAGAAAATAACTACTTCAGCTTGTTTTTATTTCATATAAACTATGCATTCATTTGGGAAATGACTTCAAATGAGACAATTCATGGAGAAACAAACTATTGCAATTGTATTGCAACAGTTGGTCGCAATAGACTATTGTCGCAATAGTATGTTGCAATAGACTATCGTCGCAATAGTATGTTGCAATAGACTATCGTCGCAATAGTATGTTGCAATAGACTATCATTATCGCAATAGTATGTTGCAATAGACTATCATTGTCGCAATAGTATGTTGCGATAGACTATCGCTGTTGCAATAGTTGTTTCCCCCTCAATAGTCACCCCTATAAGATATGCAAGGAGTACGGGGGACTTCCTCTGACATGAAATCTTGAAGGCAAGGTACTGAGAATTTACTTGGTATCTTCATAGGGTAAAACACTTGTGGAAAAACAGTCCACAACCATGAGGGGGCGGCGGGGTAGCCTAGTGGTTTCAGCGTTCGCTCATCATGCCAAAGACCCGAGTTCGATTCGCCACATGGGTACAATGTGTGAATCCCATTTCTAGTGTCCCCCACCATGATATTGCCTGAATATTGCTAAAAGTGGCGTTAAACCAAACTCGTTACTCACTCACTCACTCACTCACTCACTCACTCACTCACTCACTACTCACTCACTCACTCACTCACTCACTCACTCACTCACTCACTCACTCACTCACTCACTCACTCACTCTGCAACCATGATACATATTGTCTCAATTTAGTCAGTTACACATGGATGTTCAGAGACACAGTCATGTGTCTACCTTTTGTATTTACCAAAAGGGAACAAATCTTAAAAAGCATTAATCTAAGTTATTTTTATCATGTTGTGAATGTTTTACCACTTTGACTAAGATGTCTTGCCACTTTAAGCAATTATAGATTATCAACAGCATAGGCAGCAAAAACAAGGCAATGGATTGAAAACTGTATATTATGTGGTAAGGAAATACCTTTATTGCTGGGCTACCTGGTAATTGTCTGGTTATGTCCTTCCTATTTTCTGATAAATGCGACTGTCAGTGTCTATATATGTCCAGACAAGTTTGTGTATAGGCTTGGCGTCAAATTGATTATTGAAGAAATGTGGAGGCTCAACGCTTCTCTGTTGCAACATCTTGCACAACTTACAAGATGATTCACTGAAACGTTCCCACTTGATGTTAACAAAACGCCTCTGAATGTCAAATCCTGTCTCCTCAATCTTTAATTCAGGATGAAAATCTAATCAAATTGTCAAACAAGGATTTAAGTAATGTTATAGAACAGTAGAAATGTAAAATGTTATTAGAAATTGTAAAAAATGATCATAAATCTTCAGTGGCAGAGAATAATCAGCCTCAATTATATGACCCAACAGATTCCAATGTATGTTAAAATGGAAAATAGTGGAGAAAATTATCTGAGTGGGTCACTGAAAGTTGGTGACGACACCTAGTGTGACCTCTAAACAATCAGTCCTTTACCAGACAATCCAGTGCTTGACCAAACAGTCCTTGGCCAGACAATCCAGTCCTTGACCAGACAATCAGTCCTTGAACAGACAATCCAGTCCTTGACCAGACAATCAGTCCTTAACCAGACAATCCAGTCCTTGGCCAGACAATCAGTCCTTGACCAGACAAACAGTCCTTGACCAGACAATCCAGTGACATCGTCATGTTGTTCCTCTGATTTGGTTGAAAATAAAAACGATGTAATTTCGAAATAAGTCTGCTGTGGAAAAGTGCAGAGATTCAGCTGCTCACAAAGAGAAAAACTTTTCCAAAATATGTTTCTTTGGCAAGACAGTGGGGTGCAGTTTTAATGTCTCCGCCATAACATTTCTTTGGTTGTTGACTGGGTAATTGAGTAATGCTTTTGTGCTTCAATATCTTTGGAGGCAGTGGTGTAGTGTAGCCATTCACTCATCATGTCGAATACCCGGGTTCAATTCCAGACATGAGTACATTGTGTGAAGCTATTTCTAGTGTCCTTGCCATGATATTGGTTGAATATTGCTAACAGTAGCGTAAAACTGTAAAATGGAATGATATCAAAATTTGTTAATATTCTGGAGCAGAGCTGATCTCCAGCACCCTGATGCTTGTCCCCGTATGGATGGATCTCGAGCAACCAATGCTTGTCTTGTTTGGGGTATCTGAGAGCAGAGCAGACCTCCTGTATCCAATGTTTGTCCTTTATCTGTGCAATACCAAGTCAGAATAGACCTCCTGTATTCAATGTTTGTCCTTTATCTGTGCAATGCCAAGTCAGAATAGACCTCCTGTATTCAATGTTTGTCCTTTATCTGTGCAATACCAAGTCAGAATAGACCTCCTGTATTCAATGTTTGTCCTTTATCTGTGCAATGCCAAGTCAGAATAGACCTCCTGTATTCAATGTTTGTACTTTATCTGTGCAATGCCAAGTCAGAATAGACCTCCTGTATCCAATGTTTGTCCTAAATCTGTGCAATGCCAAGTCAGAACAGACCTCCTTTATCCAATGTTTGTCCTAAATCTGTGCAATGCCAAGTCAGAACAGACCTCATTTGTCCAATGTTTGTCCTAAATCTGTGCAATACCAAGTCAGAATAGACCTCCTGTATCCAATGTTTGTCCTAAATCTGTGCAATGCCAAGTCAGAACAGACCTCATTTGTCCAATGTTTGTCCTAAATCTGTGCAATGCCAAGACAGAATAGACCTCCTTTATCCAATGTTTGTCCTAAATCTGTGCAATGTCAAGTCAGAACAGACCTCCTTTATCCAATGTTTGTCCTAAATCTGTGCAATGCCAAGTCAGAACAGACCTATATCCAATGTCTGTCACATAGTTGTGATAAATTTACAAATTGAGCTTCAAAAGTAGCAAAACATTGTTATGTAGGGAATGTGCGCTCACTGACTATACTGTTTGCATGACAACATCTCTGAGCAACAATTTGCATTTTCCCATCATCTGGACTCTCAGGATATCCCTACCAAAAGTTGAGCTGCATATGAAAATGAACATTTGGAGTGTGAACTTTGAAGCCTGATGATGATTGACAGTTGATGTTGTAGTCACCATTGTGTGATATTGGCGTGATGCCACTATTGACGGTCCCATGTTCCCTGGAAGCGATTGTCAGCTGTATCAGACAAGATGTAAGCAGTGGAATCTTTTATCTTGTTTTCTGGGATAGTATCAATTTCCGTAATCTGGCTGATGAAAGACGTACAGGATTGGTTCTTTCAGTCACTTACGTTTCCCATCAGTTGATTATAATGTCGTTGTCTGAGATTGTCATGCAATTGTGTGCATCATCAATAATGGACTGACAGGAAGATAGCATCAACGTGTGCACTTGCTTGGACCCCCACTGTGAGTTTGGGTAAATATATTTGCTGTTTCATGTCACAGTCAGCTATTCCAGAGAATGTACAAAGCTTTGATTGATAGAAAGAGCAACACCTCAAATTGCAGGGGTATAATGACTGGTGAGTGAGTGAGTTTAGTTTTACGCCGCACTTAGCAATATTCCAGCTATATGGCTGTAGTCTGTTATGACGACTTGTAGTCAGCATTGTATTCATCTCCTTATGAAAGTTTGATGCTTCTTCCGATAGTGAGTGAGTGAGTGTGGTTTTACGCCACTTTTAACAATATCACGATGGATGACACCAGAAATTGGCATCACACATACCCATGTGGGGAACCGAACCTGAGTCTTTGTCACGACGAGCGAACACTTTAATCGCCAGGCAACCCAACCCGCCTCTTGCGATAAGTACTGATTCCATTCTACAAAATGCATCTGAATGCAATGACTATTATTAGCCTGTGTTAGTCTATCATTGACTTAAGAGGGGCAGTGGGTAGCCAAGTGGTTAAAGGGTTTACTTGTCATGACAAAAAAAACAGGATTTGATTCCCTACAAGGGTACAGTGTGTGAAGTCGATTTCTGGTGTCTTCCACTGTGATACTGCTGAAATATTGCTGAAATCAGTCTAAAAGCTTACTTAGTCACTAGGATTAATAGCCTTGGAAAATGACCCTGATGGCCCTGGTCCGCAAAGCAAACTTAGGGCTGGGATGATGATAAGTCCCATCTTTAAGCTAGTCCTATGATAGTTGTAGTACAGAGATCAGTTTGTGCAGTTAGGTGTAGGGACTTAACCCGTACATTCATATTTTGTAAAAAGAAATCCTGTGTACAGTCAGCTGATTTGGTGTGACTAGTGGACTGTGGACCCAAGAAGATCCGGGTTAGAATTGGTCCTTGGCAACCCATGCTTGTTGTAAGAGAAGACAAGGATCGGGTGGTCAGGCTCACTTAGTTGGTCGACACATTTCAATTGCATATATTGATGTCCATGCTGTTGGTCACTGGATTGTCAGACTGCAGGAATATTGTTGAGTGTGGCGTTAAACACCATACAAACAGACAAGGAGTTGTGGAGGAGTGAGTGAGTGAGTTTAGTTTTACGCCGCATTCAGCAATATTCCAGCTATATGGCGGTCTGTAAATAATCAAGTCTGGACCAGACAATCCAGTGATCAACAGCATGAGCATCGATCTGCGCAATTGGGAACCGATGACATGTGTCAACCAAGTCAGCGAGCCTGACCACCCGATCCCGTTAGTCGCCTCTGACGACAAGCATAGTCGCCTTTTGTGGCAAGCTGAAGACCAATTCTACCCCAGATCTTCACGGGCCCGTTGTGGAGGATGCCTTGTGGATCAACCATTGTCATGCGAAAGGCCTCGGTTCAATTCCCTGTGTGTGGTATAATGTGTAGGACCATTGCTGGTGAGGGCTGTTTCTTGTATACCTGCCATGATATTGCTGGAATATTCGTTAAATCAATATCACTCACAAGCTCACTGTTGTTGGATTAGCTGCATGTTGAAGGGAATTAGAGTAAGTGAGTAAGCATGGCTTTACGTCAGCTTTTAGCAATATTCCAGCAATATCACAGCGGGGGACACCAGAAATGGGCTTCACACATTGTACCCATGTGGGGAATCGAACCCAAGTCTACAGCATGATGAGCTAACACTTTAACCACTAGGCTACCTCACTGCCCGAATTGGAATGTAATCAGGCACAATTAACCTATTTGTATTATCTTGGTTTGAGACAGAAACCAACCAATCAACAGGACAATTGAGTGATTTGAATACAACAAATAATCATAGACATGGCGCCAACATAATAACATAATTATGATAATTGAGCTTATTTTCGCACAGAAGCATTACAGTTTGTCTTAATATCATATCTCTATTTGAATTATCTTTATGTTTTAATGCTAACAGTTGTAGTACAAGTAGTACACGCATTCAACATGGAGGAATACTGTCCAGTCTGTTCCTATCTTTTGTTCATCTTCAGATGGCTCCTGTTGTCTGGTTGCCATCTAATATACTGTTGACATTTGTGCTTAGGACGATAATTGGAACAAATATTAATGAAAGGTTGGTTATGGACAATCCATGAAAAAACAGTGATAGCCTGGCAAATAAGTGACTTTTGTCTGATATAATCAGTAATAACAATATCAGGTGAGACAAATAAAGTGTGGATTACCAGAATTAAACATAGCTTGTAGGTGTGTTATTTCATGTAATCATTTACCCAGTACTATATTTGTCATGGAATGTTGGAATTCCAGGCTAGAAGTAGTCCTTAGTTTGCCTCTGCTTGTCTCCATATGGTGGAGTACCTAGTATATCTTTTACTTGTCTTTCCATGGTGTTTGAAGGGTGGAACAGGTACCTAGTATATCTTTTACTTGTCTTTCCACAGTGTTTGACAGCATAGTACAGGTACCTAGTATATCTTTTACTTGTCTTTCCACAGTGTTTGAAGGGTAGAACAGGTACCTAGTATATCTTTTACTTGTCTTTCCACAGTGTTTGAAGGGTAGAACAGGTACCTAGTATATCTTTTACTTGTCTTTCCACAGTGTTTAAATAGTAGTATAGTTACCGAGCATATCGTTTACTTACTTTCCACGGTGTTCAAAGGTTACCACTCCCCATTCGCTTGACACACCGAAGACCTGGGTTCGATTCCCCTCATGGGTACAATGTCTGAAGCTCATTTCTGGTGTCCCCCGCTGTGATATTGCTGGAATATTACTAAAAGTAGCATAAAACCATGCATACTCACTCTTGAGAAGCTTCTTCAGACAAGAATAAGTTAATAGGGATCCTGCAGATCCTTAGAGGTTTCGTCCAAAATTAGGCTGACACAATCTCCTAGATGACGTATGACAAACATTCTGTGGAAACACGCATCAAACCCAACTCACTCTCTTTGGGGTTTGCTGCTTAATTCTCCCCCAACTGAATTCTTGTTCATCAAGATCAGCATACTTTGGAGAAGAAATGACCATTGCCATTTAAGACTTTAACACTGAGAGTTCACTTAGAGATTCCCTGACATAAAGACCAGTAACACCTTCATTTCCCTCACTCTCTTTTTCTGCTTGATCTAAATACAGGTCACCCCTTTCATGAAGGATTATAGGTCACCCCTTTCCCAAATCAACCCACTCCCACTGCAATTATCAGTTACCAAAGCATTCTGCCTTGTGACATGGGAACATTGATTACCATCGGAGGTGGAATTAATCCCACTTCAGATATGACTGTTCTGCTGATATTGATACTGTACATTGATTGAATACTTCAGTCGCTTGGCTTGTAATGCCATTAGCCATTTTATGGCCACCTGTTAGAGCCCCCGAAAAGTGCCCTTGTAGTCCCATGTCTATGTAATCTAGATGATGGTCAGGCTCCGAGGAACTGAGGACCACTGCGAATATTCCTGGTCATAATTACCATCCATTGTAAAGGGAATTGGTGTATTCTGCTATCTGATTGTTTGAAACCAGTGTTAAATGGGATTTGATCCTCGTATTATTTATTCATTTCACATTTGATATTCGAGTTTTTTCTCGGTCCCGGATTCGAAAAAAATATGACTCAGATTTGTGACACTGATACCTGTTTGGTCAAAATGTGTCAGAAAGAATTTGATCCTGATGGGATTTCCACATTCGGCTAGAAAATTGGTTAGAGTTGTCATGGATACATGTCATCCATATTTTCATTATGCAATCACATTCAAGAGTGACAATATGTCTGTCTCTAAACTGTGAGATTTTAGGACAGGAGAAAGAGAGAGATTGCTAAGCAAAATAACGGATAACTTTTGTCTCTTACAATGTAATATAAGCATTATGTTTAAAAGATTTTTTGGTGGTGTTGATTTTTTATTACCCTGACATTTTGATATTCAAAGCCTTCTGTCCTAAATGAAACTTCCAGGCATTAGATGCTCTGCAGCACTCCCAAATCCAATAACTCATCATGGGAGATGCTAATGTGTGGTGTAAAGCTAGTAACAGAGAGGCAGGGCATGCTCACCCTTTTCAGGAATGCCTGGTGTCTGATTTTCAGCTTTTTGTTCATATTAGTATAATGACTTTTCCCTTTTATGCCCAATGGAATCTGTTTGGGCTTGCAGTCAGGACCGTTATATCTATGGCTTTGTTGTTTTAAATTTGCAAATGTTTAGGCATGTCACATTTTAAAAATGGTCTTCACACATCTAGGTCAAATTTTGACCTACCACTGGAAACCAGTACTGTGTTCTTGCCACGTGCTCTGATCATTTTGTGGTCAGGTGTGGAGTTGATTGGATGGATCTTGGGTCAGGTTTGGAGGTGATTGGATGGGTCTGGGGTATGGTTTGGAGGTGATTAGATGGATCTGGGGTAAGGTTTGGATGTGATTGGATGGATATAGGGTCAGGTTTGGAGGGATTGGATGGGTCTTGGGTTAGGTTTGGAGGCGATTGGATGGATCTAGTGGTCAGGATTGGAGGTGATTGGATGGATCTGGGGTCAGGTGTGGAGGTGATTGGATGGATCTGGGGTCAGGTTTGGAGGTGATTGGATGGATATAGGGTCAGGTGTGGAGGTGATTGGATGGGTCTGGGGTTAGGTTTGGAGGCGATTGGATGGATCTGGGGTCAGGTGTGGAGGTGATTGGATGGATCTGGGGTCAGGTTTGGATGTGATTGGATGGATCTAGGGTCAGGTTTGGAGTTGATTGGATGGATCTAGGGTCAGGTTTGGAGTTGATTGGATTGATCTAGGGTCAGGTTTGGAGGTGATTGGATGGATCTAGGGTCAGGTGTGGAGGTGATTGGATGGATCTGGGGTCAGGTGTGGAGGTGATTGGATGGGTCTGGGGTTAGGTTTGGAGGCGATTGGATGGATCTGGGGTGAGGTTTGGAGGTGATTGGATGGATCTGGGGTCAGGTGTGGAGGTGATTGGATGGATCTGGGGTGAGGTTTGGAGGTGATTAGATGAATTTGGTGATGATATGTGTTAACCAAGTCAGCGAGCCTGAGCACCTAAACCAGTTAGTGCCTTCCCACAACAAGCATGGTTTGCTGAAGACCAATTCTAACCCAGATCTTCGTGGGTAGTTTTTTCTGCTTATTTGTTTATTCCTTTTTAAGACAATGGTTTGAATATTGGGCCCAAGGTGTTGATGTATGTGAGTCTGGCTGGAAAACAATACATGACTGATGTTTGTCAATGGGATTTGGTCGTAGTCTCTACTCATCACTATGGTGGTTTAACGGATGATTTAACAAATTACACAGCTCACACACTCTGCCACATTGTGGGAGTTAATTTTTTATTTCCAGTGTAAAAATAACATTAAATTGCCTTCAGACGTCACTATCTTCAGTAAATTATACAGAAGAAGATTTTTTTTTTTTTTTTTTGAAATCTCATATCCTGTTTCGACAAACCCCTGAGGATTTAATGGTAATGTAAGCGATTCTATTTTCTCTTTATTAGGGCCTGAAGCTGTTACAGTGTTTTCCTCAGTAGCAGTTATTCCTTTTAACTTGGACATTTCCTCACTTCAAGCACAAGGGGGAAACTTTGTAGATACTTCCTAGTTGATTGAGCTGTCTTGTTGTCATTTAATGTGCACATGTATGATTAATGCGGTATTTTCTCAGTTTTCATGGCTAGGATTATATCTGTTATTAATGTGGACAGTATCAGGGTGTGAAATGAGATTAATAATGCAGAGCCATCTAGTGACTATTTATCAATAACACACACCATAACATTCTGGAAACAAGATCATTTTGTACCAAACTATTGAAGATGCACCTCTGTAGCCTAGTTAAATTTAGGGGCGGTGGGGTAGCCTAGTGGTTAAAGCTTTCCCTCGCCATGCTGAAGACCCAGGTTCAATTCCCCTCATGGATACAATGTGTGAAGCCCATTTCTGGTATCCCCGCTGTGATTTTGCTGGAATATGGCTAGTGGTGTAAAACTAAAGTCACTCACTAGTTGTAATTAAAGGGGTGTTCAGCTGAGAGCTTGTCAACAGTTCCCAGCTGGATTTATTTCAACTGCAGCTTTGTCTTTCGTGTCTTGAACTTGATGGGATGGTGGGATAGTTTAGTGGTCAAAGTGTTCCTCCCCTCTCTACCTAAAGGACCTGATCCAGATGTATACACCAGGACGATATCTCCGATCTCAGAATATGTACAATCTCTCGGTTACCTCGACATCCACTAAACTTGCTGATCGTGCCTTCTCCAAAGTTGCCCCTACCTTGTGGAACAATCTACCATTTGAACTCAAAACAGCAAGCTCTCACAAATCCTTCCAGAACTGTCTAAAAACTTTCCTGTTTAATCAAGCATATGATATGTAAATTATCTACCCTGTTCAGCACCATTGAGCAGCTCAAAGTTGGAAAATAGGCTCTATACAAATTAATTATTATTATTATTATTAAAGTTTCCCCCTTTCATGGGGATGGCTTGTGTTTGATTCCCACTTATACACAGTGTGTGATTTCTGGTGTCTGCTGTGCTATTGCGGGAATATTGCTAAAAATGGCGTAAACCAAATTCACTCACTCTTGCACGTGATAATCAGCTATGACACGCACCTAGACAGCCTAGACCAATGTCAAGAAAGCATTCCAGAAAGTCGGACCAGGGTGCCATTGTACAACATCGTAAGTCTATGTAAATATATGGGAGCTACAGTATCCTGTGATAGCTTTGTACAACCATACCCTGTTCTGTAAAACACACTTTCATATAAAGCGAGGAAAAAATCAAAACATGCACACTTTCAGATCACAACTGCATCTCCTTCCCTCCTTTTCATTCATTCATTCATTCATTCATTCATTCATTCATTCATTCATTCATTCATTCATTCATTTAAGACTAGCGACTGGTGTAAGGCGACTAACAGGATGGAAGCCAGGCTCACTGACTTGGTTGCCACATGTCATCGTATGCCATTTTTGTATTGATCGATGCTCATGCTGTTGATCACTGGATTGTCTTGTCTAGACGCCTCTACCGTATAGCTGGAATATTGCTAAGTGTGGCCTTAAGTAACAAACAATCCAACATTAAGACCAGCACCACTTCAGGCTTTCCGCTACCTGAAGCTAACACCCCATCGTATAACAGTCATAGAAATACAGCTCACTCAGAGTGAGTGAGTGAGTGAGTTTAGTTTTGGACCAGACAATCCAGTGATCAACAGCATGAGCATCGATCTGCATAATTGGGAACCGATGACATGTGTCAACCAAGTCAGCGAGCCTGACCACCCGATCCCGTTAGTCGCCTCTTGCGACAAGCATAGTCGCCTTTTGTGGCAAGCATGGGTTGCCGAAGTCCTATTCTACCCCAGATCGAGCACACTCAGAAACTTCATAGAGTTCATAGAGTTGTTTCTGATGCAGCCTCCCCACGTGGGTACAATATGTGAAGCCCATTTCTGGTGTCCCGATCCGTGATATTGCTGGAATATTGCTAAAAGTGGCGTAAAACCCAACTCACTCACTCACTCTGATGCAGCCAAGACTATAAAGAGTGGGAGGTAACAGACTAACACCATTGTTACAGCAGATTAAGGATTGCAAGATGGAGCTGTGTTGTAGTTCAAATGGCATCGGCTCGACTAACTCGTTCAAAGATCAGACTGCAGACAAGCCCCATACAGAGCAACAGATGTTGGACCAAAGTCTGTCAAACTGAAATTGAATGAAATCTGAATTCTGTAAGATTAGTTTTATGTGTAAATGCAAATCTTTAAGAGCTGACTTCAATATTTTTTGCCTTCAAGGAGATATAAACAGATTTACGCTAAGTATGCATAACAGTTATAATGTTTTTAACTCCATAAATGCATAAAAACATATCGAGGTCAATTCTTATATTCTTCCCGCGAACAATAAGACATTCACAGACTACTTGTCTAACCGTAGACCAAAAACTGACAAGAACCTTATGAAAACTTGTGACATCCTTCAAAGCAATGTGCATCACCACCAGTTTTTGGCTGTGACTGAATTTCTTTCAGTCAGTTTATGGAAACATGAACACAAAACATTGCTTGGATAGCCAATAAAATTGCTTGCAATTTATTTATTTAAAAAGGGGTAATACTTCACAGACTTGTTGTTAGATTTGTCTGGTCCTGAAGCATTCCTTTGCTGTTTCCAACATAGATTTTTTCAGAATAAATGCATAACCTGCTTCATTTAATAAAGCCTTGCTGACCCTCACCCACAAGTACCGTAGTGCACACACACACACACACACAGAGAGAGAGAGAGAGAGAGAGAGAGGGGAGGGAGGGAGACTTGTGAGTAAGTCAGTATGGTTTTATGCTGTTTTTAGCAATAATGCAGCAATATCATGGCGGGGGACACCAGAAATGGGCTTCACCTATTCTACCCATGTGGGGAATCTCACCTGGGTCTTCGGCATGATAAGCCAACACTTTAACCACTAGGCTACCCCACCACCCCCAGAGGAGGGCACTAAGCTCCACACAAACACATGGAGTGTTTACTGGGACATGCTTATGTTCCCTATTGTAATTAAGGCTGGTGTGAAACAATGAATAATGGAGCGTAATGACCTTGTCTGATAATCTCATTCCTAATCTGGCCACTAATAGCACAAGAGCCAAGATGAGCAGGCACCATGAGGCGATAAAAGGTTCATCAATCTGAGGAATTCACTCAGCACTCTATTATTCAAATGTTTCTTCTGAAAATATGCTCTGAGAGAGTGGCTTTACACTGCTTTTTAGCAATATTACAACAATATGGGGAACACCAGACATGTCATTCATTCATTGTACTCATGAGGGGAATGGAAGCCTGGTCTTCAGAGTGGCAAGCGAATGCCATACAACTAGGCTACCCACGCCCCTAGTTCAAAAGAACAGTGACAGGGATGGCAATTTTCCGCCGATTTTATTTCCAATTGATCAATTCTGTCTAAATCGTCTAAATCCGTTGAGAAACTCTCAATTCGATGACACAATATTAAGTTTTCAGCTGAAAATAGACTTTCCTCTAGTGATTATGGCTTTAAAGGGTATTTAGCAATACAGCAATGGGACACTACATGTTTTCCTGTTGCACCAAGCTATCTTAACTCTACGACAGTTGTAAGCCTATGTGAAGGTATCAGAGATATGATCATCTTAGCGCTAAGATCACTTTGTGGAACACAGACTAGGATGCCATTGTACATAACAATCTTAGTGCTAAGGTGGTCGTAATTCCCATACCTTAACATAGACCTATGACTGGTATAACACTAAGGTTGCTTTGTCCAACAGCACCCGGGGCCTGTTTCAAAAAGCAATCATAGCGCTACAACTGTCATAAGTCTATGTTAAAGTATGGGAGTTACAACCATCTTAGTACTAAGATCACTTTGTGAAATGGGGCCCTGGGCGCTACGACTGTCATAAGTCTATGTTAAAGTATGGGAGTTACGACCATCTTAGTACTAAGATCACTTTGTGAAATGGGGCCCTGGGCCCGTTCCTCAAAGCGATCGTAGAGCTACGACTGTCTTAAGTCTATGTTAAAGTATGGGAGTTACGACCATCTTAGTACTAAGATCACTTTGTGAAATGGGGCCCTGGGCCCGTTCCTCAAAGCGATCGTAGCGCTACGACTGTCATAAGTCTATGTTAAAGTATGAGAGTTACGACCATCTTAGTACTAAGATCACTTTGTGAAATGGGGCCCTGGGCCCGTTCCTCAAAGCGATCGTAGCGCTACAACTGTCATAAGTCTATGATAAAGTCAGGGAGTTACGACCATCTTAGTACTAAGATCACTTTGTGAAATGGGGCCCTGGGTCCCGTTCCTCAAAGCGATCGTAGCTCTACAACTGTCATAAGTCTTTGTTAAAGTATGGGACTTACGATCGTCTTAGGGTTACCATCGCTTTGAAGAATGGGGCCTTGGACTGTAAGTTTTTTTAAGGGCCTTTCTAGCCCCTAATGTTATTTTCATGTGTGCCAGAGAAATGGCACAAGAATATACACAATTACGCATGGACCAAATATCAAAATGAAATAAAATAGTTATGACTGTATGAGTGAAGTAGAGCCGTGTGGAAACATCAAAGCATGTTATTTTATTGGTCGTAATTTTTGTAGACAAGATTTTGTAAGCAGGAACATGGGGATGTATTTGAAAGATTTATTGTCATCAAGAATTTGTGGTATGGGGAGGCCTCTAGATAACTTCAGAATAAATCAAGGGAGCTAAATAAAGAATTTTGTCGTGTTGCTGTTCCTTGGCTATTTTGAGTGGGGTCTGAATGATGATGCATTTAATCTGCGAGAATAATTGCGATATAGTCTTAGTCATTCCAGAGCAATTTTATTCTTTTTGTCCTCAGAAAACCTAAAGGCAGGAGGGAAAAAAAATAAAAATAAAAATCACCAGTCAAAGTAATATTCTTTTTAAATACTAAAGGTATTTTACTTTTGGCAATTTATGAAATGTATATGGGGCAAAAAACAATCTGAAGACATTTTCTTGTACATTTACATTTTTGGCCAATAGAAACATTAACATTTTATTTTTTGAGCTGGGAAATTTCTTTTTTTCTTTTTCATATTCTTGAAAAAATATGGCAGGAAGATCCGTAAAACAAGAAATATAATTGGTCTGGCCTCATAACCGTTGTATCATTAGTCACTAGTTTGGTTGAAATGTATATGTTTTGGGTTTTTTTCACCTTTAGTTGTGGACAGAAATGGTCAAGTTGTCTGTAAACATTCTTCCCTGCCCATATCTTTTCTCTTCCCTCCTTCCTTTCTTTCCTCCCTCCTTCCTCCCCCTTATTTTCACCCCTCCCTTCCTCTTCTTCCGTTGAGGAGGAATTGGTGCCTACCACCCTCTCTCCTTCCTGGACACATTACGGGCGGTGGGGTAGCCCAGTGGTTAAAGTGTTTGGTCGTCATGCAAAGATCCGGGTCCCATTCCCCACATGGGTACAATGTGTGAAGCCCATTTCTGGTGTTCCCTGCCATGATATTGCTGGTATATTTCTAAAAGTGGCATAAAACCCAAGACACTCACTTATCATTCACTCACTCAGTTTCATGGAAATACTTTTCACGCCCTGAAAAGAAATAACTAAAAAAATCACACATTTCAGAAACCAAACAGAATGAATAATGGAAATTGTTTGATAAGGCCAGATATGCATACGCTTACACACGCTTAATTGACACCTGATATAGGAGCAGACTTATTTACTTTAACGACGATTTTTTATTTATTTTTTATTTATCGACGCGATGATGAAAGACGATCTTTTTATACTATTTATTTTTATCGATGCGACGCGATCGATGACGCATGATGCGACGACGACGATGATGATTACTTTAACCATCATTTACCACCCACCACAATCCACGATGACGATGACGACGATGATGATGATTTTTAACGATGACGATGATGATGACTATCGACGATCGATGATGACGACGATGATGACGATCGATGATGACGATGACGACGATTGATGATGACGACGACGATCGACGGCGATGAGTGACGACTCGACGACGATGATGATGACGACGCGATGATGATGACTTAACGATTTTATTGATGAACGACGACCATTTAATCTATTTAACGACACTTTACTTAATTTTATTTTAATTTATCGACGACAATATTAACGATCATTTTACTTTTTTTATGGACGACTTTACTAACTAATTTACTTTTATTTTTACTTTACTTTGCTTTAATCTAATTTACTTTACGACGATTTGAATCTTAATGACTTTTACTTACTTTTTAACGATCTACTCTTTTACTTTCTTTGCGACCACGACCACGACTTTATTTACTTTTTTAACGACGACTTTATTACTTTACTTTTCTTTATCCACGATTTTACTTACTTACTTCTTTAATTCATCGACGATTTTTTTACTTACTTTTTCGACGACGATTTTATTTATTTTTACGACTATCTATTCTTTACTTCTTTCTTTAGACTTAATCGATTTAATTAATCCACGACTTTATTTATTTTAACGACGATGATGATGACGATTGACGATGAACGACGATGACGATTTACGATGACTTTAACGACGATTTTTATTTTTTTAACGACGACGATTTTCTTTATTTACTTTTAACGACGACGATGATGAACGACGATGATGATGACGACGACGACGATTTATTTTATGACGATGATGATGATGAAGATCGACGATTGATGATGATGATGATGACGATTGATGATGATGATGACGATCGATGATGACGACGATGATGATGATCGATCGATGATGATGACGATCGATGACGACGATTGATGATTAATTTATGATGACGACGATGATTTTGATGACGATGATGATGATGATGACGATGATGATGATGACGATGATGATGATGACGATCGATGATGATGATGACGATGATGATGATGATTTATGATAACGACGATGATGACGACGACGATGATGATGACGATTGATGACGACGATGACGATCGATGATGATGATGATGATGATCGATTTATTTTACGACGATGATGATGATGATGACGATCGCGATGATGATGATGATCGATGACTGATGATGACGATCGACGATGACGACGACGATCTGCTTTTACGACGATCGACGATGACGATTTTAATGATTGATTTTAACGATTACGATGACGACGACGATGATGATGATGATCGATGATTTTAGTGACGATCGATGATGATGATGATTGATCGATGATGATGAACGACGACTGATGACGATTTTATGACGACGATTTATGACGATTTAACGATCGACTTTACTTATTTATTTTTAACGATTTTACGATGATGACGACGACGATTTATGATTAATCTCTTTACTTTACGATGATGACGACGATTTTACTTACTTGTTTTAACGACGACGACGATGACGACGATGACGATCGACTTTATTTTTCTTTAATCCACGACGGGTTTCTATTTTAACGACGATTTTTACTTATTTTAACGACGATTTTACTTTACTTTAATCGACGATTTTACTTACTTTAACGACGATTTTATTTCTTTACGATTTTACGATTTAACTCCGGATTCATTTATTTTAACGACGATTTTATTTCATTTACTTCAACGACGCTTCGGATTTTACTTTACTTACTTTAATCTTATCTACTTCTTTTTACTATTAATTCAATTTAACGACGATTTTACTTTATTTTTTTAATCCACGATTTTCTTTCATTTACTTCTTTTTAATTAATTTTACTTTACTCCACGACTTACTTTTCTTTAATTCATCTCTTTACTTCTACTTTACTTACTTGTCTTTAACGACTTCTTTACTTTAACTCGATTTCTTTTACTAACTAATGATTTCTTTTACTTACTTCTTTTCTTAACGACTTAATTTTTACTTTACTATTTTTCTTTTAACTACGACTTCTGATGATGACCAATTTCTTTAACTTATTTTTATTTCATTTCATTTCTTTAATCTGATCGGATTTTATTTTACTTATTTTTTAATCTATATACTTTACGAGATTTATTTTACTTCCACGATTTCTATTTAATTACTTTCTTTTAATCTTTTACGATTCTTTAATTCAATGACTTTTAACTGACTTTACTCTTTACTTACTATTCTTAATGACACTATTTCATATTGTTCTAATCTTCACCTAATTTCATTTCTTTTAATCCATCGACTTATTCTTATTAATTTACTTTAACTACGATTTTACTTCTTTTTACTTTACTCTCTTACTTCTTTCTAACTACCTAATGCTCAACCACCCACTCCCTCACTCACTCTCTCAACCATCCACTCCTCACTATCAATCCACTATCATTCTCCAGCGCGACGTTAAACCCAATTTCACCTCACCTCACCTCACTGTCTCAATCAACCCACTTCTCACTCACACACTCACTCACTCTCTCAACCACACATTTCTCACTCACTCAACCACACACTTTTCACTCACTCACTCTTTCAACCACCCACTTCTCACTCCTCTCTCCTCAACCATCCCCTCACCCACTCCTGACTCACTCTCTCATCCGCCCACTTCTCACTCACTCACTCTCTCAACCACCAACTCCTCACTCACTCACTCTCAAGACCTACTCATTTACTCACTCACCAAAGACCCAATTCTCACCCACTCCCTCACCCATCAACAACCAGAAGCTCTTTCATATTAAGCCTGGTGCAAGGCACAGCCTTGGTGAGATTTTCTGCTCAAATCCAAACACAATAGAGATTGTAGCAGAATACAAACAAGATCAAAGTTTTCACGTAGCATGAAGTCAATTAGGTATATCAGTGAGTGAAAAGATTTCATCGGAGACAAAGGACTTTTCACGAGGCATTGTCTGATAGCATGCACACGCCACCCACGGCAATCTCCAAGCACTTGATCATCTGCTTTGTCATTACAAGTACGTAGGCTGATCCTCCGAGGTTTGATGGCGTCAACTAACTGAATTTAACGTATCAGTCTTTGATGATACTCCTTAATTTTCAGATGATTTCTCGTTAGATGATCCAAACCCATAGTTCCAGCTAAATTAGATTTGGATGTGAATTAATCATCAATCACTAGAGACGTAATTTTTATGAGGCTCTATATCTGTGTTAGGAGTGGATGTGTGATTCTGTGCATTTTCTGGCCTATGTTTTCATGATTCAATCTGGGGTGGTGGGGCAGCCTAGTGGTTAAAGCTTTCGCTTGTCACGCCAAAGGCCCGGGTTCGATTCCCCACATGGGTACAATGTGTGAAGCCAATTTCTGGTGTCCCCCCGCCGTGATATTGCTGGAATATTGCTAAAAGCGGCATAAAAACAAACTCACTCACTCACTAATGATTCAATCCAATCTGAAACCAGAGTCTTGTAAAATTCTGTTTGGTTTTGTAAGCTTGTTGAGTAAGGTCCAATTTTAACATTTAATATTTATAGAAAATGATGCTGACAGCTAAGTTTGGGCAAATAGACTGAATTCTTTTGGCACAGATTTTTGTATTAACTCTTTCAACACCAGTAAACCAGATGCATTTACTGCCATGACACCGAGTTCCCAGAGACTCTAAGGTCACAGATGAAGCCTATGTTTATGAAGGAAATTATAAGCTTGTAAAACGTTATTGCTACTACATCTCAAACACCATTTAAAAGATCTAATCCCACTGTTGATAAATATGAAGTTTATTTTTATCATGTTATTCAAATAATACAACTACAACTTAAATAGATTTATTTTTGTAATGAAAATGCAAGTTTACATTTATAATGTCCAGATAAACCACGAAAGAAGCAAAAACTATGGTGATTTCTTTCCATTTGAGACATGTCATAACATGCCCGTGCCTTTTTCGTTTATATTTTCATTTTTACGTAAGCAAAAAATTATTATAAAAAGATTTCTTAAATAATATGTATGGTCAGCCTATTTCCCGATATCAGTGGCTTTCCGCTCGGTAACATGACACAACAACGGAAAATACCTCCGTTTTCGAAGCTTCGTATGAATAACATGGGAGGCAAATCGTTTGATGTCGGGTATTTTGTTCGAAAGCTCTGAACATCAACAACATCACTGTACCCTTGCCGAGAGTATTTTCACAGTTGTAAGAAGCGATTTTACTGGATAAAGATTGGTTTCTGATGACACTTTTCAGCTATAAGGGTCGTGATTGGTCAAAATCAGACACGTGACCTAAGGCAGCCAATTATATTATGGCAATGGATTACCGTCCTTGTAAACGAAAACTTTTAGATTTAGACAAAAGTTTTGGGTAAAATAATGCTATTTTGAACATATTAAGCAAGAAATCGCTACCTATACGTAAATTATGGAACTTATTGGACGTATCGTGCTAGGTTATGACCTGTGACAAAAATGCTTCATGCATATATTTTCGCATTAAACATCGTGTCCGAGCATGAAGATTGAGGTGGCGAAAGCCGAGATGTCACTTGTCAGTGACTTGACTTACATTACATGATTGCACAAAAAGATGGAAATAGTAATTTTATATGCACGTTTGACATCTGTTATGAATGCTGTTGTTGAGTTTATTCATGAGTTTATTCAATTTATTTAATGATTTCCTCGAAACATCGTTACTTTGCTCTTTGAAATGTTATTGTGGACCCGCTGCCGAAGCATGTGTCCGAGAATTGTTTTTTCAATAACATTGCAAAAAGAAGTTTATAATTCTAATACTGTCGATAATATATGGTCGTTTGAAATTTAATAAGTGTTTTCAGACATTGTGAAAAGTGATAGATTTGATAAAAGAATCATATGTTAGTTAGGTTCCTAAAATTATATATAATTTTGATGCGACTAGTGCCTGGCTGGTTTTCCAGCCTACGGTGTTGAATGGGTTAACAAGGATTATATATGTGAAAAGGAACATCCGACCTGTAAAGATCCGGGTTAGAATTGATCTTCAGTAACCATGTTTGTCGTAAGAGGCGACTAACGGGATCGGGTGGTTAGGCTCACTGACTTAATAGACACATGTCATCGTATCCCAGTTGCGTAGATCGATGCTCATGATGTTGATCACTGGATTATCTGGTCCAGACTCAGTTATTTACAGACCGCCGCCATATAGCTGGAATATTGCTGAGTATGATGTTTCACAATAAACAAATGACAGCCAAAGTCTAGCTGGTCGACTCAATTTAAAAAAAACAACATTTCACAGACTTTCATATTACAGAAGGCTTTTTATATATGAACAGGAATATCCCTATTTGGCCATAAAAAAACATGGTTCATTTGCCTCCCAACAGCTGCAGTGTGAAAGAAATAATGAAAGAAATAATTTCTCTGAGTGGAGACTTCGGTAATTGATTATTTTCGTGTTTTGAACAGGGAATCACAATTATTTTTCTGAGGATGTAAATCGATGACAGTTGGGTTGGGAGTTTGATCAAATATTTGACAGGACAGAGATCCACCACGATGTCAGTTGTCTCAATTACCTCGGCGGGAGGTTATGACATGCAAGCATGTATAGTCACTTGACAATAACAGAACACTACACAGCTCAAAGCCGGGAACTCTCACAACCGTCTGTGCTCTGTGTGGCTTCTATCTTTTTTCACTTAGTGTACCACAAATGGTTATTTGGACTGTTCATTTTCAAAGAAAAAGTAACATTTGCGGTGGTTGAAAAGGCCTGTCTATCATATGGTGTAGACAGTTCAAGGCACTCTGAAATCATTCAATCTTTTCTTTGCAAGAAAGGATGTGTCTGTTTTATTACTGAAAGAAAGAGAGCGAAACGAAAGCTCCACACAGATGAAAGATGCAGAGATTGTCAAGCGAGTCGGCTGATTGTGTGTATAACCCTACTCAGTTCCTAAAATACACAAATCACATTGTGAAACTCACATTAAACTGTGTCATAAAACGAAATCGGAGATAGAGTTGTTGTTTAACAGTATTTATCTCAGGAACGGTCTCTGGACGTTTCTTTTGAAGCTGAGTAACCTGAGTTCGTCTATGAGTGTGGGGTCAGCCATGGTAAGCCCGGGAATCTTGGCTTCACCATTCAGTGGGATGGCACTATAATGATTTAAGATCAATTTGCATTCCTGCGCATAAACTTCAAGTGCAGTGGTCCTCTCCAGGCTTGCTCATAAACCCCAAGACCATACCATAAACCAGCACTTAATGCATGAACCCACATCCCGATGTTGTCATATGTAGCCAAAGAGCACATTTCAGATAAGGCCTCTTAAAAAATGTCCCGTTTCATGTTCTTGAAGAGGGATTTTACTAAAAGTTTGGTGCACATTTTCAGCCAAAGAAGTTGTTATTAGATTCCAACTAGGTTTAGACAAGAGGGCCACTTCTGAGAAGCCCTTTGAAAATATCCTGTTTCAATGTTATCAAATGGGGATTGTGCTTAAAGTGCTGTGCACCTTTTCAGTCAAGGACGTTGTGAGTAGATCCTAATTGTTTTCAGGAAGGTGTAGACAGGGCAGACTGACAGTTAGTCTCGGAAATAATATTATCATGTATAATGATTCCCAACAATAAAATCCAGATGGAGCCCAGAATGATACCTAGAACTGATGCTATCTAAACTTGCCCAAATCATTCTAGACTTCAGTTGGACTCCTATTTAATTCATTCTCGGGGGTCTGGAAGACATACTTTGGATAGGGGTCGTTGTTATTTGTTCCTAGATGTTTGTGGCAAGGTTTAGACAGTGGCCTCATGTTCCTCGATGGAGAATTTTGCCCAAATGCTGATTTACAGCCAAAGACGTTGTAATTAGATTGCAGGGTTTCTTTGCAAGCGCACAGTTATAAAAAAATATCTTGATTCATGTTTCGATAAAGGGACATAGGTAAAAAGTTGGTGCCCATTATATAATGTTGTAATTATATAGCAGTTGTTTTAAGACAGATATAGGCTCAGGTTATCCTTCTGATAAGCTCTCGGGGCGGTGGGGTAGCCTAGTGGTTAAAGCATTGGCTCGTCACGCCGAAGACCCGGGTTCGAATCCCCACATGGGTACAATGTGTGAATACCATTTCTGGTGTCCCCTGCCGTGATGTTACTGGAATATTGCTATAAGCGGCGTAAAACCAAAACTCAGTCAGTCAGTCTGATAAGCTCTCATCAAACATATTCTGTTTGATGTCCTGAAAGAGGGACAAGGGGAACCAAAAATAGGTCCACTTGGGGTCAGTATACTGTGTCTGAGTCAAGTATTGATGTTACACTGGGTGATTGTATCTCAGTAGGATAACACATGCATGTCAGTATGTGACTTTAAATTGATCTCACCTCACCTCACCTCACCTCAACTCACCTCAACTCAACTCAACTCAACTCAACTCAACTCAACTCAACTCAACTCAACTCAACTCAACTCAACTCAACTCATCTCAACTCACATCACTCACCCTCACCCCACCTCACCTCACCCCACCCCACCTCAATTCACATCACTTCACTTCACATCACATCACATCACATCACCTCACCCCACCCCAAGTCTTCACCCCACCTCAACTCACATCACATCACATCACTCACCCCACACCACCCCAAGTCCTCACCCCACCTCAACTCACATCACTCACCCCACCCCACCTCAAGTCCTCACCCCACCTCAACTCACATCACTCACCCCACCCCACCCCACCCCACCTCAAGTCCTCACCCCACCTCAACTCACATCACTCACCCCACCCTACCCCACCTCAAGTCCTCACCCCACCTCAACTCACATCACTCACCCCACCCCACCCACCTCAAGTCCTCACCCCACCTCAACTCACATCACATCACTCACCCCACCCCACCCCACCTCAAATCCTCACCCCACCTCAACTCACATCACTCACCCCACCCCACCTCAAGGTCACCAGTATGCTGTAACAGTCAAATGTTACATTGATGGTTACCAGTATGCTGTAACAGTCAAATGTTACAAGAAAGGTCACCAGTATGCTGTAACAGTCAAACGTTACAGGAAAGGTCACCAGTGTACTGCAACAGTCAAATGTTAGAATGATGGTCACCAGTATGCTGTAACAGTCAAACGTTACAAGAAAGGTCACCAGTATACTGTAACAGTCAATCATTACATTGATGGTTACCAGTATATTGTAACAGTCAAATGTTACAAGAAAGGTCACCACTGTACTGTAAGAATCAAACGTTACTATGATGGTCACCAGTATGCTGTAACAGTCAAACATTACATTGATGGTCACCAGTATACTGTAACAGTCAAATGTTACAAGAAAGGTCACCACTGTACTGTAAGAATCAAACGTTACAATGATGGTCACCAGTATGCTGTAACAGTCAAACATTACATTGATGGTCACCAGTATACTGTAACAGTCAAATGTTACAAGAAAGGTCACCACTATACTGTAACAGTCAAATGTTACAAGAAAGGTCACCACTGAACTGTAACAGTCAAACGTTACAATAATGGTCACCAGTATGCTGTAACAGTCAAATGTTACAAGAAAGGTCACCACTGTACTGTAACGGTCAAATGTTACAAGAAAATGACACTAATGAAGACCAAAATACAAAACAAATACCAATGAACATTACACAAATTAGAGCCATGTGTACTCAAAAAGGACTGTGCAAATAAGTGATAGAGTCAGTTTAGTTTGATGCCGCTCTTAGCAATATTCCATCAATATCACGGAGATGACTCCAGAAATGGGCTTCACATATTGTACCCATCTGAGGAATCGGACCCGAGTGTTCAGCGTGTCATGAGCGAACACTATAACTACTTGGCCCCTACGAAAATTAAAGGCCATGATATGCAAAATCACACTGCTGGCAGGGCGGTGGGGTAGCCTAGTTAAAGTGTTCGTTTATTCCGCTGTGTAAAAAATATACACATGCAACATGCAATACAACACCAAGGTGCACAATGTATACTACTCACACTTTGCTAAGGATCACAAAAAATTCCCAACTTTACTTAAACATAGATTTATAATTTGAAATTGTATCCATTTAAAACTAGATAAATAATAATATGGTAACCCCTCTTTAGGCAAACAGCCACTTTAATCTAACCTTATGCACTTGATACATGAGTAACCATAAAAATGGGTTTCATGGCAACCATTTTGCAAACCATGGCACAGGTTATTGACACGTACACAACCTGTCAATAACAGGTATGGGATCCACAAGATGCAGTGATGTACTGAAACCTAGGATCCATGCTTACAATAAGCTATTTAAACCAAATGTGACCCAACATCATAGTTTTCTGTTGAATCAATGATTTGATCTTTAGTAAAGTGATTAGCATATTACTTCAATGGCTGTCGACATAGTTACAGATATAATAAAATATTTAAATCACAAGTTGAACAGAATATCCGTCCAACTACAATTAACCAGAATATTTGGGAAAGCCTAAGTTGTATCAAGTTCACTTTTATAAGCCTTCACTAAGACTGCCCAGTGTGCAGCAAAGCAACCATGTCCAACTTGGCAGGGTGTTTCTTTGGCAGGCATAGGTGCCTTGTTTACTTACAGAATGCTTGATGTCTTATCAATGAAGTGGGCGATTAAATCAACTGTCAAGCCATTATGATGTTTGAAGAAACCTCCGTTCAGCAGAGGTCGGCTCAGTGCTCCAACCCTGCATGGAGCCGCGAGATGTTCTTGCCACTTTCTGGGATTACTAGGTTTAACGCCTGATTGTGTTTCATAATTAAACATACTCACATCAAAGCAAAAACGTTTCCTGATTTCAACAAAGTATTGAGCACTGCTGATTGGTGTATTAACAAATGGAAATTCGACCCCTCAAAAATGCAGAATCTGAAATTTAAGTTAATGCGCACGTTCTGGAACACGAATGTGGTGAAGTTCTTTTGTTCCTCTGACTTGGATTATAGAAATGTCCTTGGCTGTTGTGTCACATTGTGCTTCTGAAGTTTTCAAGCTGGTTTAGATTTTATATTAGCTGCACTATTTCCACAAACTGACTGTCATTACATATTGATGAAGCAAAGGAAACATAAAATCCATGTGCACAATTACATCAAGAAAACGAGAAATGTTTCTGTACATGTCTGGTTTCACTTACAGAAAACAGGATATTTGATATTTGAAGTTTTTAGTTAAATTTGTTGAGTTATTTTGCTGTGTGGCCAGTATTTTAGATCTGTCTGTGATAATTACTTTGATATCATCCCTTAGGCCACACCAATGTTATTTCTTGTTTTACGGATTTGCCTGTCATATTTTTTAAAGAATAAGAAAAAAATAAATAATTGATTTTCCCCGCTCAAAAAAGTAAAATTCTAATGTTTTTATTGGCCAAAAATGTAAACTTACAAGGAAAATGTGTTTTAGATTGTTTCTTTCCCCCATATACACTTCATAAGTTGCCATAAGTAAAACACTTTGAGCATTCAGAAGGAATATTACTTTGACTGGTGATTTTACTTTATTTATTTTTTCCTACCTGCCTTTAGGTTTTCTGAGGACAAAAATCCATAAAACTAGAAATAAAATTGGTCTGGCCTTATTAATACATTTATGTAACCCTAAAAATCCTAGATATTATCAAACTGGATTTGTTAATTCCTGACAACTTCAACATAACTTGAATACTGTTTAAAAACCTAACTCTCACTATTTGTCTTTGGAAATCAATGCACAGCTTGTTTGTCAGATTATAGTCACAAGTGTGAGTCAACACATAGTGTTGTTACACATTACAACAACGTTACAACAATGTATATATTTACATGTCTACATGAATACTGCTCTTTATAGAGCAGTGGTAGCATAATGTGTGAGTTGAATGTTAAACACATGCTGTTTTCTGGCATCTCACTGATCTGGCCCCGATTTCTCGAAACAAACTTAAGTTTTTACTCAAATATCAAACTGAGTTTGACAATTTGAAACAGCTGAATTCTTAACTCAACTGCATTTTATAAATAAAAAAGCCCAAACAACTTAAGTAATCCATCCACCAAACTCAAATTGTCTACTATGTTTGAGTTTAATATCGATTTCAGTTCATTCTGCGAAATGCGTTTTCTCAAATTTGAGTAGAAACTTTAACTTAAGTCAAAACTCAGACGTAAGTTTGTTTCGAGAAATCGGGGCCTGACCCCAGTCAAGCATAAGCATTTGAAGATGATGAGTGCATGTATTCTTAGGAACACAGTGCTCAGACCCCTTTCAAGCATAAGTATTTGAAGACTGGTTTGTGAGTGAATAGGTGTAGTTTTAGCAACACTGAGTATCACTTTTAGCAATATTCCAGCAATATCATGGCAGGGGACACCAGAAATGGACTTCAGACATCTTACCTATGGCAGGGATTGAACCCAGTCTTTTATCATGAGGATGAACACCTGAACCATAGGCTACCACTCTGTCCCTATAATGATGAAATTTTAGATTGTCTAAAAGGAGTATCAAAATTGTAATACATATGGTAGCATTAAATTAGGAGTATTAAATTAATAAGGAGCAATGTCTTGAAAGTTCATGCCCTCACGACTACATGACATTTCTAATAAGTTGATGTTTATAACTTGACTTGTTTTGTACATATCTCGACACATGTAACACGTGGCACTGTTAGTGCCATAAATATAGTTATATTTAAAGATATTTATTTACAAAATAAAAGAACATCCAAATGGGGGGTGGGACAATTTATAATCTCAGACCAAGAGCTGACCCAAATTGTTCACGATTTGAATTTGGTTTGTTCTGTAATTTATTCTCAAGGGTCTGAGTGACAGACTTACGAGACCTGGCGTTGAAGATTCTGACACTTGTTACAATAAGAGCTCCTTAGTTCTAAGTACTCTAATACCATGATTCCATTGCTGGTCATTTGGTGGTCAGTTCCACAGATATTTATAGTAACTGTCAGCCATGTGGTCGCTGGGGACACTGTCGCTGTAACTGATGCCGCTGTTATTCCTGGAATACATTCAGGAACCATGAGCCATGTTCCTGTGAAAGCTGAAACGACTCCACAATTTGTTCGTACAATTCTAATTTGATGTAATCTGTTTTTGTTCCAGTAAGCTTGAATGAATTCCATGTGATGGTCCATTTTTTCTTAATGACTTTGGTCCGACAATGCAAATTTGTGGTAATTTGTTTTTGTTGGAGTAAGCATGAATTAATTCAATATGATCGCCATTTCTTGCTGGGAATGGCTGGGTTCATACGTTACTAATTTGTTGTAATTTTTTCTGTTGGAGTAATCTTTCTAGAATGATATGATTGCTGATATATTTTTTCAGATGAGTTGTTGATGTCGTGTGTTCATCGTTCAAGTACGTGGGGAAGTTTGGAAATGGATTTTATATAATGGAACAGAACACTGATCAGTATCAGTAAGGATCTTGTTGCAGAACATCAATATGATCGGTGAAGTGAGGCAGGATACAGAGTGAAAAATATTGTGTTTCTTATGATTGGGTTTGATACCTCATGCATCACTGCACCTTTGCCTTGGTGGATGATTGTTGTATCGGTTTCCAAGGTACAATTAGAAGATCAACATTATATCGTTTTCAATCTTGTGGACATTGAGCCGTATTTAATGTGTGGAAATTTCCTTTTGAACTGACATTTGTTTCTTAGGTTAGATAGCAACATAGGGGCAGCATGGATGGTCTTTCATGTATCATATTCCAGAAAGGAATCAAACCTGGGTCTTCAGTGAGATGAGCAAACACTTTAACCATTGGGCTACCTGGCATTGTGGCTGCTTTGCGACTTGAAACTTGATTATATCAAAACACTGTTGCCCACCCGCCTCCCTACCTACCCACCCACCCTAGCACCCACTAACCACCCACCCATCCACCTACCTACCTACCTACCTACCCCCACCTTAGCACCCACTAACCACCCATCCACCTACCTACCTAACTACCTACCGATCCACCAAGCCACCCACGTTAGCACCTACCTACCTACCCACCCACCCACCCACCCACCTTCCCATCTTCCCATCTTCCTAACCATCTACCTACCCATCCACCAACCCATCAATCAAGCCAACCATCCATCCATCCACCTACCTACTGCCCATCCATATCTGTCTTTTTCTGAGCCATTTCAGTTGAAAGTATAGATAGAAATACAGACAGATAGATGATAATGTCCCCTGATTAGCACCAGTAGTTACTCCAGAGAGATGCAGCCATCTTGACTTGTCTCCGAAAGTCACAGACAGCCTTCCGACAACGGCCCATCCTGGTCTGATCCACCATCCCGAATCTCCAGCCCCACAGTCACTGTCAATGACAGAACAGAAGAAAAAACTCTCCTTCATCTGCTGATGGCTCTCCAGGAACCATCATGCAAGGACTTTAAAAATCTGTCAGCACATTGATGACATGGATATTGTAACGGAACGAGCCTGCAGAGACTTGTGATACCGTCAATATCTGCCGACTCAGCATTAAGTACTTGCGATGAGACAGCCTCTGAACTATGGCATAATGATGTCATTACTTGGCTAATACAGCAATTTACGTTTATGATATAACCATCTCCCTTGACAAAACGCTCGGGATACAGGACATGACGTGGATTCTGTTACGTTTAAACGCTGTGCTCTTGAATGACCACTGAAGACCAAGCTAAGCTATTGCTGTCCTCATCAAACAAATAGCTGATGCATAAAATATGCAGTTGGTAGAAGGAGATGCATATAGAGGAACTTCAAAGGCTTGATTATTCTGAAGCATTTGGTTCTGGGTGTTCCCACTAAGGGCAGGTCAAAGAGCTTTTGATATCCAAATGAGGGCTATATATTCACTTATTACTTTTCATATTTCATGCTGTGGTTCTGGAATGGTTAAAAACAATGAAAATTTTACCAGATCAAAGTTAGTGAGTAAGTTGCTTCAGAGACTGGTGCAAAAGTAAGTTTATAAGTGGATGAGTTCCTACAGACAAATAAATCTGTATTGGTTACAGATGACTAGGTCTTCTGTGTGATGTTTTAATCATCAGGAACTCCACTGCCCTGTGGTATAAAGTAGGAAATACACTGATGAGGAATCATATCCATGTATTGTAATAGTTCTATTAGGAGAGTCTGGGTATTTGTGCTTTCTCCAAGTTGGATATGATTTGGAGACCTACGTTGATTAGAAGTCTTGCGATGGGTAGTCTGATGCTCAGGAGGCCCATCTTTATTGGCACTCATGTGTATGCATCGGTGTGTTTAGGATACGCCGGATGTTATCTCAAATTCCTCGGTTGCTGGCACTGAATAATGCCTTGTTGATGTCATTAGTTATATTTGGAGCCATGCACCTTGATAACAGAAGTGGGATGTTATTCCTGTTATCACACCATAGCAGATGGGCTATGGTGTTATTCTACGTATCAAACAATATCATAACAGAGGTAACATGTTGTTATTTCTTTGAAACATTGTTGTACCACAGGTACCAAGAAAGGTTCAGGACAATTTGTCCAAAATGAAAGTAAATGTCATTTGAAGTTTACCGAGAATACAATATGTAAAATGCTGGATTTTCTCATTGATAACATCTTTGTAAAATTTGGGGTAAAACATTTCGACAAGAAGTAGGCATACCCATGGGTACCAATTGTTTACAAACAACATCATACAACTGTAATACTGCTGAAACAAATAAATGCTCATTATATAGTCATATTTTTCCTTATCCTGACTCATGATCTTTTGCTTATCTCCCTTTACCTTGCGAATGGTAGTGGAACACTTGAATCCTTTGTAGTTCCCGAAGCGGACGTAAAAATACACTCACCCACGAGTTACCTCCCTTTTCCCACGCAAACAGTCATGTGACCAGCATTACTTGTCACTCCCTCCCTTTTCGCCCAAGCGGATGGTTGGGCGAGCACTGGAGTCCCGTATACGGGAGATATCCTTTATATTTAGATCCTATTTATCAAAATTACGCTGTGTATGGTATTTGGCTATAACTATATTGCATTAGTTGTATAAATTTTGAAGAAATCTTTGTAATTTGTTACACTTTTTCATTGAAATGTAACTTGTTTAAATTTCAAGAAATCTTGCATTGTTTGCAGGCACCGGCTATCAGTGGCTGATCCTCACCCCCAATGCCCATCGTGCATTAAACCATGTTCTTCCACCTGACGTTGTACATATTGCAGTGATTTGCAATTTAATCAATATTTGTCTTATATCTATAGATGTCCCATGGATCGGGTGAGGAAGTCATCACAAGTCACGGTTGATAAACCTGGAGATCAAGCCGGTAACTGTAGGTTGTTTGCTACTGCAGAAATACATAATTCTGGTGCTATGTTGAGTACGTTGCAGGGGCAGTCGTCTGTTACGGGGGTCGAAAAAGAGGTCTGCTACCACGGAGTTGACGCCTTCTCAGAGCAAGAAAAAGACTACTGCTTCATCCACAACGCAGAAAAGGGCATCCACAACTAGGTCTACATTGAAATTAACATGACCTAGAAAGTCAACTCATCAGAGGTCGTTTAATGAGGAGATTATCCTACCGCTCAAGGCAGACGTGTTGGATGAACCACCGTTACTTCTGCCTGAAGTACCTATTAGATCGTCTCCTGCAACTACAACAGCGGCCCAGCTGTTTGATGACCAAGCACCAACTTCTCAACGCAGTGAAGTTGAAGCACACAACACATCAGCGTTCGCGAACGCTTCATCGACGCCAAATCAGTTCCAGTCACCGCAGAACTTCAATCCAGGCAACTTTAGGAGGCAATTTACTACTCAAATGATGGCCGTGATGGAACAACGTTTTGATGAGGATGCGATGGCACGACAGGAACGTTCATCAACTGACAACGTTCGCAAACCCTCAGACCTACGCGAACCTAACACGCCTCACAGATCTACATCTGCAGACAACGTTGGCGAACGTGAACGTTCGAGAAGGTCATCACAATCGGACGACGCTGTCATCATAGAACAAGATGGAAGGTCCGCGAAGGCTACTAACTCTACGAGAACT
Source organism: Haliotis rubra (assembly GCF_003918875.1). Taxonomy (NCBI): domain Eukaryota; kingdom Metazoa; phylum Mollusca; class Gastropoda; order Lepetellida; family Haliotidae; genus Haliotis; species Haliotis rubra. Next base: position 233,848 of record NW_025767381.1, on the reverse strand, counting down.
TCGTCTGCGAACCCTCAACGTTTGAGAATGCCTAGGAATCCATCCCCAAGAGCCAGACGTTCCAGATCTACATACCACAGCTCTCACACGCATAGAGAAGGTTCGCGAGAAGGAAGTTCACGAAGGGAACGTTCGCGAGAGACAAGTTCGCGAAGGGATGGATCACGAGACAGAGGTTCGCGAAGGGATGAATCACGAGACAGACGTTCGCGAAAGGATGAATCACGACATTCGCGAAAGGAAGGTTCGCACACGGAGGTTTCGCGAAGGCATAGTTCTACGAACAAGAATTATCTGATGAACATGCTGACTACGTCTTCTCAGATACGGAAGTTACAGCTTGGAGAGCTAATGGATTGAACTTAGTGTCTCCCTCCAAGGAATTGGATGAAGTTTACACATGTAAGATGTGCAAGGACGACTTCGACTCAGTCACCATTCCTCCTATTGAGCCTATATCCAAGGTGCCATCAAATCTACGCACATCTTTTGACAAAGCTACTAGATTCCAGAATCAACATCTGCCAGCATTTAATGTGAGGAAATTCCCCTTACATCACATGGACCCCTTCATGAGAGCGACAGACTTAGATGAAAATATAAAACTGGTCAACGACTTTTGGAACAAGGTCTACAAGGTGGAGGATAAAAAGTTGGCTCAACTTGATACAGCAACAAGGAGATCCTTCTTTGGATTAGCAAGGTCCAGAGCAATCAATGAGGCATTGATTAACAAGTTCCAGAACCCCAGTTCGGAAGAAGATAGAATGATAATATCTGCTCTGCTCACTCAGAAATAGGACCAATACTTCATATCGGATCATTTGGCCTCAACGTCGGCGGGTCTCACCTTATTACGGAGACAGGGTCTACTGGCATTGTGTTCCTGGAGTGACAGATTTACCCAACAGCTACTTAGAGCCCATTGGGTGGCGCCTACTATCTTCAGAGGTGAGATAGATGAAGCAGCTAAGGAAGCTACTCACGACTCAAGGGAAGTCATGATGATCAAGTCTATAGATACTCTAGCCAACGTCATTCGTCATACTTCACAGAAGTACAACAGCAAGTCGAAATATTCCGGTATCCAGAAGGCTAAGGAGAAGAAGTACTCCAACTTCAGAGGCGGGAAAAGTCCTTTTCGTCGCCCATCCGGAAAATACAGAGGAAACTCAGGGAGAGGACATACTGCCAGTGGTTTCAGAGGGGCTAGACGCTGAAAGTGGGGTTCGGAACGACTGGATGCTTCCACCCCCCAGCCATTCTTGTACAACCATCGACAGTGGGTGGACGTCTACAAAGGTACTGGGAAAATTGGGGAATACTGGAGGAGGCCTACGTCTCACAAGTACTGCGAGAAGGGTACAGAGTGCAGCTCAAAGCCACACCACCGTTAACCCTCAGACCGATGGTCTTCAACTATGCAGGCGAGCAAGCAGACAAGCTACAAGAAGCCATCAACTCACTTCTAACCAAGAATAGATCAACATCATCTCACGCCAGGCTTCTACTCCCCAATTTTCCTAGTACCCAAGAAGAATTCCAAAGAGAAATTCAGGTTGATTTACAACATACGAAAATTCAACCAAAACTATCTACTCAAACCAGAAAGGTTCAGAATGATCCACCTACCGCAACTCAGACTACTAATTCGTCGAGCAGACTATATGGCCAGCATAGACCTCCAGGATGCATATCTACACATCCCCATACATCCGGAATCAAGGAAATATCTACGATTCCTATTCAGAGGTCAGCACTTCCAATGGAACGTCCTACCGTTTGGAATATCGTCGGCTCCGTGGTTATTCACACGAATAACCAAGCCCATAGTCGCCTACCTACATCATCGAGACATCGTGCCAATCGACTCAGACATCAGCTGAACTTCACAACCAAGTTGCTCACGCAACTAGGATGGCTAGTGAACCTGATGAAGTCAGAGTTGGAACCAAAACAAGATCTGCAATTCCTGGGGATAAGATTTATCACAACACAGAATCGAATTGTGACCCCAGAAGATCGTTGGGTCAAGATACAAGCCATGATTCCTCAAGCAGTCATCTCTCCGTTAACACTACGAACATGGCAATGTCTACTCGGTCTACTAACCTCAGCACAAAACTTGACTCGCACAGGAAGGTCACAACTACGGCCATGGCAACGATTCCTGGCAAAACATCTGGACAGCAGCGACCCTATCTCGCTACCAGAACATCTCAAAGTGTACCTACTTTGGTGGACTCACAGGTCGAATGTTTGTGGAGGGACCTATTTACAAGAGCCGGTCTTTGACATACATCTTTACGCAGATGGATAGCCACAGGGATGGGGTGCACATCTCAACAACCAAGTTGCATCAGGGAAGTGGTCAAATGCAGAACAGCATCTTCACATCAATCTGCTAGAAACAAAGCTGTGATCAACGCCCTACAACTATGATCGAGTTCGGTGAGCAACAGAATGCTGATGATCCACATGGACAACTACAGTGGCATTCTCTATAAATCGTCAAGGATCAACAAGATCGCCAAGCCTATTGCAGCTCACAGTCCAGTTGTTCAACATCACAGAGAAGGCAAACATCTGGATAAAGGCGTGTCACATTCTGGGAGCCAAGAACGTACTAGCAGACGCTCTTTCCCGACCACTTCATCCGTCACCCACGGAATGGATGCTCCATCCAGAAGCGTTCCGGCTCATTATAAGGGAAATAGGATCCCCATGCATAGACCTGTTTGCCACGAGGTTCAACAAACAACTACAGACGTTTGTTTCACCAGTACCAGACCCCGAAGCCTGGGCAACAGATTCACTGAGCATATCATGGGAAGGACTAAACGCTTACGCATTTCCACCTCCGATCTTACTACCGAAAGTACTGTTGAAAATCAAATAGACACAAGTGCTACAACTGACTTTGGTCGCGCCCTATTGGCCAGCGAGAGTCTGGTTCCTACACCTAATAGAAAATCTCGGAAGTCCAACCCTCAAACTACCAGAATGGCCGAACCTACTCAGACATCAGCACACCAAGCAAGTCCACAGGAACCCAACACTGTTCCAGCTACACGTGTGGACCGTATCAAAACCTGTCTGACGAAAAGAGGATACTCAACCAGAGCAGCGAAAGCAGTAACCCTAGCGTTATGCAGATCTACTCGCAATTTGTATGACGACAAATGGCAGAAATTTCAACAATATGCAAGGCTGAAGGGCTTCACAGCTATGAAAGCTTCTCATCCTCAAGTGGCGGAATATCTATGTCACCTTAGATATACATCTGAAAGGTTCGACATTATCCACATATCTGGCAGCCATCAGCACAGTCATCACTATGAAGTCACGCATCAAATTGACGAAAGTACCAGAATTACTAGCTCTGCTGCGATCTTTTAACCTGGAGGACCAGCAAAAGAAATTCAGAGCACCAGCCTGGGATCTGAATGTAATTCTACGTCATCTCATGAGCGATGCCTACAAACCTCTAGAACAGACTACCTTCGAGCTACTCACACAGAAAACTCTGTTCCTACTTGCCCTAGCCACGGCAGCTCGTATGTCTGAGATACATGCGCTGGACTAGATTCGACATGGGGCACCATGCTGCAGTACATCTAGGACTTAGATGGGACTTTATTGCAAAGAATGAACTGCCTGGTCAACCAGATAGACAGTTCCATGTGCCAGCGCTATCTACGATCCTCGGATCAGAGGACACCCAGGACTTATCCTTGTGTCCTGTCAGAGCCTTGAAGATATATCTTAAAAAGACTAAAACAAGGAGAAGAAAATTCAAGCACCTATTCATCCCCTTGTCGACAGAGACAGCAGTGGAAATCTCAAGAACAACCATATCGTTTTGGATGAGAGCGTTATACTAAGAGCCTACAAAGCAGCAAGATTAGAACCTCCAAGAGCTTCCAACCCACACGAAGTCAGAGCAACTAGTAAAATGAAAATACTAGTATATCTTAAGCCACATGAATCTACAAGATTCACTTGTCTGAGAGAGAAGTAAGACAAGATGGTGGTCCCCCCGAGTTACAACGGAAGTTGGAAGAATAGGATCTTGGAAATGCCGTTACGCAGTTCCCATGGGGGGGATACAGGACTTATCTATGGACAGCTGTTGAATCCAGGAAGTGGCTTGACCCACCACCAATCCGTAGGATTCTATAAGCAAAAGATCATGAGTCAGGATGAGGAAAAATATGTAAATTTTTAAGTAAAATTGATATTTTATACTTATCCTGACTCATGAGGAGAAGCCCTCCCAACCTCCCCGCTGGAAACTCTTCGGATTTCACAGTAGATCCAGGTGCTGGGCAGAAAAATCAGGAGAGAGTGACAAGTAAGGCTGGTCACATGACTGCTTGCGTGGGAAAAGGGAGGTAACTCGTGGGTGAGTGTATTTTTACGTCCGCTTCGGGAACTACAACTTACTACAAGGGATTCAAGTGTTCCACTACCATTCACAAGGGAAAGGGAAATAAGCAAAAGATCATGAGTCAGGATAAGTATAAAATATCAATTTTACTTTAAAAATTACATAATTGTACAATCGACTCTGCTTTTGGCAGAGATTTCTTATGAATGTGGAAAGGGTATTGCTGCTTTTATTATATTTGCACAGTGATGTAGCACTGGTACAAAGAATGGTATTTCTTCTATGCGATATTGTAGCAGGCATATAAAGGATGTTATTCATTTTACACAATAATGAAGCAGAGGTACAAAAGGTTTTTTTCTTTAACTCAATATTTTAGCAGACATATCAAGTTTGTTTTCCTTTTACACAATATTTTAGCTGAGTTACCAAGAACATTTTCTTTTGCACAATATTGTAGCAGAGGTGTCAATAATGATTTTTTCTTTTACTCAATATTTCTGAAGATGTATCAAGGGTGTTATTCCTTTTGCTAAACAATGTGGCAGAGCTATCAATAATGATTTTTTTCTTGTACTCAATATTTATGAAGATGTATCAAGGATGTTATTCCTGTTGCTCAATAATGTGGCAGAGCATTCAATAATGATTTTTTCTTTTACTCAATATTTCTGAAGATGTATCAAGGGTGTTATTCCTTTTGCTAAACAATGTGGCAGAGCTATCAATAATGATTTTTTTCTTTTACTCAATATTTCTGAAGATGTATCAAGGGTGTTATTCCTTTTGCTAAACAATGTGGCAGAGCTATCAATAATGATTTTTTTCTTGTACTCAATATTTCTGAAGATGTATCAAGGGTGTTATTCCCTTTGCACAATTATGTGGCAGAGGTATCAAGAATGTTTTATTATATTTTCCACAATATTGTAGCTGAGTTACCAATAAAATTTTGTCTTTTATACAGTATTGCAGGAGAGGTACCAGGGTAACACAATACTGTAGCACACATACCAAGAATGTTTTTTCCTTTACACAATATTGTAGTAGACATATGAGGATGTTATTCCTTTTACTCAATAGTGTGGCAGAAGTAACAAGATGTTATTTCTATTATGCAGTATTGCAGCAGAGGTGCCAGGGACGGTATCTTTTTTATTGCCCGCAACGTGTTTTACGTCCGTGCAAACTTGTCTTTTCCAGAGCAGAACATAAAAACCGTTCAATGTTTCTGCATCAAACTTTGCACATAGATAGGTCTGGTGGTGAACTGGTGCCTTTTTGAAGTTTTGGATTTCTTAATAAAATAGTTTTTGCGTATCCATGGCAACAACTTTGACTTCAACTGAAATTGGTGGTAGTGCTCCTTTCTGGAGCAGAACTTTAAGACTGTTCAATACTCTCCTTCCACTTCATGAGTTTTCAAGAACCTAATGACATAAATCAACAGTACCACTCTATTTCCAGTGTCAACATTACTGAGGTACATGAAACCATGGAAGCACTCAGGCAGTCTGTTGTTGATACAAGCATGCTAGTATATGAATAGTTGACATCTGTATGTTTTTGTTAGATCAATGTGCAGAACAATGTAACATTTGACATAGTCATAACTAATTGACATATTCATGAAGAGTACCATTGCGGGGGACATTGATGACTTAGTACAGAATAGTGTAGCAGAGCTACCAAGGATATAGATGCATTTACACAATTCATACAAACAAATGGTGGATCAGCCCCTGAGATAAACTGTTATTTACTTTGCTGTTGGAAACCTGTTCTGTATGTGGGGCTTAACTTTGCCATTTTTAATCCAAAGTGAGGCAAATTAAGATATTGTACGAGTGCTTCCCTCGTGTGTTCATGGAACAGCGTTCAGAGACTTGTGTGAATTGGGAAGTGAACAATATTTTATGAGTGCTTCCTCAACTGAGAAAACCTTTCTCAACAGTTTGTTCTTCAGCATGGACTTTTTAACTATTGAAGTAATACTTCTTTGAGTGGCATGTTTAGAAGTTGGCGAATCAGATAAGGACAAACTTTATGGATGAACAACTTCTTTTTTGGGATGATGCGACATTTCGATACAGATTCTTGTATCATTGTCAAGCCAGTATGCTTGATTTGCTTGACAATGATACAAGAATCTGTATCGAAATGTCGCATCATCCAAATAAACCTCACACCTATCCAAGAACTATTCCTGCAGATGTATGTTCACCATGACATTTATAGATAACCAGCTTGCGCGAATGTGACATTTAGTGCAATAACATTTCAGGATGTTATCATTGTCTTGAAAAACAATGTTAAAAACAGCATTGTCTTAAAGGCACAATGTCATACATTATTTACAATATTTTGGCCTATATTATATATATTGGGGCATATGCACTCACTGTAACTTACTGTTGATGCAATAAAAGACTTGTTATCCCTTACGACTTGCCTGAAATCGATAATTGAAACTTCGAGGTGGACAACTTCCAAACAGAGAACACTTACCATATATGGAATGTAAACAATTGCTCCGTACATCAAAAACTGTGTTTAGGATATTCGTAAAGAGCATTCCAAGGGACATAACTCTATGAAGTTAAATGTTCAGCCGGTAGAGGGCGCAAGAGTCGATCTAAATGCATAAATTATTTTTGGGAATAAATTATATGGTACCTTTCCTGAGGGTTAATAGTTAGTATTATTGAGAGAAATGCATTATTATAGAGAAGTGTGGTGTGACATTGTGGCTTTAAGATGCTAACAGACATTATTAATGCTTTGTCCCCGTCCCTAAGACAGATTAGTTTCCGTTGATGTAATTACCGAATTCAGCTTAAATGTTAATTTGTTACAGACGTGTTGAAAAGTTGGATAGATTCATAAAAAAGAACTCACTTAATTCTATTTCCAGCGGGCACACGCTGAAGACCCGGGTTCAATTGGTACAATGTGTAAAGCCCATTTCTGGTGTCCCCCGCTGTGGTATTGCTGGAATATTGCTAAAAGCAGCATAAAACCATACTCACTCACTCACTCTAATTACCTTCAACAGGTAGCTAATCCAACAACAGTGAGCTTGTGAGTGGTGCTGCTTTTACCAATATTCCAGCAATATCATGGCAGGTACACAAGAAACAGCCCTCACCAGCAATGGGCCTACACATTGTAAGATATGCAGGGAATCGAACTGAGGCCTTCAGCATGACAATGCTTGAACCACAAGGCATCCTCCACAACCCCTTGTTATCCCCCGCAACGTGTTTTGCGGGGGTATTAAAATGGACTCCGTCCATGCATCCGTCCGTCCGTCCGTGCACATCTTTTCCGAAGCATAACTCAAAAAACGTTCAATATTTCTTCACTAAACTTGGCACATAGATAGATCTGGTGGTGAACTGGTACCTTTTGGTAGTTTTGGATTTCTGAATAAAATATTTTTTGCGTTTCCATGGCAACAAGTTTGACTTAGACTGAAATTGGTGGTAGTACTCTTTTCCGGAGCAGAACTCTAAAACCATTCAATGTTTCTTCACCAAACTTGGCACATAGATAGATCTGGTGGCCAACTGGTGCCTTTTGGTAGTTTTTGATTTCTGATTAAAATATTTTTTGCGTTTCCATGGCAACAAGTTCGACTTAGACTGAAATTGGTGGTAGTGCTCTTTTCCAGAACAGAACTTTAAAACCGTTCACTATTTCTTCACCAAACGTGGTACATAGATAGGTCTGGTGGGGTACTGGTGCCTTTTGGTAGTTTTGGATTTCTGAATAAGTGTTTTTGGCATTTCCATGGCAACAAGTTTCACTTTGACTGAAATTGGTGCTAGTACTCTTTTCCGGAGCAGAGGTAAAAAATGTTTACTGTTTCATCACCAAATTTCATACATAGGTAGAACTAGTGGTGAACTGGTGCCTTTTGGTAGTTTTGGATTTCTTAATAAAATATTTTTGCATTTCCATGGCAACAAGTTTGACTTAGACTGAAATTGGTGCTATTACTCTTTTCCGGCTGCAGAACTCTAAAACCGTGCAATGTTTCTTCACCAAACGTAGTACTTGGATAGGTCTGGTGGTGAACTGGTGCCTTTTGGTATTTTTGGATTTCTGAATAAAATATGTTTGGTGTTTCCATGACAACAAGTTTGACTTAACTCATAGTCATATTCATGAAGAGTATTTTGCCACTGCAGGGGATATTGATGACTTTGTCTTCTTGTTTGTTTGTTGTTTACCACCACACTCAGCAATATTCCAGCTATATGGCGGCAGTCTGTAAATAATCAAGTCAGACAATCCAGTGATTTGGGAAGCAAGACTTTACTGTTACAAGCATTAAATATGACCCTTGTGTCACTGGGATGATACTTTCTTAGTACAGTTGAAATTCAAGTACTTTTCATGGTTGAGTCACTGCCAGGATTGAAGTGCATGACACATCAGCCAAGCCTTGTGTATTCAAATTCAATAGAAAATTGTTGACTGCACCCAGGGTTTGATATATTATGTCGTTAACAGGACTATTTACTATACATGATCTCTCTTCTTTGAAAGAACCGTGAAGGTCCGGGTTAGAATATTGGCCTTCAGTAACCCATGCTTGTCGTAAGAGGCGACTAACAGGATCGGGTGGTCAGGCTCTCTGACTTGGTTGACACATGTCATCGGTTCCCAAGTGCGCAGATCGATGCTCATGATGTTGATCACTGGATTGTCTGGTCCAGATTCGATTATTTACAGACCGCCACCATATAGCTGGAATATTGCTGAGTGCAGCGTAAAACTACACTCACTCACACTCCAGTGTGATGGCTTTGTACGCGTGAGTGACTTGTATATACATTTTAGTAAAACTAAACTCACTCACTCACTTTCCTTTGAAAGTGTAACCTTCAGGTTGTCTCATAGATGGGCAAATGCCTCCACAGATATTCTTTATCACACAGACGTTAATAGAAGAGTTTACACAGCGCTGTGCAAACAGCATGCAGTCTTTAGGTTACCTATTGTATTGCTTTTGCAGTATCCTGCTGTGTGACGGTGTGCCGTCTGGTTCCTTGTCACTGCCTTTCCATTCGGTGAATTAAATTTAAAAATTAAAACAAAAAATGCTGTGGTATGTGGGTAATTGTTATTGTAGGGTGCACACTGGATAAAACTGCACAATCATTCTGATGGGCCATATTTCGGGACATCCTTTCAAACAGTTTCTATTGAAGATATCTGGAGTGTATATAGCTGCTGCAGTGTAGCTATCTTGAGATCATGTTTCTCTTGTTTGCCTTTACAATCATCTAGCTTTTGTCATACCTGGATGAACTCATGAAATATTTCCCATTCTGGGGATTTGCATGTGTACAACGCATGGTATTATGTTTTTATGTTGATTCTGCTTCTCCAGCACATCTAAAATAAAAGATCCCAATTGGGACCCCCAATCTTCAACCCTGTTGACAATATCCCAAAGCTTCTTCCAGTCTTCCTGCCCAGATAACAGAAGTTTGGTGGTGTTATCTCAGGCTATGTCGTACCAAATCATGTTAAAAGATGACACTTGTTGTATCATAAAGGGAATAAAACCAAAGATGTTAAAAGATGAGACTTGTATCATAAAGGGGATAAAACAGAAGGTGTTAAAAGATCATATTTGTGGCATAGAGGGGATAAAGCAAAAGTTTTTGAAACAATATATGAATGAAGGCAGATTATTAGACACACTAACACAAAAATACAGACACTCACACAGCCACACACGCTCCCTCAGTCACTCACTCACACACACAGGTCTCGTAATCACCTGTCCTCAACCGGTATTGTTACAGGAAGACCACCAGCCTCCTTGAAGCATCCTACAATCACCAGTGTTTGAGAGGTTCAGTTATTCCAGACTTAGACTAACTGCAAATTAAGAGAAAGAAACTGTAAAGCCTCATCATTGTCATGGACACAGTTGACATGTCACTAAAATCTCCAGAATTCACCATGCAGAGTAACCACCCTTAGACGAGCCAGAAATCTATGCTGTTGGTTTTGAATCCAGGATAGAGCTTGATTACATTTGTTGATTTGTCAGCTACATACCATGATTTTGGGTTTCGCCGAAGTGGTTGACATCTGACACCTGCATCACTTCAGTCAGTCAGTGAGTGAGTTTTTACGCTGCCTTTAACATAATTATTCCAGCAGTATCATTACGGGGGACACCAGAAATGGGCTTCACACATTGTACCCATGTGGGGAATCGAACTCCGGCCTTCGGCGACAAGCGAACAATGTAACAACTCAGCTGCCCCACCGCCCTGACATCAAGTATGACTTGTGGTGATAACTGATATTTTCTTCAGAGTAATTGTTAAACAACTCATTCATCATTCTCTTGTGTACAGACAAGTTGAACATTCCATGCTGCTGATTTGAATGGGATATTCCATCTGTCGCCACTGGAATCAATTGTTATAGCACGCTCTGCACAACATATACTTATCCCCTTTGATACGATGCCAAGCATTTTATTGTTACTGTACAGGGTAGTGGGCGGTGGGCGAACTGGCTATAGCGCCAGGCTAGTGATCCAGCGAGCTTGAGGTGCCGGGATCGAGCCCACCTGTGACCGGGTGTAAAAACCTTGGAGTCAACTTTGTGTGAAGACTCTTTCAGTGTTGTCACAACCCCTAGTGTACAGTACACAACCCTGTGCACTTAAAAGAACCCACGAATCCGTTGGTATATGACCAGATGGTGGCCACATGAATACGTGCAAACACCCAGTTGCGGGTACAGCAACGTACAGTAAACATGGACAAAGTACTGTGACTATGTGTCCCAGTCCACCCAGCTGTAAATGGGTACCTCGTAAGGATGGGAATGCCACACTAACTCGGTACGCCTTGTGGCTGCAAGAGTTGTATGCTCCCCAGGGAGTTGAGATTGACAATACGATGTGCCGTTGAGATTGACATCCAGTGAACGAGGGAAAAACAAAGCGCCTTTGAGCAGCTGAGCTGAGCTGGATATCAGCGCTATACAAATGTTAGTATGTATGTATGTATGTGTAATAAGATATTAGAAAATCAACACATGTCGACCTATGCAGTAATAGTTTTGGGGGGCAATGAAAGAGAAGTGTTAGAGGTCACCTTTAGAAATGACAGATGTAATTAATTGGTAAAGGTAATAGTTGGTTATATACAATGTATAACTTTGTTTTTTCAACATGAAGTCAAAACATTCTTAATACTTGACATATGTACGTATACCTCATTTCAAAAGTTTAGACTCACTTAAAACACTCACTTTATGTTGTGTATATATATATGGTTACATTGAAGATTGATTTCTCTACTAACTTGGGGGAACTAAGTGCAAACCTTTTGCAGATGAACTACATGATGATATGCATCAAATTGCTGAAAAGCGTGTGCAAATATCGTGCATGTGAACAGCTGTGTTCTGGTGTAAACATTTGTTAAGAATTTGTCAATTTTCACTGATTTTTGTCATTTATTTAACTCATGACAATAATCTTTCCAACGTTACAAATTTGTTTTACAATACATAAGTTCATGTGTAAACAGTACCTTTAAACCTTATGGAATATTTGGCAAAATTTAGTTTAGAACAGTTGCCTGAAGTAAGTGCCTATATTTACACCAGTGAGTCTAAACTTTTGAGACAAAGTATATATTCTGTTGCTACGCTTAACACATTGTCTCCATATAAAGTTATGTATTAAGTTAGATATACATGATTTGTATGAAGGACCAAGGAATAAAGCATAAAGGAACCCTTGAGTAGAGTGTAAAGGAACCCTTGAGTAGAGTGTAAAGGACTGAAGTGATGGAGCCCTTGACTAGAAAGACAAGATGTCTGTAGGTACTTGAGGACTCTGTAGGTAGGTACTTGAGGACATTGTAGGTAGGTACCGGTACTTGAGGAAATTGTCTGTAGGTACTTGAGGGACATTGTAGGTAGGTACTTGAGGATATTGTAGGTAGGTACTTGAGGAAATTGTCTGTAGGTACTTGAGGTCATTGTAGGTAGGTACTTGAGGACACTGTAGGTAGGTACTTGAGGACATTGTAGGTACCGGTAGGTACTTGAGGACATTGTAGGTAGGTACTTGAGGACATTGTATGCAGTTGAGGACATTGTCTGTAGGTTCTTGAGGACAATGGCAGTTTTTTTAGGGCATTGTCTGTTTGTGCTTTGTGACAAGGAAACCGTGAGGTTGCTGGTTGTAAAGGATGAAAATCTAATAAATCAGTCATTATGTCCTTAGGTAGCAGATGGAGCTGATCAGATGTCTTTTGCTGCAAATAGCACCGGAGTCACTTTGTTTGGGTTCCAGTATCTGTAAACAGAGCTGTTGGAACTATCTGAAAACAAACACCTTATGGATAAATCACTCATCCTGAAGTTGTACAGTTCTTGTAAGTTAAACAGAGACCCTATTGCTTCAGGCTGATTATTGCTCAATCTCTTGTATCTGACACACAATCCCTGCCATATAAAACTTATCCATTATTTCAGATTCATTTTAAATTTACAATAGTGTATCCTGCTGCGTTTCCGAGACCAACATTGACATAGACGTCGCCACAGCAGGCGCGCTGTTGTCTGTGTGTGGTGGTGTTACAATCGGTGCTACGTGATAACAGGAAGGCCTACAATCTATCCAGATCTTTTAGTCATGTCAATTGTGGTGATTTGAGGGTCGTGACAGTGGATTACAGGAAGGCCTTTACAGGCCTACCACATGTACAGTGAACGAATCATCAAAACTGAACTCATATACACCAAAACAGAGCACATATCACCAAAATGGGAAAATAAACTTCCAAAATTGCAACAATATCCTCTAAAACCGAAACAAACGCCTCTGTATTTGCTAACTAATCGTTTGAAATGGAAACAAAACTTGTGTATCTGCTACCAGAGCAGCTCGAGAACGGTCGCCGAGCCTTCAAAACGGCAGTCATAGCATCCCGAAACGGCACGCAAATCGTCAGTCATCATCATTCTTCGCCTCGCAACCTCGCTTTCTGTCTAGAAACATGGCGGCGCTGGAAGAAGAAAAGCCTTTGGTAAGTAATGTTTTTTGTCACTATGAGTGTAATCTTGTAATCTTCTCAGTGTCAGGCTTGCAATTCCACACAATGTGGTCCCTCGTTCGACCGAAGGCAGTTTTTTTGTTTGACTTGACTCAAGTCTTGATTAAGTTTTTGTTACATTATTCGCGTTTCTTACAGCTAATATAGACGATGTGGGTAATTCCTTCAACTCATGGACGCGATATCATACCCAAGCTTTAAAATACTTATTACTTTGTAAACAGTTACTGTTAACATCAATTCAATATTTTACTAGCCGAGAGCTGTGATGCGGTCGGCTAATAATTTACTTATGTCAAGATGTTTAAATATCCGAAATCATATTTGTATATTTACTCAAGGGACTCAAACACAACGACAACAATTATTGGCTTCCATTAATGAAATTTTGTTATAAGAACAATCACCAGAACATCAGGCAACAGACCAATCAAATCCTTTTTTAGCAATTTCCGTTTAGATGAATATCGAAAGGTTTAACAGGGTTCAAAGTTTGCTTTTGACATTCTGATCATAGATAAGTAAAATAAACATTTCACCAGCAAAAATCAAGATTTTATTTTTGCTTAGCTATTATCAACCTACCACCTGTAACTCACCAAAGACTGTTGATTTTTATGACCGGCCGATAATGATTTCACGTGCACTGCTTCCACCAGCCACATGCGACAAAAGCGTGACAGTGCTGCTTTTCGCTTAGCATACATGCTACTAACTTGTGATTCCTTGGAACTTTGTTTTCATCGCTTTGGGACTGACTGTGTCCAAGCGCTTTTCAAAGTAGATGAACATGACAGTGACCACCTTCGGGGAAAGTTGGCAGACAACAGAATTATTTTGTGAACGATGCAACGGGATATGATGGAGTATGACTATGAGTGGCATAAATGTGGTGTTTTGCCAGACCGTTAGATCTATCTTGCAAATTTCCATTCTAATGGAATTAAATATACCATTTACCAGGTAGGTAAATGTTTACTAAAGTTTTGCTGCATATTTATATAATAATTGTATTTTCGAGTTTAAATAAATGTTTTATCAGCATTTCCATCACGCCTGTTGTGTTGATATTAGTCATAGTTATTCAAGAGTAAAAACACACCAGTTGTGGTATCAATACACTGGCCCTGAGGGATATTTTGATTATCAACCTCTGGGTAAAATAGGTTTCCTTTGATAAGTTTTTCATTGGAACAAGTAACTGTTTTCATGTATTTCATTTCAGTTTTGAAGATGGGAAGGCATAAACAGACTGACGTTAAAGAGAAAAAACGGCGTAGGTAACAATGCCAAGAGAACTCCCTCAGGACAAAGAAAATACCAGTGCTGACTCAAAAGAGATTAAATTGGATCACAGCACCCAAGTCAAGAAGCATTGCAGTGAGGGGAATTCCTTTGTCTCCAATTAAGGAAAGTTAAAATAATACCCCTAACAGCATTTCATGTTGTTATGGAAATAATCAGACCTGTTCAGACCATGAAATAAGTGGACTGACATTGTGTGGTAAATGTGGAAAGTATGATGCATCCTCAAGATCAGTGTCATGCATTCACAACTTCAGTTCTGATGCCCTATGTGAAAAATGTGGAACAGCATGTTTGCGGACAGGGACCCACACTGTAACAGGTAACATTGCTAGCAATGAAACACAATTAAAACATTGTGACGTTGACAAACTCTCCACCTTGTGTGAAGCAACACATGTTAAATTATTGGAAATAGGAAGAGGAGACTTCTTAGAAAAACTGTTGGAAGTTATAGTGTCAGGTAGACTTGACCTTGAAGGGCTTACCTTTCAAATAATATCAGACACTGTAAATGCTCTGAGTGTAGAATCATTGACTCATTTGAGATTCTCATGGCAGTCCAAATGTTTCTGGAAGCTTCTCCTAACAAAATGTGGAGGGATGGCTCTCCGATTGTTAACCGGCTGGAAATCAGTTGGAAGTATTTTGAGGTGTGCAAACGTGGATTTCTTAATACAGAAAAAACAGACATTATTTTAGCTGTCCCAGATGAAGAAAATTTGAATTTTTTTTATCCGTATGATGGAGAATGGCCCAAAAGACTTCCTCCTGTTTTTTTCTGGTAAAATTGCGGCTAAGGTTGCAAATTCTACCTCTGTACAAGAAAGCAGTGTATGTCTGTTTTTGGATGGAAAGAAAATCACCCCTGGACTCAAAGATGAAAAGGGAGATATTGATCTCCTGGGAGTGCCAGAAGATGGCATAACTTGACAAAAAAAGACGGGAAACTTATGCAGAAGAACAAGAATTGATTGCAAAACCTGTCAGCTTGTTGAGGAGTCTCAGACCATATCACAAGAAAATGAACTTGTACAATCTCTTCGGTGGAATATGACCCTCCTAAGTGAAAAATCAATAAAACTGAATGAAGAACTTGATAAGAAGAATTATGCTCTTGACAGATTGAAGAAATTGGGTGGAGAAGTCTACAAAAACTCACGGTACTGTTTTGTTATCAGCTGGTACATTGCGGACTTTCTAGAGTGCCTAACCTAACACTGAGAAGTATGAACGTTGATTTGAAGCTTGGAAACTGGTCGCAATTTAAGAAATAAGCTTGTGAAGATCCTTGCCGCATTGCATAGGAAACAATCACTCGTTCTGGAATCGCCTGCTTGTCTCTCTAATTTGCCAACTTTCTGTGCCCTCCATGATATTGAAAGTCTAACAGTGGCAATGAAAGGAAAGAGGAGCTAGCAGCTTTCCTGTTACGTGAAGGGCCACAATATGTGAAGCAGAGAAGTAAAACCTGGTCTCATTCCGAAAGGAAGTAAAGGTCACAGGAAGCACGATATTCGCAGCTGCTGAAGCAGATGGAATAAAGGCACAATGGGAACACTTTCTGCAGAACTTGAGAGGAAAGTAAGTTCCGGAATTCACTCAGGAAGTACAGGATGCCATCAGGCATGGCGAGAAGCATGAGCTAGATGCCCTTGCCACGTTCTGCACAAGATTTATTCCTAGTTTTCTGCCTGATTGCTCAATTTACGAAGCTGGTTGTTTCCAAGTTAAGGCCGGAAGTGTTCCAATGATGATGTCCCCAGATGGAATAGTTACAAATATACAAACCGGAAAAGTGGAGGCAGTACTTGAAGTTAAGTGCCCTTATACGGCAAGGCTCCACACTGGAATACCAGCCAGATATTACCTTCAGGTACAGGCAGAAATGATGGCATTGGACGTGGCGAACTGCTATTTTGTTTCCTACAAGAGTGATGAAACAAGAATTTTCAGTCTTGAAAGACCTTGACACTTGGAGCATGGCAGTAGCTTGCATTGAGGAAGTCTATGGTAATGCAAAAGACAAGGTACCAACGAAAATGTCTGAAACTTCCAAACTACTGAGTTTGAAAATCAAGAATGCAGTGTCCCATAATTGCAAGTTACTTGCTCAGGTTTCATCTGTCAGTGCATTTGAGTCTAAGGAAAAGGAAAGCAGCTATGACACTTTCACAACCCATGTATTGGCAGACTCCCATGTCAGTATTCCCCCAGGGATACACAAACAATGGGACATGAAGCTGGGGCTTTCAACAATGGAAACAGTTTCTGCCAACAAGAAGATTTACCAAGTGCTGAGAAGAAAAGCCACAGAAGTTGTCACATTGGTTGCCTCAGACACTGACAGGATCTGGAGCAGGAGTCAAGTAATAGGAGCATCTATTTGCTACTTCCTGAAAGGATACAGCCTTCAATGACAGTCATGCAGTCAATTTTGGAAGATACCCTAGAAAAACTGCATAAAATTGGAATGCATGTTCCCTGTGTCTCCTTTGATGGTCAGTTTATGAAACTTGCGAGGGAAGACCTATTTGGAAAGCCTCAAACATTGATTCAGGTACAGAAGCAACACTGGCATAAGGTCACCAAACTGCAGAAGACAGCCATCATTGCTGAGTTCAGGGATGAAGAGATCATCAGAAAGGACAAGAACACTCCCTTAAAAACATGTATGGCATATCTTAAAAAAGGCGACAGAGTGAAGCCAATCCAAGAACAAAATGTTTCGCCTGAGGCCTCTCAGGAAGATGCAATATGCCTTGAATATGCCTTCTACAAATTTTTCACCTGAGCATTTCTCCTTGCCATAATACTAGCCACAATGATATAGAGAAATGCTCTTGAAAGCAGTGTTAAACACTATATTACATCACATGTTTAATGTACATGCATGGTTGTTTTATTAAGTGTGAATCTCAACACTGTCTTGATTTCATTTTTACTTTGTCATTTTTATTGTAGAACCACTTGGGAAAGGAGGAGACTGACAAGAAAGGAACCGAAAGGATTAACCGCACCACATGAGCCAGGAAGAGGGGCTGTGGGTGTGCTACATTACCATAAAGTGAATGAATGCAAACTCAATCCACTGATGAGGGCAGGGATTTCTGTTTCAAGTCCAAATCAGGCGACCTCTTGAGACCTCCACGAACAAAGACGGACACATATTTGTACCTCAATTTAAGCTTTATTTTTGTACAAACAGGAATGTGCTGAGTTATTCAAAACATGATCAATATTTCTATTTCATTACAATGTCCAGTAACGTTATCATAGTAAATGGAATCATAATATGCATTCATACATTATTCATAGTAACAGTTTAGATTAATATGTCAATAAAGCTTTGAGCATGAAGTTGATATGTAACAATTGGCATAGATTACTTTTCATCGACATCTGGGTTAAAATATTGTTCACAAAAGTAATATAGCTTTGTGGTCAGAATGAATGTATGTATATATACATATGTATACTGTGTGGGGTAAAACTCATCTTGTACAATTGTTAATAAACATAAATATATTGACTTTCACATCTTGTATATTTCTCCTTGTTACAGTGTGCGAAGTGTTCCCTTGCATTATTATGGGTTAATTTCTAATGAGGTAAAATGTTTGGGATTGCATTGAAGAGTTTGAGGTACATAGAAATCAATAAAATTATAAACAATTTTCCTGATATGCAAACAAAATAGATCTGTTTCTACTGTACAAACAGTAAATAAAATCATCTCCTTAGAACATTATGCATCTTAAATCTACAACCTACTTCAAAATTATTTGACTATCTGAGACAAATGAAATAAATATATAAACAGTTTTAGTTAAAAAATATCAGACATGGTTTTGGCACATTCATCAACAATATTTGAGATCCTTGTCGTAATGAGGTGGAAGGTATTAGGAATAAATGTGAAATGTACATCGCTTTGGTTAAAGCACCAACAAGTGGAAAAATACAGAAGCTGCCAATAAGAAAGTCATGCCATGGCAAGTTCACATGTTAAATCTCCAAACAAAAAATTCACTATCCTACTAAACAAAGTGCTAATACAACTACATGTACAGAGATCACATGATAAAATAGAACATTGTGAGTGGCTGGGATAACATCCGAAAAAATCTTCCAGGAAAATAGTGTGTACATTGTTTTGGCACATTCTTCAACTATCTTTGAGATTCATGTTGTGAAAATGAGTTGGCAGGAATTATGAATAAATGTGAAATGTCCATTGCATTAGCCATGGCATCAACAAGTAAGTAAATATAGAAGCTGCCAACAAAAATGTCATGTTTTGGCAGGTTCACATGTTAAATCTCCAAACAAAATAGTTCACTAAACTACTGAACAATGTGCCAATATGCTACCAAAAAGATCACAGGATAAACAAGTAAAATATTATGTATCACTGGGACAAACTCCCCAAAATACTTTCAGTCATCAATAATCTAGATCCTCCATGTAAAAATACTGTTTGATGAGGTGGAAGATATTATGAATACAATGTATAATGAAAATTGTGTTTCAACATGACATCTTAATGTTGATGAAATTATGAAAACATAGAGAATGCTAAGAATCACAGTTGTGATTGATACAGTTGCAGCTGGTTTTACTTATAGGTCCTCCCATTCTTGGTTCATTTTGGGTACATTGCACTTGACATCAGACATGTGCCTCTTCAAGTTGTACTTGTCTTTGAAGGAATGCCCACAGTTGTCACAAATAAATGGCAGGGGTGGAAATAACTTTAAAATTGCTAGTGTACTCCAGTACAGTGGCACATGTGAAATCACTTGCCCTGAAAATGTTTCCACTATACCGGCCGTTTTCTTGTTGAATTTTTTAAATAAACAACATAATTAACATTGGAAAGTCAACTGGACGCCGGTACAGTGTGATATACGGATTTGCTTGCCCAACAGAAAAAAACACTGGACTTTTGTGACATGTCTCTTCACACAGGAGTACCATCTGCTCTGGTACTGACACTGGTCACATTGGTACCTGTCAGGGTTCACCTGATGTACAGTTCCATGTACCTTTAACTGAAATTTGGTTGCAAACTGTTTGTCACACAGTTCACAAATAAATTCTTTGTCATGTGTTTTCATGTGTCTCCTCAAAGCCTGCTTGGAATTGAAGAATTTATCCCGTACATTTGTGCACTTCCTCAGAATGAGATTTCACGTGCTGTCGCATGCCTCTGTAGCTGCTCAACACTTTGAAACAGGTTTTGCAGCGACAAAGACTGACACGCGAGAGGATTGACACGTCTTCCTCAGAAATCAGTGAATACAAGTTTGAGAATTAACAAAAAATGTAATTTGGGAAGTCAAACTGAAAAGGACCACCTACATACACAAATCACTGATAATGAAGATGTTTTAGCAACTTTTACAATCACTAAAATATCTTTACGTTGATTATGAGGCCATGAATACTATATTTACAAAACTGAAGAGAAACATCAAAGCGACATGTCAACAAGAAAACGCCTTCGGTCGAACGAGGGACCACATTGTGCGGAATCGCAAGCCTGACACTGAGAAGTATGAACATAGATTTGAAGCTTACTACAATAGGGGGTTTATGCGCTACATCCAAATGTAAGTTTTTCAAGATTACACTCATAGTGACAAAAAACATTGCTTACCAAATCCTGTTCTTCTTCCCGCGCTGCCATGTTTCTAGACTGAAAGCAAGGCTGCGAGGCGAAGAATGACGATGACTGACGATTTGCGTGCCGTTTCGGGATGCTATGACTGCCGTTTTGAAGGCTTGGCGACCGTTCTCGGCCGCTCTGGTAGCAGATACACAAGTTTTGTTTCCATTTCAAACGATTAGTTAGCAATTACAGAGGCGTTTGTTTCGGTTTTAGAGGATATTGTTGCAATTTTGGAAGTTTATTTTTCTATTTTGGTGATATGTGGTCTGTTTTGGTGTGTATGAGTTCAGTTTTGGTGATTTCTTCACTGTTTGTATGGTAGGCCTGCTTTAGATCTCTCAAGATACATGGTCCAATTTCTGTAATCTGGCCTTAACCATTTTAAATCAACCTTGAAAAGCAAACATGGAGCACACTTTTGGCATCCTCATACATTTCGGAAATACATGAAACTTAAATTCCTTGGACTTCTGAATATTTGCAGAAACAAAACATAATTAAATAAAATGTGCACTCGGTCCCCTCAGTTATTGACTGAAGCAGGCTAGTGATAGAAGACGAACAGATGAAAAGATCTGCCTGTGGCAATTTGCAGAGTAAAGATCAATTCTCGATTTATTATTATTCCATTATTCACCATTTGGCAGTTTTATTGTGATTTTTCCACTGTAAATGAAACCTTTTGTACGGTTAATATGTTTATGTGCATTTGTGAGTTTAAAAGTGTTGTGAAATTTTCTTTTAGGTGTCTTGTCAGACATTTCACTGAAGCATTTCTGTCTTCATCCATGAAGACACTTTCTCTCTCACACGCACACTCACATACACACACACACACACACACACACACACACACACACACAGACTCAGTTACTTACACGGTGTCTACCCTTGTTTGCCTTTCACTGGTCCCCGATGTCTTGGATCAGTGTTCATTATATCCATCACTGGTTTGTCATGTCCAGATTGATTATTTAAAGGCTGCTGTTATGGAGGTTCAATATTCCTGAACACAGTAATGAACAACAAACACTCAAACTTCAGCCCGGATTGTTTTTGTGTTTCTTTCTCTGATGTCGGAGACCTGAAAAATGTTCATTAATTATTGAACTATTCTATCTACCAATATTTTACTGAATAGAATTAGTACTGGTAAGAGTGTTGTGGAAGAATAGCCGACTTTCTGTGATACGTAAGCCCCATAATGCCTCAGACATGATGATCAATGCATATTACTCGGAGAGGGTGTGTTAGCAGGTTAAACACTACTCTGAGGTTCTAAGGTATTTCTGTTAAGTCAGTCATATGTGCAAGGTTTAAATCATCATTGATAATTAAGGGTATTATAACTCCATCCTTGGGACTAGCTCGCATCCATAGCCCTGTTTTGAACATGATTCAAATTAGATGACGCACCGAAAAACAGAAATCAATCTAGTAACAGTTATGAAAGAGAGAAATTCAGTGCTAATTAAGTTAGCAAAGATTAGGATGGTGACACAGCTTCTGACACAAAGGTTTGGGGGTGAATTGCTCTTGGTAGTTCGAATTTGTTTGTAATATCAATTACCATGCACAAGATGGATTATTTTTTGTTGTTTAATGCTGCAGTCAGAAATATTCAGGCTAAATAATGACATTCTGTGAATAAATAATAATAATAATAATATAATAATAGTCTGGATCAGACAATACTGTGATTGACATAATGAGCATCAATCTACAACATTGGGATTCGATGACATGCATCAACCCAGCGAGTCTGACATCCGATCCTTTTAGTTGCCTCTTCCACACTACCCTGTTGCCGAAATACCTTAGTTGTGCGTGCGACACTAAATAAAGCAGGTAACTAACTACTAACCTTGATGATATATCAGCATGGCTGGGTTACGCAAAGTCGAAAATATCACATCGCAGAGAGGCACTAAACAAATGCTTCATAAATTTTGTATTATGCAGTAATGTAAATGAAATGCACCTACAGATTCCTTTAAATGACACCAAGACCATTGCCCTGAGTCACACACTCATATTGAGTGAATTGTCAACATAATTTTTTAGGGGTATAGTCTGGGCTGGAGGGGTATACTTTGGTCTGGTCCAGAATATACCCCCAGAGTATAAACTGGGCTAGCCTATAGTTTACCCTGGGGTATAATCTGGTGGGGGGTTATTCTGGGCTGCTATACCTGATCATCTCAGGTTGTTAGCTTAAGTAAAACTTTGGATTAACATATGCAAATAACGGTAATTATTTTTATTGAAGACAGGTTTATTCAGTGTTTACTCAAACTTTACTTTTTGTATCCTATAGAGATTTTTCATAAGTAGTTAAAGGCTGATGTTTTATTCAGTGCAAATACAAGATGCAAACAATTCTAAGTCTCTTTCTATGTTTGTGTGTTTGTATGTTTATGTCACAGTAGATAATATTCCATCTATACTACTCACACTTTGCTAAGGATCACAAAAATTCGTAACTTTACTTAAACATAGATTTAGGAGATAAACGTGCTGTGTTTGGAAATTAGATGAATGTTAGACCGAATTGATAGTCTCTAACCTTCATTTGAAGTGTGAGGTTTCAAATGATTAATTTAGAGACTGCATGTTAAGATTGTCAGCAAGACATCTCAGGAACAGTTCACTGGATTTTCTTCATAGACTTTCAACTCAAGACTTTCCTTGAATGTTTTTTAAAAAGCAATTTCTTTATTACTATTTTTGCATGTTTCATACACTAAGACATTCATGTCAAGGTCAAAGTGAGTCTTGAAAATATTTGTACGTTTGAACAACTACAGGGCAAGATATCAAGAGAGGTTGACTGGTCATGTTTTTGTTGACATTTAACTTCATCTTAAATTACGACCTTCACTTTCATTACTGTTTAAGTTTGATTTGATAATTTGCGGTGGGGGGATTATGTCACCTTAGTGACAATGCTTGTTTGAAATTGTATCCATTTAAAACTGGATAAATAATGATATGGTAACACACCGTTAGGAAAACAGCCACTTTAAGCTAACTGTATGCACTTGATATATGAGCTACCATAAAAATGGTTTTCATGGCACCAATCAATCATTTTGCTAATCATGGAACGAGTCATTGACAACTACACAACACCTGTCAATAGCAGGATCCATGCTTACAATAGGCTTTGATGTTTAAACCAAATGTGACCTCACATCATAGTTTTCTGTTGAATCAATGATTTGATCCTTAGCAAATTGTGAATAGTATTTATCAGGCCCCTGGTACATACATTGCATGTCGGAGGATTGGTATCAGCATACATCGACAACTTCAGCATGTGCCAATATATAGAATCGGGGTGGTAGCCTGGTGGTTACAGTGTTCGATCGTAATGCCAAAGACCCGGTTCGATTCCCCACATGGGTACAATGTGAAGCCCATTTCTGGTGTCCCCTGCCGTTATATTGCTGGAATATTGCTAAAAGCAGCCTAAAACTATATTCACTCACTCGCTCACATTTGGTTCAGACAAGACATATTATTCTATGTGAATACAAGATGCACGAACAATTCCGTAAAGTCACTCGTATGTTGCTTTGTTTGTATGTTTGTGACGCAGTTGAAAATATTCCAGGTATGATCACATGATCACCCACAGCATCATTTTGGCATTTCTGACTGAATGCGACAGTTATATTTAGCAGTAATTTTGCCAAAATCCTATTTCACACACACCAAGCTAAGACACCTCACGGCTGCCCCCAGCATATCAGGATCAAGATTTGTGTGATAGTAAATAATCATGAGCTGAAATAGATACCTAAACTTCACTATGATCTCTCTCCTGTGGGTATCAGGTTTCCTATTGTGCGTACAACAGTTTCTTTTTAATGTTGAAATCTTGCTGTGTCAAGCATATGATTACTCAGCTAGTGAATTTTAGTGTAGGTTGGTCAGTGAAGCGTGAGCCTAGTTTCAAGTGAGGCTTGTCCCTCTGTGAGTGTGAGGCCTTGTCACAGTATTTTAGTTATATGGTTTGTTTGTTTGTTTAACGTTGTTTGACTTAGGGGGGCGAGCTGTCTAAGGTGCCAGGCTAGTGATCCAGTGAGCTTGAGGTGCTTGGATCAAGCTCATCTGTGACCAGGCGTAAAAACCTTGGAGTCAACTTTCTGTGCAGACTCTTTCTGTGTTTTCACAACCCCTAGTGTACAGTACACAACTTTGTGCACTCACGAACCCATGAATCCATTGGTATATGACCAGATGGTGGCCACGTGAATACGAGCAAACACCTAGTTGAAGGTACAGCAATATGCAGTAAACTTGGACAAAGTACTGTGACTATGTGTCCCAGTCCACCCAGCTGTGGATGGGTACCTTGAAAGGATGGGAAAGCCACATTAACTTCGTGCTCCTAGTGGCTGCAAGAGTTGTATGATCCCCAGGGAGTTGAGATTGATAATACGATGTGCTGTTAAGATTGACAACCTGTGATCGAGGGAAAAAAACAAAGCACCTGTGAGCAGCCTAGCTGGAACTCGGCGCTATATAAAAAGATTATAATAATAATAATAATAATAGTACACTGTCGCCGGGCTCCCCATTGTTCCACAACCTCCTGATCTCTTGGCTATCAGGAGAGTGCCTTCTCCAAGCAAAGCCCTTCTGACATCTGGGAAATGCAGAACTGATTCATATTCTCCTCGAAAGTTCTTGGTGGGTTCGACTAGGCAGCTTCCATTCTCTGGGCTGTGTGTAAAATGGCAGCCCTGTGATGATGAGCCTTACCAGCCTGACTGTGCTGTCCATCTGCTGCATACTATCTTTAATCTGTAAAACATTTCATCACACACGTTATTCCTGCTACATGATGGCTGCCTGTAAGTAATCATTTCAGATTAGTGATTGACATTATGAGCATCAGCTTCTTGAATTTATGCGATGTCAAGTCTCTCAACATGACCACCTGAATGGTTGCTGACATAAAAATCTTCACATATCCACCAAAGCCATGTTATATTTGTTATTACTTTTGCAAACTGAGAAGGGTTTTGCAAGGGTCATTATTTATTTGATCCATTGAACATCCCATCTAGCTCCAAGCTATTAGAACTGATTCAACTAGCATCTCTCGACTTTTTATTCTGTCACGACTTTAAAGTGAGTGAGTGAGTGAGCTTCTGGGATTGTCAAATCACAATAAACTGATATACGCATGTGGGGAATTTCAACCCAGGTCTTTGGTGTGACGAAGTTAAAGCTTTATTTTGACCTCTGTGGTTCTTTATTATTCATGATGATTATGGCAGCCTGTAGTTTTCTTGCTGTCCATCAATGAGTATGGTAGAGGAGGAATGGAAATCATCGAAAAACTGTTTTGCATTTTTAACCCACTCCCATTAGTTTTTTTTATTCTGTACGCTTGAGCTCTGGGTTGTCAAATCAATAAACTGATAAGCAAAGTTCTTGTTGATGGAGATTTTTGTATTCATGATGATTATGAATTTGGTAATTTTGGCCCTTTGCGACTTTTGTGGAATTTTTTGTTTGTGGAGGAAGTTTGGCTATTTGGCTGGTTTTCTGTTACAGCTCCCCAAAACAAAATGTTTGATCATCAATGAAGTAACAGAAATCATTCTGAGTGTCAAGTAGTTAAGTATTTTGCTGACGTTTTGAGAAAATTAATCGAGGAAACACAATCGAGTTAGCGTTACAGAGAAAAATTACTGAAATTATCTACTGTATGGATGAAATATTATTCTTCTCAAAGGTATGACCAACCTTCTTTGCATGGGAAACAGTTGACCTGTGGTCTGAGATGCATCATGTTGTAATAATAATAATAATAATGACATATATATTGCGCTGTCTCTATGCCATGAAGGTATGCTCAAAGTGCATCACACATTATTACCCTGGATAACCCAAGCTGCCTGTTATATCAGTAATTGCTCACAGGTTATAGTCACATAGCTTATCCCACCAGGTACCCATTTCCTGCTGGGTGAACAGAGGCAGGTTTGAACAAACTAACTTGCCTTAGATGAGACCACATGTATCACATGTGTTTCGTTGTGGGGCAGGACTGAAGTCCTAGAAACTCTCAGGAGTCAAGCACCCATCCAAACATTGCTTAACTTCAACTGATTTGTGACATGAGCTTTATGCAGAGGACCACACACCACCATGATACATTGTGTTGTATCCCTTGGTTACCCTTGGTTACCAGAACCCACTTCCCCAAGTTGTAATCTTTGGTATTGATACTGCTGGAATGTTGCTGAGAGTGGTATTGAACTAGTTCATTCACTCATGGTTTTTTGTTTGTTTTTTGTTGAACACCACACGCAGCAATATTCTAGCTATGTGATGGCAGTCTGTAAATAATTCATTCTGGACCAGTCAGTCCAGTGATCAATAGCATGAGCATCAATCTATGCAGTTGGGATACAATGACATGGGTCGAACAAGCTTGCGAGCCTGACCACCCAATCCTCAGTTATTCACCTCTTATGATAAGCAAGGGTTGCTGAAGACCAATTCTTAGCACGGATCTTCATGAGTTCACTTATCTCTATACATTGACCTAGTTTGGTGATCTACCTTCAGTTGTTGGCGATCTATAGCCAGTTTTTATGTTGTATTGTCCAAATAGTGCTATTAGTTTTAATTTTCCACACTAGTTTTAGTTGTAATTGTGATATTCTAGTTGTTTTACTGTCCTTCGTCGACAGGTTTTTATAATATACATCTATTCCATTTCGGTGTCACATGTGTTCTCGTCACGTTATGGCTGAAATATTGCCAATGTGACGTTAAATAATAACTCACTCACTCACTCACTATACATTGATGTTGAATGTTGATATTCACACTAACAACTTATATGACTATCCTATCGGGGCGGTGGGGTAGCCTAGTGGTTAAAGCGTTGTCTCGTCACGCCGAAGGCCCGGGTTCGATTCCCCACATGGGCACAATGTGTTAAGCCCATTTCTGGTGTCCCCCGCCATGATATTGCTGGAATATTGCTAAAAGCGGTGTAAAACTAAACTCAGTCAGTCAGACTATCCTATCCAAGCTAAGGGAGACAACTCTAGCTTTGGCCACTTGCCCACCATGCTATCACAGAGTCAACTAACATCTCTTGACTTATCTACTGGGTGTCTCCACCTTTTCAGACTTTTAAAGTGATTGAGTGAGTATGGTTTAATGACTCTTTTAGCAATATTTCAGGACTATTCAATTTGTACAATTAAACTCACCACACAGACTATATAGTCTGTGTCTTAAGTTTAATTGTACCAGTAAAAACATGTTTCATATTTCTATCATATATTCACAAGCTTAACCAATGTAAATCCTTTATTCTTAATGTCTGTGCTGATATTGTACGCTGTCTGCACTCCTTGCACAGCTTTGTGAAAGCCCCAAAGAATGTCATAATGTTGATAAAGTCTTTTTCCTGTTGGTGCAACAGTACTGGTCCAAGAGACGTTGACCACTCGCCTGCTTCCTCAATTCTCCCTGTTCCTCGTTCCTCCGGACAGCATCCATGTTTTAATCACATTTATGACATTTAATTATGTAAACAATTGTTCTGAGTCATCGATTCACAGCTGTCTATTCCTCATTTCATTGTGTGAAACAAGGTCCTGGAATAAGTTCCGAAAGGAAAAAAAGTGAGATTAAAATATTCATCACCAGCAAGGCTTTGATGAGTGTGGTGCAATTACTGATATCGTTCATTGTATGACGACAAAGAGATTGAAGTACGAATACAGCAACAGCACTTATTTGATTTAAATTGCTTTCAAGCGATCAACTTCTTTTCCAGGAGTGAACACTATGAATATTTACTTTAGACAGATGAAAGTCAATTCGAGGCATCAAGAACATTTAACTTAGATTTCCTGCATTTGAAGACATTTTTGTTTATGAAATAAGCCACGTGTTTGGTGCATTGTTCTATATATGTGAGGAGATTGCTTGAATTATTTTTGAAAAAGTTATGAGTACTTTGGGTGATGGTCACACTCTTGTAGCTGTGACAACAGTTTGAGCGATGGCTTATGAACAAGTTCCTATTTAGGTATATCAACATCACAATCATGCATGCTGGCATCAGACAGAGGACAAAGGTGCCCAGGATTAACTGGATATGCACACTAGGCCTTGACTGGACATGGGCACTAGGCCTTGAGTGGACATAGGCACCCTGCCTTGACTGGACATAGGCACCCGGCCTTGACTGGACATAGGCACCCGGCCTTGACTGGACATAGGCACCAGGCCTTGACTGGACAGAAGCACCAGGCCTTGACTGGACAGAAGCACCAGGCCTTGAGTGGACAGAAGCACCAGGCCTTGATTGGACATGGGCACCAGGCCTTGAGTAGACAGAAGCACCAGGCCTTGAGTGGACAGAAGCACCAGGCCTTGACTGGACATGGGCACCAGGCCCAGACTGGACATAGGCACCAGGCCTTGACTGGACATGGGCACCAGGCCTTGAGTAGACAGAAGCACCAGGCCTTGAGTGGACAGAAGCACCAGGCCTTGAGTGGACATGGGCACCAGGCCTTGTCTAGACTTGGGCACCAACCCTTGACAGGACATGGGCACCAGGCCCAGACTGGACAGAAGCACCAGGCCTTTATTGGACATGGGCACCAGGCCTTGAGTAGACAGAAGCACCAGGCCTTGAGTGGACAGAAGCACCAGGCCTTGACTGGTCATAGGCACCAGGCCTTGTCTAGACTTGGGCACCAACCCTTGACAGGACATGGGCACCAGGCCCAGACTGGACAGAAGCACCAGGCCTTGACTTGACATGGGCACCAGGCCTTGAGTAGACAGAAGCACCAGGCCTTGACTGGACATGGACACCAGGCCTTGAGTGGACGTGGGCACCAGGCCTTGACTGGACATGGGCACCAGGCCTTGACTGGACAGGGGCACCAGGCCTTGACTGGAAATAGACACCAGGCCTTGAGTGGACATAGACACCGGGCCTTGACTGGACAGAAGCACACCAGGCCTTGATTGGACATGGGCACCAGACCTTGAGTGGACATAGGCACCTATAGGCCTTGACTGGATAGAAGCACCAGGCCTTCACTGGAGATAGGCACCAGGCCTTGACTGGAGATGGGCACCAGACCTTGACTGGAGATAGGCACCAGGCCTTGACTGGAGATAGGCACCAGACCTTGACTGGAGATAGGCACCAGGCCTTGACTGGAGATAGGCACCAGGCCTTGACTGGAGATGGGCACCAGACATTGACTCAACATAGGCACCTATAGGCCTTGACTGGACATGGCACCAGGCCATGACTCAACATAGGCACCATGACTCAACATAGGCACCAGGCCATGACTCAACATAGGCACCATGACTCAACATAGGCACTATGAGATATTGACTGGACATAGACAACAAGCCCTGTCTGGACACCTTTAAGTTATTTATTTAGCCAAAGATATACTCAGCAGCAAAAAAAACATCAGTACGAATTCAAAATTAGATAGGCACTGTAATCAAATCATTACAGAAATAGACGTAATAAGCAGATCAAAAACATTTTTTGTGTACAATATCTCTCACACGTCAATGAATAACAATTTCAAGACATTGCGCGAACGATTGCAGTCCATTCAGACCTTTGACTTGGGGTGAGGGTAGGTCCACGGTAAGGCCTACGGCAATGGAGGTTCCTGCTGTTAAGACGTCGGCATACTTTATCAGTACTGATTGGTCTTCCGTGTGTTCCCACTGTCTGGATGCCTGCATGAAGGGATTCTGTACATGCTGTCGCACAACATGGCGGTCTCGTCGTCTTGTGGTCACCCTTGGTCTGCCAGTACGGGGGCGATTATTTGTGGTGTTGGTGGCCCGGAAATGTTGCTGCAGCCTGTAGATGGTCCGAACGTTTACCTTGAAGTGATTGGCAACGGCTTGTGCAGTGTGGCCAGCTTCAAGTCTTCCTAGCGCCTGGTTCCTCTGAGCTGTCGTGAGTCGCGGCATCCTGCTGACGTTGTAATGTGAATGTTTCAACCAGGTTTGGGGGGTGCATTTTATAGGGCTGGTCCTTGTGAACAGCACGTGCAGCATTAGTTGCATGAAAAACATGGAGAACACCGTACCATCTCCGAGATCAGGTTGCGTTTTTGAGACCATTTCCTGGGTTCCATTCTGAGTTTGGGAAGGAATGTCTTTTCTCAGGTAAAGTTGGAGATGTTGTCAAAAATATGCAATCAAAACATTAAATGAGTTTACAGTTATCTGTTTCTGCGAAGGAAAAAAACAAACTGACGTTTCTTTTGCTGCTTAGTATATTACCCTTGCATGTCGGGCAGGTTTTCACTGGCTTTCTCAGATCATGACAAGCTGGCTGTACCTGTCTCCGGTGACAAGAGGCTGGTAATTAAGGCCTGACATCCTCAAGCAAGGCCTATGGGAAATCAACAAGTCTTCAATGAAATATGCATCTATTTGAGGATATTTCCTGCAGCATGTTCTACAGTGTCATTACAACCATTAGTCCTTATTGATGCCATGTTTGCACAGTGATTAAAATGTGAGCTAGTCGTGTTGACCTTGCCAGCTAGTCCTCCGACATCATAGGATGTGAACTACAGCTAAAAGGTGTTAAATGCATATTCACTCACTCAATTAAAGCCATCAAAATCTGGTATTTTTTAATCGTTTTCAAGAAAATTAATGGAATGCTGCAGTGATATATAACCTTGTATTTTCGATAATGCAGAAGATGTTGATGAGTAATGGAAACATATGGAGCCATTGTCACTGATGTGCTTCTGCTGTACAGCTATTTAGTGCATGCTGTTTTATAGATTAACACTTAGTCCTTGAATATATGTAATTTTGATCCAAAGAAATAATTCCATTTGAATTGAAAAGGAGAACCAGTAAGATGGGGTACTTTGACACTTTGCAAAATCTAGACTTGCTTCATTTAGGGCTTGGTTTAACACTGCATGAGGTATGTACCAGCTGATCCCATCGGTGTAGTTTGTATGCATCTTCCTCTTCTCATATATGGATTGGTTGGTTTGTTTTATGCCATACTCAGCAATATTCATGCCATATAGTGATGGTCTGGATAATCGAGTCTGGACCAGTGATCAACACCATCGATCTACGCAACTGGGAACAATGACATGTGTCAACCAAGTCAGCGGGCCTGACCACCCGATCCCATTAGTTGCCTTCTACGACAAGCATGAGTTACTGAAGATCCATTCTTATCCGGATGTTTAATGGTTTTAGTGGTATGTTAATTCCTTGATTGAGTTATGTACCTTAGTGTGGAAAATATGACTTGTGAATTTAACTGTATTTTTATTTTCTTATTTTATCCTCCACATGCACGCACACACACACAATGCATCCATGTGTATCATCGCATGCTGAATCAGCACGACTAACGTGCAGTCATGTGCTAAGGATACAGATGTTTATCTTGCTAACAACTCATTTAATTGAATGCAAATATAGCTCAATTTGCAGCATATGTTGGTCACACCTCAGTCATGACACGACATTGATGATGTCAATTTAGATGGAAAGCAGTATCCATGTAAATCAAGTAATACTCTTTCATAATAACACATGATGAAACAGCTTGACTCTCGTGATAGGAATAACAACAGAATTAAAAAATCTGAGCTGTTTTGTTGTGCACAACCAATTGGAAAAATGTTCGTCAGTCAATTATACCATAGGCTTACAGCATACATAACAAATGAATGAGACCCGTGAAGATCCGGGTTAGAATTGGTCTTTTGTAACACATGTTTGTCGTAAAAAGAGACGAATGGATCGTGTGGTCAGGCTCACTGACCTGGTTGACACATGTCATCATATCCCAATTACATAGATCGATGCTCATGCTGTTGATCACTGGATTATCTGGTTGAGATTTGATTATTTACAGACCTTCGCCATATGGCTGGAATATAGTGTGGCCTTAAAAAACAACAACCTTAAGTTTGCAGTCTGTCAGTGAATATTTTCAGTTACTTTTTTCAGTCCAGTAATATTTTGATAACATTTGTAATATGTGGCTCAAATCAAATTTTGAAGTGTTTGGTTACACATCAGAACCACACAAGTCTGTTCCTTCACAACCATTTTCCCGACCAAATCCGAACATTCCATTAATTATTTGTACCACTATTGACAACTATCCCTCCCCCAGGCACATTGTCATCATCTGAAACCATGACTGTTATTTCAGTAATCGGGGCTTGTAATGACCTCAATTTTCTCTTCATCTAATGATAATAAATTGCATGCTCTCCAGTTCTTGTCACGTAGACTCTGTTGACACTTCGGTCAGATGTTGGACATATTGTTTGTTCTGAAATGTATCCTTCGTAGATAAATACCCATGTGTCATCATCCTGAGATATAAAAATCAATCTCCTCACAATAAGCTACTAGGTGCAATGAACTGACAATCTCTTCCTTCAAATTTTTTCTGCCAGGCCAGAGAGCGAATTCCTGTCCGTGTCTGAAATGTTATTGCTGAAGTTGAATTCGAAAGTTAGATTAGGTACCTGTCTTAAGACTCTAGCACTTTCAATTACAATAAGAATCATTTTTGGAGTCAGGGTTTTACTAAATGAGAAAGGGAGTTTAGAATGTTATCAATTACGTGGGATTGGAAGATTTGATTGAGTGTGTAAGTCACTGAATTTTACTTTTTGTGATTGATTCACCGTCCATTGTAACAGTTGCCGTATTGGTTGAATCTGAAACAAGCTTGAATTAACCAGCAGTATTTGTGAAAAGATTTGGCTTTAATTAACTTTAAAATGTTAAAATCCAGTTTCTTCAATGAATTTTGTTTGTTTTTTTCAGACCAGTAACTGATTGTGAACATTTGGATGATATTTTGTGTGTCTTCTGCCTTGTGTGTGTTCTGGTATTAGATCTTGCTAGACTCGCGCTGAAAGCTGAGAGTCGTCTCACTGTAGACTGTATCTGTCAATTTATGTTGGAGAGTAATAACAGAATACTAAACTCTCTTCCAAGAAATACCATTTATATTTCGTTTAGCTCATTTGATACCAAATCATTAACACGTTTAATATAAATAGTATTACACGTAAGGTCGTTTAGTATCCTCTATGTATCAAAGCCCCTTGGTTTTACTTCCCACATGGGTTTAGTGAGTGAACACCATTCCCCGCTGGTTTATTACGAACATGCTTTTTAGCATCCTCTATGTATCAACTCCCCTTGGTTTTATTTCCAACATGGGTTCAGTGTGTGGACTCCATTCCCTGATTAGATTACAGTTTATAATCAACATGCTTATAATGAACAGATGGATATAACGAAGTACCTGTTGGGCCCAGCTATTACTGTATGTATGAGATGTGGATAGCTAACTATGATAATAACAAACTAAAATCAGTGATACCATTGAGTTCATTATGACCATAGTTTACTTAGGTATCCTTTAATTAGGTGTTAATAATTATCACTTTCTCATTCTGCTTCACAGAGGATATTTTTGGTCTCCTGGATTGGTTGTAGGTCTTGAGTCTCTTTCTATGATGACAAACTGTTTTTCTCCCCCTGCCCCTGATGGAATTTGTATTCTGAGGACAGCAAAGACTGGTCCTTTGCCTTGATGTTCTATTTTTAGAATAAGTCCTCCTCTCTCTCTCTCTCTCTCTCTCTCTCTCTCTCAACTCTTTACTGCTGGATGTGTCAGTGTTGTCTTAGGTGTTACAAAAGTTACAAGAGTGTCTCAGTATTAGGTTTTCAGGTTGTGAAATTCGCCCTGTGCAGAATTGACTCATTAAACATTTGATCAGCGGTCTGGATCCAAGATTTATTCCACTTTTGTTTCAGTGTTTTCCACTTTTGTTTCAGTGTTTTTCTGAACCATACTCATTATTGTGGGTTCTTCCGGGATTGATCACTCACTTGCTCGCTCACTTGCTCAATCAATCAATCAATCAATCAATCAATCAATCAATCAATCAATCCATCCATCCATCCATCCATCCATCCATCCATCCATCCATCCATCCATCCATCCATCCATCACTCACTCACTCTCTCTCTCTCTCTCTCTCTCACACTCACTCACTCACTCACACCCACTCACTCACTCACACCCACTCACTCAACCACTCACTCCTTTGTTGTTTCAACCAGGCATTAGATTTATCAGTGAAAACATTAACCCATTGGCTTCATTCATGTTTTATTTGACATGAAAATTTATATCAAACAATTTTGTTAATCAAGAAGTCTGTTCATGATGGACACAAATACCATGATAAATACACCAGCTAGGATAACACAACAGACTGTGCATCATCAGATGTTTGACAAGAACATCAAAATGTGACATGGACATTTGAGCATAGGTCATCAGCTTTCATCACTCTAAACTGAGTTGTTCAACAGGATTGTAAGTCAGAAATATCACAGCAGCCTGCAAAATGTTGCCAGGTCCACAAAAACACTATGTCCATAGTATGAACACTTATCCAAGCATCCTTAGGTCCCTACATCACTAATGTTTTATTTTCTTCTTTATTACACAATGTGAAACATCCCCCCATACCCATGAAGATCTGATTAGAGTTGATCTTCAGCAACTCATGCTTATCGTAAGAGGCGACTAACGGGATCAGGTGGTCAGACTCGACTTGGTTGACACACGTCATCGTATCCCAATTGCATAGATCGATGAGCATGATGTCAATCACTGGATTGTCTGGTCCAGAATTAAGACCTTTAGTGCCGATGAAGGTAGATATGTTACAGACAGACAGATAGACAGATTTATTTCGTAGAGTGGCCATGGGGCCAAAAGTATAGTGACATTTTTACATCATGTTCTTTGGAGCGCTGGCATGAGAAATACACTGGCATTTATAAGCATCATACAACGTTATGGATTTTGTTTACAAATATGGCTAGGCGTAAAATAACATTTGCATTTTGAGTATTAAGTAAATTTACAAACTTCTGTATGTTGGCCTTCACACATTGTACTCATATGGGGAATCGAACCCGGATCTTCAGCATGACAGCAAACGCTTTAACCACTACCCTTCCAACCACTCCTTTTATTTTCTGAAACCTGTAAAGTATTCTGATGGTGCAATAACACTGAGTGACTTTTAAACCTATTTTTTCAAATAATCACTTCAGAAACATCACTCTTTAAAATATATTGTAACCACACCTATGTGCTTTTGGGGAAAAGATGTTAAAAACATGTAAAGATTTGATGAAGGACTCATTGCACATACTATGTACATGTAATACTATGAACAACAGATGTAAAAACAACAGCAGTGTTTCTTGCAACCTGGTATTCGACAAAGGACAACACACACTGTAACATTAACAAGGCTTAATATGAAAGTCAACATGTAACAGATTTAGGGCCACCATGGTACTGTCAGTACATACTGTCATTGCAACATGTTTCACCGATTAGTCCCGACCAATTTTATTTCTTGTTTTACGGATCCGCCGGTCAAAATTTTGCAAGCTTAAGATAAAAAAAAAAAAAAATTTCCCGCTCAAAAAATAAAATTTTAATATTTCTATTGGCCAAAAATGTAAATGTGCAAGAAAATGTTTTTAGATTATTATTTTTTTTCCCAAATACACTTCATAAATTGTCAAAAGTAAAATACCTTTAGTATTTCAAAGGAATATTACTTTGAATGGTGAGTTTATTTTAAGTTTTTATTTCCTCCTGCCTTTAGGATTCTGAGGACAAAAATCCGTAAAACAAGAAATAAAATTGGTCTTGCCTTAATTTAAAAAAACCAACATGACTTATACAATATTTTAATGTAGCATGCATACTTTGTACACAACTTTTACAATGCGATCATAACTTTATTTTCATGACAATGAAAGTGTTGTACCTGAGTCCTGTGCGGGGAATGGAAGCACAGATCTCTTGATCGAAGTTAGGGCGCCCTGCGGACATTACACATGAAGCTAGCCCAGTCAGCAGCTGATAAACATCAAATGTGATGATACGTTGTAGTGCTCTGATTGTTGTAGTTCCTATACGTTAAGATAAACGTACAACATTTGTCACATGATTACTTTGTGGAGCATGGACCTGGGCGCTATACATCAGATTCATCTCATTCTACAATTTTTGTACTTTCTATACTTCGAGATAGTCCTACGCCATCTATTCTTTGATGGAACAGGAACCAGCCATGATCTTGTTTGACAGATTCATCTTGGGCTACAATTCTTGTAGTTCCTACACTTTAAGATAGACCTACGCCATTGGTTCCTTGTAAAAGAGTTACCAGGGTCTTGTTCCACAGATTCTTCTTGTGCTACGATTGTCATAGTTCCAATACTTTAAGATAAACCTATGCCATTTGTCAGATGATTCCTTTATGTGACAAGGATCTTGTTCTATAGATTGATTAATGTAGTATGACAGGGGCACTTGATACACCAAGAAAAATTGCCACAACTGTAGGTAGAATAATTGCTGGGATGGTTGTACTCTGTTTAGTACTGCAGAAATTTCCCTGCAGTGATTCACTAGGTCTGAATCCAAGATCAGATCCCATTACAAACCTTGGTTTACCAGTACCATACATCTATTCACTAAATTCATTGGAATCTGCATTCTACACTTCCGAGTTTCTGCTCACAGAACTTTGAAAGTTATCGTCACTTCAAACCAAATATAAATCAGAGATTCTATGCAGAAGTGGGACTTATACAGTAGTATTATGTTAGTGACCTGGATACTTCATATGCAAAGAAAGTCTGATATGAGGCAGGTCTTAGATCTGCTGACAAGCCAGAAACAAGATAAAGATGATTCTGTTTGAACCAGTAATCATAGGTTTCTGGTGCAACTAAGGGAAGCAACTCTGCACATATAATTATAAATACAGCACCTCTGACGACTGAAGGCCTTTCACCAGTTTACCTTTTGAATTGTACAACTGACATTCTGCTGTGATTGCTTCCTGAATTATTCTTCTGTTCAGAAAACGATGTATTCTTGTTCCTGGAGGTTTAGCCATGTATTGGCTGTTTTTTGTTTTTTTCAAACTTGTTTTGATCCAATTTTAGAGGCATCTTTGAAAGTCTGAAGAATGTATCATAGAAGTGCTGAAATCGATGAAAATTAATTTTATCAAACCCTTTTTGTGAAAATTCCCAGAGATTTCACATTCATTTTGTCAATTGGTTTCTGGACGGTTGCATATTTTGTTATAATAATTGACCATGATTTGGTTAAAATAAGTGTTGACAGGCCAAGGTCACTAAAAAACATTTTAGGTATTGGGTAATGATGTAGTGACGTAGGTTTCCTTAACCAGGAAATCGGAAAACTACGCCCAAATAGCAAAAAATCAATTACAGTCTTTAAAAGTTGTACAAGTTGAGAATTCAATTATGGGCCTTAGTTATGTTACATTTGTGGGAAATTGGTGTCATTTATGGAAACGGTAATGAAATTGATCATCCTTTCTATGCTAGATGTATGACTGGAATGGGTAAAATGGATGCCATTGAAAAGATTTTCGCACATTGATTAACTGATGAAGAAAAGGATGTGAACAGTTTTTACACTACCATATTATGATGCCCTGAGGGACAAATTTCAGTTTGACATAGAACATTTCCCAACCATCCTGGCCACCATTAAATGTTCTTATGCTTTGGGTTTCTGGCACTGCCTGACATTTACAGACAAAACTGATGATTTTTGTTATCTTCCTAAATTCATTACTACTATCCTTTCCCTGGTACACCACTAGGAGTCTATGGTGGGAACGGTCCCCAGGGGCCAATGCTTTTTTAAAGGGTTGATATTTAAATAGGATCAATTTTAGGCACTGTCAAGTTGCAGATGGCATGCATTGATGCTCATGCTTTTAACCACTGGTTTGCCTGGTCCAACTCTGTCGTTTACATCCCTCTTCTAGTAAGTTGAATAAAAGCTTTCCTTCACTCACTGCTCGGAACACTCACTTAACTTTTCTGCAACAAGATGTTTGATAGTTGGGGCTTGAGTTCTAAGCCTTGCTCCAAGGCTGTACTGAAGGTTAAGCCAATGGATGTATTGAAATTCTATCATTTAAAGAGGCAAGTCTAGATAAAATAAGGAAATCAATCTGTTAGAGGGATATATATATTTTCTAGAAATTATCATTGACACTATTGATTATAACCTTTGAGACTTGTGCAAATCTACTGCTTCAGTGAGTGAGTGAGTGAGTTTAGTTTTACGCAACTTTTAGCAATATTCCAGCAATATCATGGCAGGGGACACCAGAAATGGGCTTCACACATTGTACCCATGTGGGGAATCAAACCCGGGTCTTCGGCATGACGAGTGAACGCTTTAACCACTAGGCTACCCAACTGCCCCTCTAGGGCTTGAATGGCCTTCACTTGCTGGTACTATCAATGGGTTAGTTGAATGGGCAAATGTTTGTTAATTTATGTTTTGCCTTCAGTAAAATAACGCAATAATAAATGCCTTTTGTGATAGAGGAGGACTATTATAGTCTCCTGTGTTTTAATATTGATGTTTGACTCAATATTTTTGTTTTACCTTGAGAAAGAGTGACCATTTGACATTTAGGTTTTGAGACAACATTTTGTTCCACCATTACTGGAAGAAATATGTCCTCAGGTTTTACAATTAAACTGAATTTTTCACAAGACATGTTGGATGACCTAAAGACAAATGTCTTATGAAGAAGGAATAATTTTTCCCAGAAAAATGTGGCATGTTTGGAAACTGTGACTGAAAGAGCATCCTGTCACTAACAAAACTCTGGGGCTGTACCTCATTTGGCTGGCACCCTTCAAGGTTTAAATGGATTACATGTACTGGTTGTTGTCTGTCGTTTCATCAGATTTAGCACACTTGCTGACCCCTCACAGATACTTCACTGATGAAGTAAGCGGAAGTTTTAGTCCCCATATTTATTAGGTTTTATGAATTTAATCTCAGTGAGATGTAATTTGGAATATTTTGCAAATTGAGCTTGAAGGTTGTTAGGTATAGATTACTACCTGACTGTTAACTTGTTTGAGTGGCATTTTTAGAAGTTGAGACGTACAATAAGGAACACGTTTTTATGGATAACAACTTCTTTATTTCGTGAGTGCGTCATTTCGATACAGATTCTTGTACCGTTGTACCGTTGTACCGTTGTCAAGCAATCTGACTCTTGCTTGACAACGGTACAAGAATCTGTATCGAAACGTCGCACTCACGAAATAAAGAAGTTGTTATCCATAAAAACGTGTTCCTTATTGTACCTGACTGTTAATTAGTAAATAGTTGCCATTAATGTGAGGGGACCCCAACCTGTTATTTTGTATGTCCAGTAATATATATACAATATAAAACATATGATATGTATTATGATAACAGCAGCTTCTTGGGTATAAATGGTCTTATTAAACATTTTACAGACAGCATTAAGTCAACATGAAGGCAACACTTAAATGAACAGTATTTTCTTGAATATAGTGCACACCTTTCCCCCAAAAGCATAGATGTGGAGAGGGATGTGAACATTCTACAGGCCAAAATTCATTTTGAGTTTTTATTCCAATGCACAGTCATTAATGTGACCACATAGCACTGGAAATACATGTCAAACAATCCAAAACTGAACATGCGGTTTGATCATATGTTTACAATTACTGGTACTAAAACGTGTTTGTTGTGTGTCTGTAAATCATGTGTGAACTTATCGTCAGTGCACCAACTCACCATTAAGGATAGCGGTCACAGTCAGATGACCACTAAAGCGTGTTTGTTGTGTGTCTGTAAATCATGTGTGAACTTATCGTCAGTGCACCAACTCACCATTACGGATAGCGGTCACAGTCAGATGACCACTAAAACGTGTTTGTTGTGTGTCTGTAAATCATGTGTGAACTTATCGTCAGTGCACCAACTCACCATTACGGATAGCGGTCACAGTCAGATGACCACTAAAATGTGTTTGTTGTGTGTCTGTAAATCATGTGTGAACTTATCGTCAGTGGCACCCACCCTCCCTATTTTTTTAGCCCCATTGTATTATAAAGCAATAAAATAACTGTCTTTCCCACAACATCAAACAAACAGTAACACACATGGTAATGGTGGTGTGACGATGATGATGAAACTGACACTCCACAAAAGGCAATATAACTTTTGGAAAAACAAATAAATTTATTTATGTCTTTTTATACATTTTCATAACCAACTGACTTAGGCCCCATTCAAGAAAGGGGCAGGAGGAACAGGAGCCAGGATTTCAGAACATGTCTGTAAACCAAGAACTAAAAATAGCTTAGCTTCAGCTGCAGTTCTGAAAGGACTGGTCCTTTGAGATAGCAAGTAAACAACTGGGTGGATTTTGAGTGAGTTGATGCTGTTATGAGCAATGATTATCTTAACCTGCATAGTGTAATCCAGGGTAGACTTCAGACTTCATCTGATTTCTACCCGATCTCTTGGCATATAGTTCCATCTCCTTTTCTTATGGGTTTCCTATTCTCGCGGTAAACACGTTTTCTGCCGATATCACCAATGTGCAACACCTAGTGGTTGTTAAACTTGCCAACCGGTAACTAGGAAGTGGCCAAAGTCTGCGAGTGATCAAAATCTTGCAATGTCCCGAGTATTGGTAAGTAATGCCAACTTGGACATATCATAACTTTTTCTCACCCTTTCCAGCAGGATTGCTCTTCCATACACTCCATAACATTACTTCTTCGTTATACCGCAAGAATGGGAGAAGCCTCATTTCATCAATGGCGGATGGCATTGTTTATCACCGGGCTCACAAGTGGTAATTCACCTGATGGATCTAGCAACTGATAGATGCAGATGTTAGAGGAGAAGGCCCTTCATTTAAACACAACAAGCATTCATACGATAAGAATTGTTTGTGTTATCTTTTCAGCCAATATCCGTAAGAACTGCGAGAATAGGAAACGCCATCCTACTATTATTCAATGACCTTCGGGGGTACATCCATGTGGCCCTGGGGCCTAAACCACAATATTTTGTTATGCAGAGTTGTATCCCTTTGCTGCGCCAGAACCCTGTCTTTGAAGAGATGAACGAATACCTATGTCTCCTTGGGCTTACTTCCTTGACTGATGCCAAGCTGTCGAGCCTCAGTTCGTCTGAAATAAGATTGGAATGGTGCTCAGTGTTGCTCAATGGTGGGAACATTGCTATCTCATCCACATGCAGGTTTGAAACACACAGGGAAAAGCAATTGGGATCACACACTGACACTGCAAGTTCATGCATTATCCTGCTAAATCTGGCATCGCCACTATTTGATAGTAAATCCCAAACACATGCTTTTGATATAGCTCTAGTGATTTCTGAGGCTTATGGAATATTTTGTCACTTTCATTTCCTCGTAGGGATTGAAGAACAAGAACATTTTTCCAGCTTCCACTTCTCAATATTTATTTGTAACGACCCTGGAATGATGTATTCTAAAATGAATAAATTTAAGATTAAGATAGGGTTATGGACTCTCATCAAACATGTCTTTAAAACCGACTTTTTTCTTTGGTATTGTTTTACATCTGCCTAGTCATACTAATGATACTTCCATGTCGCATGATCGTAATCCGTTAGTTCGCGTGTTATACAACGTACTGCGATACTGCAGGGTGTTCTGCACTTTCTTGCATCCAAAGATATGTAAAAACACCATCCGGAACTTTTTACCAAACACACAGTACATGATGAAGTTTGTCGCTGAGTTAATCTCAACCATCAGGGTAGACATGATGTAGAATTTGTTGTAGTGCATGTTGCTGATGCGCTGTACCCGGTCCGTGGAGGCTAAGAGAATGTTGTCAATGATGGAGGGAAACTGGCAGACGAGGAACAGAACGATGACGGCCACCAACATGATGGTTAGGTTATGTTCCCGAGCAGCAGAATTGGACATCTGCTGTCGTTGCTGATGAGAATGTTTAAGCGCTCGTATCAAGGCAGAGTTGAGAATCATAAGGATGGAGAATGGAATCAGAAACATGAAAATAAGTTGGAAGTATATCAAATAGACTTGTCGGAAAACAGTATCGCTGCCAAATTCTGTTTCATTGGCAATAGCTTTTGTTCGGTTTTTGTCCTCCACCCATTTTGTGTCGACTCTGTAATGGAAGTACCTAGGTATGTTGTAGAGTATAGACCACAGGAAGATGAGTAACATCGCTTTTTTCGCCCGAGACTTGGTGCATGTGTTGGCCGCATGCAGAGGGTGGCACACAGCAATGTAGCGCGCTCAATTGTGAAGGCAACACAGGTGTATATGGAAGCCATTTGAGCGGCTAGAGACACGGGGTACCCAACAGGCGTTGCATAACTGTAGTTAAAATGGTAACTCTCTAAAAAGCTTGGTTCCATTCTTTCATACAAAGCTGGCAGGCCGAAGAACACCACCATGGCAACCAGAATGACGTTGTCGTAGAGTGCCAAAGTCACGAGGTAATATGCTGTGGAGGAACGCATTTTTCGGTGTCGCAGAACTATGATTGACAACGTGTTGGCTAAAAGTCCGAACACGGCCAGGGTGTTTCCAATGATGCCAAGCATATAGAACTTGAATGTCTTGAGCTCCATCTGAAATTCTTTGCTGGGTCCATATGTCCCGTTATCGGCGCGCTGCTGGGCAAGCTGGTGGTCAGGTCCATTGTGACAGGCTGGAACATAGAAGGTTCAACTGTTACATCAATATTACTGCTGTGATTGCTGGTTGTTCCTGCTTGCAGGTGAAAACATGGTTGAAAATAGCATTGCCTTTAGTGGTATGTTCATTCCTTCATTAAGTTATCTACCTTAGTATGGAAAAATATGAAGTTGGTTTTTAGTTTATTAAATAGTGTCTCTCTCTCTCTCCCTCTCACACACACACACACACACACTCACTCTCTCTCTCCCACACACACTCACTCACTCACACACTCACTCACTCACTCACACACTCACTCACTCACACACTCACTCTCTCTCCACTCTCACACACGCACTCTCTCTTTTCATTTTCAGCTGTGGTACACCAATGGTTAGTGAGTGAGTAGGTACATAATAATAATAATAATAATAATAATAATAAGGAATGAATTTATAAATGTAATTTATATAAAATATATAAAATACTCCAGGAACTAAGTGTCTGCTCTATGCGCTATTATAAGTATATACACAGCATTTAAAATGAGTGGGAACACGAAAATCTAGCAGCAATAGTATTTTCGGAAAAGGAATGTCTTTAAATGAGAATTTAAGTTGTCTAGGGTTGGTGACAGTCTGATATCATGGGGAACAGAGTTCCAGAGAGAAGGAGCAGCATAGCTGAAAGAGCGGTAACCAAATGACTTCAGATGGCGTTTTGGTATCTCCAGAAGATGAAGATGTCCTGATCTTAATGTTCTCACAGGATCGTGCTTGGAGAGTATGCCACTTGAGTAACTTGGCGCAGTTGAGTGATCGCATTGATAAGCAAGTGTGAGAGTCTTATATTCTACTCATTCTTGCACTGGCAGCCAGTGCAAGGGCTTCAGTATGAAATATGAGAGTGAGTCGTGGAGTACTTGGTAACAGGGAAACCTGGTGGGTACTGGTACCAGAGCTTTGTTTTCAGATATCCCAAACTGCCATGGTTCTAGAGGAAATATGTACTCATGACATAATTTCACTGATACCTCACAGACAACTGGTGCCAGTACCATGTTCCTCTGGATGGTGGCATATACTTACTCCCAAAGAGGCAGACACATTAAGTGAAGGAGTTGAAATAACTCCCAGTAAAAGTTTCAGTAAATGTTATCACATGATATATTTTACTGTATTCATTTCAATATAACTAGTTGGCTTTGCAAATGATAATGGAAATGTTTCGTCATTAATTTTCACAAAAAGATGAATTCAGTTTGTTTTATATGCATATATTGTCTTCAGTGCTTAACATCTATCTTACTTCCTAAGGGTTATTGATGAGTAAATATCTGTGACTGATGTTGAAACAATTGTTTAAAGTGTTGTGTGGATGAAAAGTTTTCCACAAAAACGTGAATCAATCCAGCATATTGTTCTGCTTTGACAAGTTAGGAATTTTTTTATTTATTTATTTTAAAAAAATACCTTTTATGCATCACTGTTAGGAAAATTAACAGTTGTCTCCACACGACTACCTG
The DNA here is from genome assembly GCF_003918875.1 of Haliotis rubra. Lineage (NCBI taxonomy): Eukaryota > Metazoa > Mollusca > Gastropoda > Lepetellida > Haliotidae > Haliotis > Haliotis rubra. Next base: position 189,144 of record NW_025767381.1, on the reverse strand, counting down.
GCTACTCCCAATCGGCTGTCGCCAAGTTCCAGTGTAGAGTTGCCTCCCCCTATAAAACGCCTATGTCCCATGTGCTCAGTAACCCCTGTACAAAGACGAGCGACACGTGCTGCTACAGTGCCCTGTTTACCACGATCTAAGATATGGCTTGCTACAAGAAGCCAGCTCCTTCTTTACCGTCTTCTATTTGTGGCCAGACAGTGTGAAGTTCCCAGCGATATTAAGTTATAACTACGAAATGGGTAAATGTGCCAAAAGCCTGTTTTAATATACTTAAACCTCGTTGACATCTCCTATATTCTTAAAACTACTTTAGTGTGTATATCTTTTATTGTATAGATTTATTGTGTTTTTATTTTTGCATGCTTATGTTTTACCTTTTAAGTATATCTGTAAGCGTGTGTGTGTTTATATAATGTTTATTTTGAAATGTTATGTTTACGCATTCTCTCTCTCTCTCTCTCTCTCTCTCTCTCTCTCTCTCTCTCTCTCTCTCTCTCTCTCTCTCTCTCTCTCTCTCTCTCTCTCTCTCTCTCTCCCTCTCCCTCTCCCTCTCCCTCTCCCTCTCTCTCAACTCTTATAGGGTGCAAGGTCAACCAAGGGATCCTGCACTACAACATGGGGTCCCGTCAATCCCGCTGGAGTGGCTCATATATTCCTTATGTTGTTACATTTTACCTACTTTACATGTACTTTCACTGTATATATGATACTCAAATATACTGTCTGTATGTCTGTCTGTCTGAGACCTTTGTAAACAGATAAACTTGTAGTGATCAAAATCTTGGCATTAAAAACAACAGACTGGTCATCTCAGAGTCAGTTACTGTGAGATGATAGCCACGATAAACTGGACCATGGTATCTCGGTGGTCAACAACATGATTATCATCTAGAACACGATATTAAACCACATTTCTTTGTTGTGTTTTCATATTGTTATGTTTTCCTCAAAACATTCCATGACTTCTTTATTTCTTTTTTTGGCGGAATATTGCAGAAGAACAATATTTACTCAAGACAAAATATACATCCTTGGAACTAAAACCGCTTATGATTTTTCAATAAGTACTCATATCCACTGAATATGAATAAGGTTAGTTCAAACATCTCCGTGGATGATTGACATCCTTTATGTGTAATTTATTCATTACTATTAATGATTTCATAACATTCCTGTTACATTCCTACACAACCATTAAGTGAAGTTGTTTGGGTTCTATACAGTAATGTTGTGTTTCCATTCTAGCAGACATCAATCAGTGTATGTGTTGACTCTACAGTGCACTAACTATTGTGTTTAATGTTTCATCATAAATTACTAAAGACAATTCTTGGATAAGAATATTTTCAGTGTTTTATGGTTTTATCATCAGTGGTTGAAGAATCAAGATTTCAGATTGATCAGTAAAAACATGGAATGGTTTTGTAAACATTTCAGAATCAAATGTATTTCAAATATTAACTAAAAAAACTCATGATACAGAATGCGTAATTGTTCACAATATGTTTTTGAGAAGAAAGATTATAAGTTATTTCAAGCATTAAGTTAAATCTCATGATACAGAATACAAAGTTTTTCACAATACGTAATTGAAAAGGTTTTTGTAATGGTTTGTTCGTATATTTCTTACAATGTATGTATAGCATTGTATATTCTGGCAACAGACTGAAAATATTCAATTGCAGATTTCTCTGAGTAATATCTGAAAAACTGTCAATGCAAAATATACTCATGGAAACAAATAAGGGAACACATGAAAGTACACGTGTTCCTTTATTCTTTTCCAGGTTTCTTCACAAGGTATGTATTGCACTGTGGGTGAAATTCTGGAAATAAATAAAGGAACATTTGTACTTTCATGTGCTCCCTTATTTGTTTCCATGAGTATATCTCACAAATGCAACTCACAGAACTATATATATGTGTCAGAGAAAGATCATACTTGATTGGGATTCAGTTGGGTATATAAGTCTATGTCACAATGGAACTTACTGGAATAGAGCTTGAAAAGTTATTGGTGACACCAGGCGTTTTTGAAAAGGTTAAATTTGCACTGGCTTACAGGTAGCATCCACCACTCACATTTACATGAAAAGTTCATAAACTTGGCAGGCGACAATCACAACACTCAGTAGACAAAACGGTTCCTAAACTCAATTGGTGACACTTAGTAGACGATAGTCACAACACTGGATAGATGACACTGGGACTCTTGGTAGATGACACTCGGTAGGCAAAACTTGTTCCTAAACTCAGTTGGTGACACTTAGTAGACGATAGTCACAACACTCGGTAGACAAAGCTGGGTCCACAACTCAGTAGATGACACTTGGTCCACAACTCTTGGTAGATGATGCTCGGTAAATGCACTCAGTTGGTGACACTTGGTAGACGATTTTCACAACACTCGGTAGATGACACTCAGTAGGCGATGCTTGGCAGACGACAGTCACAACACTCGGTAGACAAAACTGGGTCCACAACTCAGTAGATGACACTTGGTCCACAACTCTTGGTAGATGATGCTCGGTAAATGCACTCAGTTGGTGACACTTGGTAGACGATTGTCACAACACTCGGTAGATAACCCTGGGTCCATGACTCTAAGTAGGCGACACTTGGTAGGTGAAGCGTGGTAGATGACAGTCACAACACTCGATAGATGACAGTGGGTCCACAACTCTTGGTAGATGACTCTCGGTAGATGACACTTGGTCCACAACTCTTTGGTAGACGATGTTTGATCGATGACACTGGGTCCACAACTCTTGGTAGATGACTCTCGGTAGATGACACTTGGTCCACAACTCTTGGTAGACGACAATTAGTAGATGACACTGGGCCCCCAACTCTTGGTAGATGATGCTTGGTAAATGCGCTCAGTTGGCGACATAGACGATTGTCACAACACTCAATAGATAACACTGTGTCCACGAGTCTTAGTAGATAACACTCGGTAGGTGATGCTTGGTAGACAACAGTCACAACACTCAGTAGACAACACTGGCTCCACAACTCTTGGTAAACAACACTCAGTAGACAACACTGGGTCCACAACTCTTGGTAGATGACACTCAGTAGACGACACTGGGTCCCCAACTCTTGGTAGATGACACTCAGTAGACGACACTGGGTCCCCAACTCTTGGTAGATGACGCTCAGTAGACGACACTGGGTCCCCAACTCTTGGTAGATGACTCTCAGTAGAAGACACTTGGTCCCCAACTCTTCGTAGTCGATGCTCGGTAGATGACACTTGGTCCTCAACTCTTCTGTACTTCTGTAGTCGATACTCAGTAGACGACCCTGGGTCCACAACTCTTGGTAGACTTTTACACTCAGTCCACAACACTGGGTCCACAACTCTTGGTAGATGACGCTCAGTAGACGACACTGGGTCCCCAACTCTTGGTAGACTCTTACACTCAGTCCACAACACTGGGTCCACAACTCTTGGTAGATGACGCTCAGTAGACGACACTGGGTCCCCAACTCTTGGTAGACTTTTACACTCAGTCCACAACACTGGGTCCACAACTCTTGGTAGATGACGCTCAGTAGAAGACACTTGGTCCCCAACTCTTCGTAGTCGATGCTCGGTAGATGACACTTGGTCCTCAACTCTTCTGTACTTCTGTAGTCGATACTCAGTAGACGACACTGGGTCCACAACTCTTCTGTACTTCTGTAGTTGACACTCAGTAGACGACCCTGGGTCCACAACTCTTGGTAGACTTTTACACTCAGTCCACAACACTGGGTCCACAACTCTTGGTAGATGAAGCTCAGTAGACGACACTGGGTCCCCAACTCTTGGTAGACAATGCTCAGTAGACGACACTTGGTCCCCAAATCTTGATAGTCAATGCTCGGTAGACAACTCTTCGTAGACGACAATGGGTCCACAACTCTTGGTAGACGATGCTCAGTAGACGACACTTGGTCCCCAACTCTTCGTAGTCGATGCTCGGTAGACGACACTTGGTCCCCAACTCTTCGTAGAGCGATACTCAGTAGATAATGCCCAGTTGGCAACACTTGATAGGTGATAATTAGTAAACGATAGTCATAATACTTGGTAGACGACACTGGGTCCACGACTCTTGGTAGACGAGACTCTGTTAATGCACTCAGTTAAGGCAACACTTGGTAGACAACAGTCATAACACTTGGTAGATGATGCTTGGTGGGCAACCCTTGGTAGACAACTCAGAAAATGACACACCTCTCAACTTTATGGTCGTGATCCAAAGCATGATTATATTTTTTTGAGTATCTTTTGTGATAAATGATTACTGAGCATGATAAATTACAATTTTTACATGTTATGCTATACAATGTTTGTGCACAGTAATCAATAATATCGTGTGTGATCTGCTCATAAAATAGTTGGTGTTATGGCTTTAGTAGATCCTGTTTCAGTGTACAAACAAAACGTGCATTACAAAATATGACAGGATATATTTAGTAGTAGAAATCAATTTCATGACATGACAGCAGTTTTATAGCTCATCTGATTTAAAGTTTAAAAAAAAACATGTATGGATGGAGAACTAGTCAGTTACTATGCTGTTCTTTTATCTGTTTGTTTGTGTGGAAAATGCAGGTCTGAATATGTTTCGAGTCCTCTTGCTTGACAGGGTAGGTCCTCAAGTACCTCATCTTTGTGTTGCTAGGGGTAGACAAGGTCAAATGCGGTCCTCCCGTACCTCATGCTTGTGTTGCTGGGGAGAAAAGGTGAAAGTGGGTCCTCCAGTACCTCATGCTTGTGTTGCTGGGTGGAGACAAGGTTAAAGTAGGTCCTCCAGTACCTCATGCTTGTGTTGCTGGGTGGAGACAGAGTTAAAGTAGGTCCTCCAATACCTCATGCTTGTGTTGCTGGGTGGAGACAAGGTTAAAGTAGGTCCTCCAGTAACTCATGCTTGTGTTGCTGGGTGGAGACAGAGTTAAAGTAGGTCCTCCAGTACCTCATGCTTGTGTTGCTGGGTGGAGACAAGGTTAAAGTAGGTCCTCCAGTACCTCATGCTTGTGTTGCTGGGTGGAGACAGAGTTAAAGTAGGTCCTCCAGTACCTCATGCTTGTGTTGCTGGGTGGAGACAGAGTTAAAGTAGGTCCTCCAGTACCTCATGCTTGTGTTGCTGGGTGGAGACAAGGTTAAAGTAGGTCCTCCAGTACCTCATGCTTGTGTTGCTGGGTGGAAACAGGGTTAAAGTAGGTCCTCCAGTACCTCATGCTTGTGTTGCTGGGTGGAGACAAGGTTAAAGTAGGTCCTCCAGTACCTCATGCTTGTGTTGCTGGGTGGAGACAAGGTTAAAGTAGGTCCTCCAGTACCTCATGCTTGTGTTGCTGGGTGGAGACAGGGTTAAAGTAGGTCCTCCAGTACCTCATGCTTGTGTTGCTGGGTGGAGACTAGGTTAAAGTAGGTCCTCCAGTACCTCATGCTTGTGTTGCTGGGTGGAGACAGAGTTAAAGTAGTTTCTCCAATACCTCATGCTTGTGTTGCTGGGTGGAGACAAGGTTAAAGTAGGTCCTCCAGTACCTCATGCTTGTGTTGCTGGAGGGAGACAAGGTTAAAGTAGGTCCTCCAGTACCTCATGCTTGTGTTGCTAGGTGGAGACAGGGTTAAAGTAGGTCCTCCAATACCTCATGCTTGTGTTGCTGGGTGGAGACAAGGTTAAAGTAGGTCCTCCAATACCTCATGCTTGTGTTGCTGGGTGGAGACAGGGTTAAAGTAGGTCCTCCAGTACCTCATGCTTGTGTTGCTGGGTGGAGACAAGGTTAAAGTAGGTCCTCCAGTACCTCATGCTTGTGTTGCTGGGTGGAGACAGGGTTAAAGTAGGTCCTCCAGTACCTCATGCTTGTGTTGCTGGGTGGAGACCAGGTTAAAGTAGGTCCTCCAGTACCTCATGCTTGTGTTGCTGGGTGGAGACAGAGTTAAAGGTCCCTCCAATACCTCATGCTTGTGTTGCTGGGTGGAGACAAGGTTAAAGTAGGTCCTCCAGTACCTCATGCTTGTGTTGCTGGAGGGAGACAAGGTTAAAGTAGGTCCTCCAGTACCTCATGCTTGTGTTGCTGGGTGGAGACAGGGTTAAAGTAGGTCCTCCAATACCTCATGCTTGTGTTGCTGGGTGGAGACAAGGTTAAAGTAGGTCCTCCAGTAACTCATGCTTGTGTTGCTGGGTGGAGACAGAGTTAAAGTAGGTCCTCCAGTACCTCATGCTTGTGTTGCTGGGTGGAGACAAGGTTAAAGTAGGTCCCCTCCAGTACCTCATGCTTGTGTTGCTGGGTGGAGACAGGGTTAAAGTAGGTCCTCCAGTACCTCATGCTTGTGTTGCTGGGTGGAGACAGAGTTAAAGTAGGTCCTCCAGTACCTCATGCTTGTGTTGCTGGGTGGAGACAAGGTTAAAGTAGGTCCTCCAGTACCTCATGCTTGTGTTGCTGGGTGGAAACAGGGTTAAAGTAGGTCCTCCAGTACCTCATGCTTGTGTTGCTGGGTGGAGACAAGGTTAAAGTAGGTCCTCCAGTACCTCATGCTTGTGTTGCTGGGTGGAGACAGGGTTAAAGTAGGTCCTCCAGTACCTCATGCTTGTGTTGCTGGGTGGAGACCAGGTTAAAGTAGGTCCTCCAGTACCTCATGCTTGTGTTGCTGGGTGGAGACAGAGTTAAAGTAGGTCCTCCAATACCTCATGCTTGTGTTGCTGGGTGGAGACAAGGTTAAAGTAGGTCCTCCAGTACCTCATGCTTGTGTTGCTGGAGGGAGACAAGGTTAAAAGTAGGTCCTCCAGTACCTCATGCTTGTGTTGCTAGGGTGGAGACAGGGTTAAAGTAGGTCCTCCAATACCTCATGCTTGTGTTGCTGGGTGGAGACAAGGTTAAAGTAGGTCCTCCAATACCTCATGCTTGTGTTGCTGGGTGGAGACAGGGTTAAAGTAGGTCCTCCAGTACCTCATGCTTGTGTTGCTGGGTGGAGACAAGGTTAAAGTAGGTCCTCAGTACCTCATGCTTGTGTTGCTGGGTGGAGACAGGGTTAAAGTAGGTCCTCCAGTACCTCATGCTTGTGTTGCTGGGTGGAGACCAGGTTAAAGTAGGTCCTCCAGTACCTCATGCTTGTGTTGCTGGGTGGAGACAGAGTTAAAGTAGGTCCTCCAATACCTCATGCTTGTGTTGCTGGGTGGAGACAAGGTTAAAGTAGGTCCTCCAGTACCTCATGCTTGTGTTGCTGGAGGGAGACAAGGTTAAAGTAGGTCCTCCAGTACCTCATGCTTGTGTTGCTAGGTGGAGACAGGGTTAAAGTAGGTCCTCCAATACCTCATGCTTGTGTTGCTGGGTGGAGACAGGGTTAAAGTAGGTCCTCCAATACCTCATGCTTGTGTTGCTTGGTGGAGACAAGGTTAAAGTAGGTCCTCCAGTACCTCATGCTTGTGTTGCTGGGTGGAGACAAGGTTAAAGTAGGTCCTCCAATACCTCATGCTTGTGTTGCTGGGTGGAGACAGGGTTAAAGTAGGTCCTCCAGTACCTCATGCTTGTGTTGCTTGGTGGAGACAGGGTTAAAGTAGGTCCTCCAATACCTCATGCTTGTGTTGCTTGGTGGAGACAAGGTTAAAGTAGGTCCTCCAATACTTCATGCTTGTGTTGCTGGGTGGAGACAAGGTTAAAGTAGGTCCCCCAATACCTCATGCTTGTGTTGCTGGGTGGAGACAGGGTTAAAGTAGGTCCTCAGTACCTCATGCTTGTGTTGCTGGGTGGAGACAAGGTTAAAGTAGGTCCTCCAGTACCTCATGCTTGTGTTGCTGGGTGGAGACAAGGTTAAAGTAGGTCCTCCAGTACCTCATGCTTGTGTTGCTGGGTGGAGACAAGGTTAAAGTAGGTCCCCCAATACCTCATGCTTGTGTTGCTGGGTGGAGACAGGGTTAAAGTAGGTCCTCCAGTACCTCATGCTTGTGTTGCTGGGTGGAGACAAGGTTAAAGTAGGTCCTCCAGTAACTCATGCTTGTGTTGCTGGGTGGAGACAAGGTTAAAGTAGGTCCTCCAATACCGCATGCTTGTGTTGCTGGGTGGAGACAAGGTTAAAGTAGGTCCTCCAGTACCTCATGCTTGTGTTGCTGGGTGGAGACAGGGTTAAAGTAGGTCCCCCAGTACCTTATGCTTGTGTTTCTGTGGTAATTCTAGGTCTGAATACTTTCACCATTTATACATTTGTATTTACGTTTTCCGTGGCCAACTTAATGCTACAATGTATCATTAAATGCTGAGTATCCACAACTTGTGCTGGAAGTATTCCTATTATTCCAGTGAGTTGGTTGATGTCATACATTGGTTGATGTCATACACCAACCTAATACTATTCAGATATTCAGAAACAGTTGACACTTTTTAAAATGTTTTCTGACCGCCTCCATGGTGTAGTGGTTAGAGCGTCCGCCCAGAGAGCGGTAGGTCGCGGGTTTGATCCCCGACCGCGTCATACCAAAAGATGTTAAAATTTGGTACTTGTTGGTCCCTGTCTGGCGCTCGGCATTAATGGGTACAATAAGGACTGGTCGGCTCGGAGTCAGTATAATGTGTTTGAGTGGGGTATTCATGCTTCACTGCGGCATGGTATCTCAGTGGGCTAGCTCTATAAAACCAGCTTAAATCTGGGCTAGTACAAGCAGCCGCACATACACATACACACGCATGCACATCGTCATATGAGCGAAATATTCTCAAGCACGACGTAAAACCCAATTTCACCTCACCTAAAATGTTTTCTTCATTTCAATTACAAATATTCAAAACATGAATTCAAAACATATCTTCATGCTAGTTATAGCATCCAGACACTAGAAATTTGTTTATCAGCAGAGTTCCAAATAGATTACATTAACCTTTAAGTGTATGGAAAAGACAATCAAGGTATCAATAATTAGGGAGTCCATGCTGGGATAAATTTACATGCCTCCAACCTAGGCACAAAGTCAAATTACCCAACCCATCACTTTACCACCAGCAAAGATTTTCAGGACCAATTCTAATCCACGATCCCCTATCTGAAGGACAGTCTATGAATGTGGATAAATTTATCATGAGAATATACGATTGTTTAAGAGACGGCAAACAGCACCACATCCTGAACTGGAGATAGTATCTAATGGAATCCAAGACCGCATTACTGAAGCACTTATCATAATGACATTTCTTTACATTGCCATCGTTATGGATATTACGTCCCATTTGTCATGTTTCCATCCCGTGCAGTACAAGGGTAACACTTTCCACACAACTTGTTTTATGAGTTGCAAACAGGCCAGGTTCCAATCAATGTTGTTAAATCGTGTGGATCAACTTGCAGATGAACATATCACTTTGTGTATGTCTTCCGTAATAGCCATTTGCGTGCATTGATTACAAGGTGCCATGACAGCCGCTATTTCACTCCTGGCGTCCATCTTCCTTTCTCTCTCCTATCATCATTGGCCAATCAGGCTTTTCATGTTTTTATTACTCCTTTAATGTGGTTCAAATGAAAGAATAATTTGGAATAGTTTTAACAATTTGCATATGATGTTTCTGCTTAATTACCTTCACAGCTTCAACAAATACAACTATGGATCTTTGTGTTTTCTTTTTGTTTTGATTATATTGTGTGTTAAGTTGTGGTGCCACGAGGTTTCCACTGACTAATAGCCAGTGAGAAGTTGGGTTGATACTATCACAGTTCGTCAGTCAGATTCATCAGATGCTTTGATATTTATGATGAGGCCTGGTGCCATGCTGCTGCTGACTGTTTGACCAGGAGAAGGAGCTCAACAGTTAGATTCCTCAGAGGTTCTGACAGCGTTCAAAATTAACGTTGGTCCTTAGGAACGAAGCCAACTGAAAACCACTCAGACCCACAGCTTTTGTTTCCTGCAGGTCCTTATGACCATATGGCCAACAGCTTTTTCATCCTTCAATAACTAAGAGTATTATTTTTCAGAAAATATCATTTTAATATCAAAACTTTCTAGTTTTTTTTCTCAATCGGCAGCTATGGTCTGTAAGTAAAACGACTCATTTTCAAGCAAGCAATTCAGCAATTATTGTCACAGTTTTTGTTTGCTGCGAATTACTTAAATTGTTGCTGAAACACAGGGAATACACATTCTAATCCGGACACAACTTTTTATGGTTCTGGGTCCTTACGGCCTGCAGCTTGTTAGGGTTAAGGACAAACACAGGGTATTGATAATTGTGCTTTCATTTATTTCTTTGAGAGGCATTTTAGAAGTTGTAAAGTTCTATGGATAGTCAAAGTATTGTAATCACAACCAATCACTGTGCACATCAACCTACTCTTCAACTTACTAATTACCATCTCATTGTACATCAACCTCATCAATTGTATAAACTCACTCTGCATGTGAAGCTCAATCTGTAATCAAACCAATCACTGTGCACATCAACCTACTCTTCAACTTACTAATTACCATCTCAGTGTACATCAACCTCATCAATTGTATAAACTCACTCTGCATGTGAAGCTCAATCTGTAATCAAACCAATCACTGTGCACATCAACCTACTCTTCAACTTACTAATTACCATCTCATTGTACATCAACCTCATCAATTGTATAAACTCACTCTGCATGTGAAGCTCAATCTGTAATCAAACCAATCACTGTGCACATCAACCTACTCTGCTCCAATCACTAATCAGTCCAATGTATATCAACCTTGTCAATTGTGTTTACTCACTATGCAACTATGTATATATTCTCAAAGCCGTGATATTGCTGGAATATTGCTAAAACCTGTGTTAAACCGTACTCACTCCCTGTATCCTCAAAAACACATGTCATGCAATCTCAGTTCAACTTCCTGCATTATTGTCATGCAATCTCAGTTCAACTTCCTGCATTATTGTCATGCAATCTCAGTTCAACTTCCTGCATTATTGTCATGCAATCTCAGTTCAACTTCCTGCATTATTGTCATGCAATCTCAGTTCAACTTCCTGCATTATTGTCATGCAATTTCAACCTCCCTTGGAATGTTATATTTCTGTATATATTTCTGTGAGTTTACTCTCTGAACTTCAGACTCCCAACATACACACCATTCCTCTCGTACTTGGCAAATTGATGCTCCAAAAACACTCATAACAGCAGTGCTCTTTTCTTACACTTGTACTCTTTTATTGCATAGGTCGCCAGTCATGTCATGTCAGGTTTGTGTTAATGAGACAGTAGCTGTTGTAGAAGACGTGTTTAGAGTTTCAAATCTGACTTACACGGGGCATTGGGTATTAAAACTGGTGATTTTTTTCTCACTGGAGTCTTGAGCTTGTATATCTTGTCTGGCACTCAACCTTGTTTTGTTTGTGATAACTTTAAGCTGGCATGTTTCATGGGGGTTATGAATGTAGCTTTTGGTATGGTTGAGGTGAGATTACAATATTCCCTACCCCCTGGGGGGGTCATTTTGTACTTGGAGTGAGTGAGTGGGGGATGGATGAGTGAAAGTGTGGGTGAATGAGTGAGTGGTTGGGGGGCAAGGATGGATAAATGGATGAGTGAGAGAAAGTGTGGATGAATGTGTGATATTTTGTACTTGGAGTGAGTGAGTGGGAGGATGGGTGAGTGAAAGTGTGGATGGATGAATGAGTGAGTTAATGTGTAGTAGGATGGATGGATGGATTGGGTAACAGTCTGTACTTTCCCTTGTGTTCAGGTGTTTGTTATAATTTATAGTGTAAAATCTACTCTGAAGTATCACCCAAAATGATCTTTCATCACACTTAGAGAACCGTCTGAAGCAGTGTCCAGTATGTTAGTAGAAACACTGTTCAAAGCCATAGATTACACACACTGCAAGCAAAACACAAATCCCAGTAGATCTACCTGACATTAAATTAGAAATAAATGATTACATTTTAAACTGGGATATGCTTAATCAAAAACATGCACCTATGTCATATATATTTTCTGAGATTAAAAGACCTCCATTAAATCATTGCCAGAAATTATGATTTAAATATCAGCAGACCTTCAACAGATGTTCTGCTACAAGACAAATCTTATGGATAACAACTTAAAGGTCACATAAACCCTAGGGGGTACAAATACATAAATCACTAACTGGCATCGTTATAAATGAAACCCCGTCATTAAAACTACTCATTTCGACCTTTAATTGACTTAAATCGACCTTTTTGACAACAGTGCACAATTCTAACCCGCGAACGAAATTTCAACCAATCAGAGCGGCGCGCATCTGTGACGTCATATGAGGAATAGCTTTGAGGGCCGATGCAGAATTCATCTACATTTTAGGGGTTAAATTATCGTGTTTACAGGCTTGTATAAACCTGAAATCGTGACAATTGTTGTGGAAAATGAAAGCTATATGTTCTCACAATCTACTGTCATTTAATTTTGTCTCCTGCTTTGCCTTGTTTCCGAGTTACAACTTGTTTTCATAGACGATTCTGTCAAAATCGATTGGTGTCGTTAGGCCCTATTTGTATAATGACTGATCTAAATTGATCCCATTTTACCTCGATAATTAATCATGTCATGTAAAAATCTGTTTGTATTCTCAAAACAGTTTCGGTCCATAAGTTTTCACATGCAATACAGCAATTAATACTCCCTTGTAACCTGTGTTAGGTGGTATAAACCTACACATGTTATTTGTCATCATTCACTTGATGGTCAGTTAATGAATTTATAACAGGTATAATTATTGGTAACACACTTAGATTACCCTACAAAGGTTCCCATTTGGCATTTCTTGTGTCTGGAGTAAATATTCAACATTATAAACATCGATCAAAGGATTAACCGATAACATGCTGATTGCTTAATTACTTTTATCTTACACAGCGGAATTGTCAAAAGGTAGTGTTTATGTATGTAGATTTACTAATCTATACTGAATACACTCTGTCGTGGTCGGTGTTCATGTAAAAACAATGTCCTTCTTTCAAAGGATTAACCGGCAATACATTGATTGATTGCCAATTATTGGCTAACTAAATTACTGTTTTTAAAGAAAGGCGGACATTATGCAATTAGTTGCCAGGTGTGCTATCTTGGGTGACCAATGAGACTATACACCAATACCTGAAAAGATTTATCACTTTTCGTATATTAAACTGTTAAAAGACACATCATTTGGAATAGTTTTGTGGATATTGATGGATACATTCCTCGAACAAGGTAATGGCCTGATATTGTTCCTATAACTTTAATCTGTTTTAATTTTAATATTTGCATTTTGTTTTTATTCATTTGTCGTAGCATTCAACAGAATCATTGTTTTCGCCGAAGTGTAATGAGACAGACAATGCATGCACTAGGGTGTGTGTGCTAATTATAATTCACATTGGCAAACTATCAAATGTCTAGATATTACAGTTCTGTTATAAATTCACTATAAGTATCAGCAGATCGTCTGCTTTTTATTTAGTTTCAAAATGCATACAAGTATGATAATAAACTAATTAGGATTATAAGACCAAATATACAGACGCACATTAACTAGTATCTACATACTGGTGATGGACATTAACCATGGGAATGTAGAAGGAATTCATCGCGCAGTATTGTGACTTCGACCCCCACCTCGCTTCCGTGGAAGAAATCGTTATGTTATAAGTCGTGTCATGCAAAATCCGTTTGGTTATGATTCCAATACATATTTAACTACGAGTAGAAAGTAGTCTTGATTTTCTAACTTGATGAAAACAAACTATAATCTAACAGATTTTTTTTATTTTTAAAAATGGCGGCGCCCTGTCGGGAACATCCGCCAGTCTGAGGATAAATGGTATTTAGGTTTGTTTTCACCGAGTTACAAAATCAAAACTACTTTCTACTGGTGGTAAAATATGTATTTTATTGATGGCCAATAGGATTTTGCATGACATAGCGTATATCATCACACCCACCTCGTGGCAGCGAGGTGGGTGTGAATATAATACTACTTACAATATTATTGTTACTTCGACCACAAACTCACTTCCGAGGAAGAAATCGTTATGTTACAAGTTGTTTCATAGAAAATCTTTATGGTCATCAATCATATGCATATTTTACTAGAATTAGTAAGTAGTTTTGATTCTTTAACTTCCGTGAAGCGATCTGAACACAAGTAAGATATCGTTTCAGGCTTCCACAACGCTCGCTTCGCACTCACAAACATAACCCATTTAGCACGAACTGTGGGTCCTGTGGAAATCTGTGCATGGGGACACCATCGCCCGACCCTAGGAGCAATTCACGACAAAGCAACGATTCGGCATGTCGTCGTTGATGTCGAGAAATCATCAAAATGATGAGCGTGCTACACATTTTCTATACAACTAACTGAAAATCGTTCCTCATATGACGTCACTGCAGTGCTCTGGCGACAGAGTTACGTAACCTGTCTGTGGTTTCGTTGGCGTGCGAGAGGGAGGCAGGCGACTTTTTGGCCACTTTTAATCGCTCGGTATTAATTAACCACAAGTTTTTAAAGAATAAATTTGGTGTTCCGCATAAGACTAACCACAAATCTTTCATATGTAATGGTTAAAAGAGTAACAAAAAACAAAGTTAAGTGGTTCTTTAAGATTTGTCTTGTATTACTACAACAACTTCTAAATGCCTTTGAAGAATTTCAGATGCTCTGCTCTTCAATTTTCACTATGTATGAAACACACCATTTTGATACTGATTTTAAGGGTCAAGTTAGGGGATCATCTTATGTGTGAGATCGACCTATCTACGGTAACATTACGGTATCTTGCTAGCAAAGTCTGCCATTAAGGGAATTCTATTGACAATGGAATTAATCATGGCACTTGACCCTGAAGTTTTCATGGAATAAGTGAACATGTCAGTTCCATCTCAAATTGTTCTGTAAACCTTGGTTTTCGGACAAATTATTACCCAAATTTAGGCATAACCATATTTTATAACCTCTTTATTGTTCATGTTATGACATGATGAGTTGTTCTTTTCAGCATCTGGGCGGTGGGGTAGCCTAGTGGTCGAACACCTGGGTTCCATTCCCCAGATGGGTAACATATTATTGTGTGTGAAGCCCATTTCTGGTGTCCCCAGCCGTTATATTGCTGGAATATTGCTAAAAGTGGCATAAAACCAAACTCACTCACTCACTCCTCAGCATCTGCAGCAGCTTTGTGTGTTTACATCATGCCTATTTCGGGTGTTCCCCTTCTGTGTCATTTCGGGGCGGTTGGGTAGCCTAGTGGTTAAAGCGTTCGCTCATCACGCCGAAGGCCCGGATTCGATACTCCACATGGGTACAATTTGTGAAGCCCATTTCTGGTGTCCCCCGCCCTGATATTGCTGGAATATTGCTAAAAAAGGCGTAAAACCAAACTCACTCAGTCAGTCAGTCTGTATAATTTCAGGACTGTTGCAAAAAGCTGCGTAAAACAATACTCAGCCGCCCACTCACTGCATGCTATGAGCATTCCTCTCACAATACCTTCACACCACGTTATAAAGATAATCACATCCGAGTGTCTTCCAAGATCAAATATATCAACAGGTATTAATAAAAGCTGTCAATGGCCTTTAAGTCTGATATACTTGAGCTTGGAAGACATGACAGGAAGATTCTATCAATCATCCAAGATCATTCTGCTGTCTTCAGTTGGTGACCATTAGTGGCAAGTGTCATGAGTGAAAATGGCTAACCAGCTTCATTAGCAGAGAAATAATGTAATTTGATTGTGCTGTTGTGGTAGTTGATGATGTCACAAGAAACAATCTTGTAAGGAACATGTCACAATTGTCTGGAAAGGGTTGCGATGCAGTTTTAATTGTTGTAGTATTTTGCTGGATACACCCACTTGTTTATCCGTTCTCCCACTCATTTACGCACTTGCTTATAACCCCATCTGCTTGCGTACTCACTCGTAGTCGTGTAGCTATCAACCTATTCTCACTCACCCATCCATCGACAAACCCATTCTCCCAATCATTTGCTCAAACACCCACCCACCTATGTACCCACTCAATCCCTCCTTTCCTCACTCACTCACCCATACACCCTACCACCAACATACTCACCCCACCACTCACTCACTCATTCACTCACTCACTCTCCTGACCAACCAACCCACCACTCACTCACACACCCAACCAACCAATCAACCCACCCCCAACCAACCAACCACTCACTCACTCACTCACTCAATCCACCACTCACCCAACCAACCAACCCACCACTCACTCACCCAACCCACCACTCACTCACTCACTCACTCAACCAACCAACCAACCAACCAACTCACTCACTCACTCTCCTAACCAACCAACCAACCCACCACTCACTCACCCAACCAACCAACCAACCAACCCACCCACCCCAACCAACCAACCAACCCACCACTCACTCACCCAACCCACCACTCATTCACTCACCCAACCAACCAACCCACCACTCACTCACTCACTCACTCACTCAGATCAGCAACATATTGCTTGTTTACCAATCCGGTTCAACTTTGGGAAATAAATAAGTTTAAAGCACTTTCTGCCTCTCAACTGATCTTGACATTCCGTTTCGGCATGGTACACAGCTCATGTTAACAATTGTGCAGCATCAACTGCCCTTAATTGACACAAGCATTTCAAACAACTTTACACATAATTACAGGTATTGTATTCAGCATCGTGATCAGATTAGCTGACCTGACCAATCTGTAGGTGATCTTCACCACCACCCCTAAATAAAACTAAATATTTGCATGACAGTCAAAAATTTATATTGCATACTTTTAAACGGCACAGAAAGGGGAAATAATCTTGTCAACTAATATGTTTTGGTTTCATTGACTTCTCATCTAAGTTAATTCACTTCCACTGGATCTCTGAAAGACACATTAGCATGTTGTGTAAGATTTAAAGAAACACCAACTTCATCTTTTTTAAGCACCCAGTATACTTATTATGCCCAGACAGAAACTGTTGTCGCACTTGTGTTTACACATGTTGCTGTCAAATACCATGAGCAGTAATGGAAAATGAATATTTGCCATATTTCATAAGTTTCATTGTATTATTTCACCGTTACGATTGTTTTTCATACGATGGGGGTGATATTAAAGAGGGATGAATCTGAATCAACACTTCCTCAGTTCACGATAGGAACAGCATTGACATCTGCAGGGGTATTTTCAGAAATGTTTATTGACCACATGAAACTGATATTTCCACATTGCACAATAATATTTGGGATAGTAATTCAGATAAAATGTGTATGCCAATTCAAGAATACCTGGGAATTCCTGGAGATCTGTAACCATTATCCTGGAGTGTTGCCCCACCCTACACAGTATCACACCGAGAACTCTCACATCGGGATCCTTTTGTCCAAATAAATATGTGGTATCAGTTGGAAAACAATGTTTCTTGTGAAAATAACCACGTTTGTTTGGAAGGTATATTGAATCTTGCGAAGTTGATCCAGGTGCCCCAGTTCTGACTCATTGTTCTGTGTCAATAATTGGCGGTATTGTGAGAGCGTTGATGCTGCTGATTGAGACGAGATAGAATGAGGTAACAGGTATATGAACCCTAGAGGAGTTTTCAGTTAGATGTGTGGTGAGATGGACGATGGTAGGTGTGTTATCTGAGGCATCCATCACCGATACAGATCCCCCATATACCTTGAAACAGCATGAAGTTAGTTGTAGAACAACCTGTTGTCGTATGGACCATCCTGCTGACAGATGTAGAGCAATGGAGTGCTTATATGGACCAACACACTAAAGAGGGTTTTCGGTGTTAGGAATGTGGATTTCGTATTATCTGCAGTGATGTCATGATACGATACATTTCATGACACATAGGTCTCGACATGACACGTTTCACTGTACACATATTTCGGTAAATTGTGTGGCAACCTTTTTACTTTAAATATTTCGGAGCAGGTGTCAAAGGTAATTCTGTCTGAAGAAACATGTTTGTAATAGTTATTTTCAGTTGTGAACTTCAAACGCTAATTGCTGTTGTTTTCAATGTTTGACAGACAAAAATGCTAATTGCTGTTGTTTTCAATGTTTGACAGACAAAAATGCTAATTGCTGTTGTTTTCAATGTTTGACAGACAAAAATGCTTATCACAACACATTTTTCAAGATTCAACTGACAAAACTGCTGGAGGGTCTTTAAAAGTGTACCAAGTAACTCACGATGCAACAGTGCACCGATGTGTAGTTTCACCCCTACACAGGCTCCACTGTTGCCCAATAGTCTTCAATACACCACAAAGTCTGGCATCTATATGAGTGGCTTAAATGGACCCAGCTCCCTCAGAGAGCGCATTCTGCCCCAGAAGTTACATCAAGTGTTTGGTGAAGAGGACACTGTTAAGAGTCAAAACAATGTTCGCATGGTCTTGAAAAAGCCTGAAATTTGGAATTTTACCCTAAAAAGGCCCTAAATTCATTTTAGCCTTGAAAAGGTCTTAATTGCCAGTGATTTGCCTTAAAAAGGCCCTATATTTAGCAAAACTTGTCAAGTAATAATAAATAATAATATTAATAAAAATACCTTGCAATGTGGGCGTTAATTAGTCTCCATTACAAAGCAAAACTTACCCACTGCAGCGATGAAGCTAAGAGTTATTTCCCTCTATTGGCCTGTCCACGTATAACTTCTTTGAGAGACATTTAGAAGCTTGAGGAGCAAGGTAGGATAACAATCTATGGATGAGCAACTTCTTTATGCTGTGAGAGCGATAACGCTAACAACTTTGTTAGAACCTACACTGAAACATCACAATAAAGAAGTTGTTCATCCATGGATTATCATGTTTCCTTACGCTCCGACATTTGACCAACCTTGTGTGTATTCAACTACTTATATGTGTTTCTAAAGTTTCTTAGAATTGTTGAGCGTGTCTACACCTCTGTTAAGAATTGAGTCACTCAGTAATTATCTGGATTGGATAAACATGTTTAGTAATTCATAGAAAAGCTATAGACATGATTCAGCTGCAGTTTGTACTGACTCAGCAGTCATGGTGAATGCGCATGTATAAACAAGCTTTTTTAACAACAAGGAAAAGCTTTAAGAAAAGGCAACATAGGAGGCATCTGAGTAATTTAAGAAATTTAGTGAGACGGACGTGGGATGATTTGGGTGAGGGAGGGGGTGAAGCTGATTTCAAGAGCATCACGATGACCATACCTCTATCTATCAGAGACTTGCTTATATTAGAGATTGGTACTCACATAGCAAATACGGTACTTTCATCTCCAGTATGTGACATATCATATCAAAGGTCTTTGTCATGTCTACCCATGTCTTAGCTAAGATACATAGCGCTTACATACACGAATGCTATGAAACACCTCTACAGGCAGCAATGGAGGAAATACTTTGTCGCACTTAACACCTGAAAAACAGCCTGCATTATGGGAACTGTTTTCCTAGAGGATTAACTGCAGCTGTCCAAACCAATAACACAATTATTATTACATTCAAAACCATAATCATGGAGTATTTAATGTTATAGATTATGAAAATATGATATGTTAATCACAATTTTGTGAATTAAATTTCTAAGAATATATGAATTTCAAACACATGATTATTTCAAATATTTGGATATATGTTTGTTTTACAAGTAAATGACATAATATCTAATTCTGTGAATTTTGTGAATTAAATATCTAAGAAAATATGATTTTTAAACACATGATTATTTCAAATATTTGGATATATATTTCCAGGTTGTTTTACAAGGAAATGACATAATAATATCTAATGCTGTGAATTTTGTGAATTAAATATCTAGGAAAATATGATTTTCAAACACATACTATTTATTTCAAATATTTGGATATATACTGAGGGAAACAAATAAGGGAACACTACTTGATGGCAGTGTTCCTTTACTTATTATCAGATTTCCTCCCACAGCATTGTTCAAAGCAGGTGATGAAAACTGGAAAATATTAAAGGAACGCTTAGTAATGAATTTTCCTGTGTTCCTTTATTTGTTTCTCTCAGTATATATGTCCAGGTTGTTTTACAAGCAAATGACATGATAATATCTAATTCTGTTAATATCTAATTCTGCCTATAGTTTGACAGGAAATACAGTTACATTTACACATGACAACGCCCCGGGATCTATAAGCCTGATACAAGTATTTACATTTGTATTGACCTTTTGACCAAGTTCGTAATCCCCTCATTCTGACAGTGAAGACCTTACCCAAGCAAAGCAGTGTAGTTCAACTTCCCTTATGGCAGAATATGTTTATCCTCTTTGTGAACATGTGGTGTCAATTAGTACCGTTTTTTCAGTGATCCGTTCATGTAATTTTCACCTCTGTTTTACCTTTCACCCCAAGTGGAATTAGTTTCCGTAGATGTTTGAAGATATTTGACACTCAGGTTATTCCCTGGCATTGGTGTGATATATAATTTTTAATGCAATTTGTACAGAAGACAGCAACCCTTTCTGAAAACTATTATCCAGAATATATACTGAGGGAAACAAATAAGGGAACACGAAAGTTCAAATGTTCCTTTATTGTTTTCCAGGTTTCTTCTTAACTTTGTGCTGCATTGTGGGTGAAATTCTGGGAATGTATAAAGGAACACTACAATCAAGTGATGTTCCCTTATTTGTTTCCCTCAGTATATTATTAATAGTGCATATTATAAGCCAGTACGTTTTCTTTGCCATTAAATGTTTCTAAATGTGCACAGATACACATGTCATGTACACATCCATTAGATGATGAGTGAGTGAGTTTAGTTTTACGCCACTTTTAATGACCTTGAGATAATGGTTTCTTAATCAAGGGATAAATGACATGCCTATTGAAAGGATTTCTGACACTTTCCATGAAACCAAAAGAGGAAAGTATTTGATGAAAACAAAGCGATGTTGTAGTATGTCCCTTGTGTAATGAAATCATTGTCATTGTTGTCATCATCTTCATCATCATCACAGCGGTGGGGTAGCCAAGTGGTTAAAGCGTTCGCATGTCACAAAAAAACCCACTGGGTTCGATTCTTCACATGGGTACACGATATTGCTGGAATATTGCTAAAAGTGGCGTAAAACCACTCACTCACTTCCTCATCAACATGATATTGTCATCATCATCATCATCATCATCATCATCATCATCATCATCATGTTGTGACCCGTGAAGGTTCGGGTTAGAATATTGGCCTTCAGTAACCCATGCTTGTCGTAAGAGGCGACTAACAGAATTGGGTGGTCAGGCTCACTGACTTGGTTGACACATGTCATCGGTTCCCAATTGCGCAGATCGATGCTCATGATGTTGATCACTGGATTGTCTGTTCAAGACTCGATTATTTACAGACCGCCGCCATATAGCTGGAATATTGCTGAGTGCGGCATAAAACTAAACTCACTCACTCACTCACTCATGATGTTGTAGTGTATACTGGTTTGTCATATGCTGAAACGACCATTATCTAACCTTAAATGTAACTTGTGTTCTGAAATCATCATGATGTAAGTTAGTAGGGTCAAGTGTTATCAGGAACCATCATGATGTAACTACAGATATGATATTCTTTATGTGTCAACATGTAAACATGGCAAATATTGACACCAAAGCGATGATACCCTCAGCAACTGGGAATGAAATATGAACACAGAACAGATGATCTGCTTGCTAAAAAAACCCAGTTTGTCGGCATTTGGATGATTATTCCCACTGTTAGTTAGAAAACAGGAATGTTGAATATGGAAAATTCTAACCACTACGTACAAGTAACAAAATCCCTCCCATAAGAGGAAATTTCCACTTAAAGCAGAGCTCATAGTGTGGTATTATAAGCACATTGCTGTTTGCACCATCAAACACTGGTGACACCAGGTGTTCGTAGAAAAGTAAGCATATCCTGCATACCAGTGGCACTATCACAAACACAAGTATGGGCAAGGCAATTTTTTTCCTGACAAAAAGGAACATGATACAAGAGCATATAGAAATTCCATCAGACATAATTTTTCTTTCACTTGTGTATCAGATTTGGAAATGTCGTCCACGTGTATCATAAAACAAACCAAACCTGGAGCGCCGAAGTGATGTTTTAGTCACACATGGATAGCAACACAGGTCTGCTACTGGATGTCTGATTGCATCTGCTGAGAACTACTGTTGTAAGAACCAAAACATGGACTAGATCGTTACATGTAGATTGTAACCTCATTTACTGGAATAACTTGTTGTTAATTAGCGGGTATGATGGAAAACACGTCCCACTGTTACGCAACACTTATGGCAACAAGAACATGTAATTGCTGTACATAGTCAGATCTAGATTGAATCAGTTGCGGGACTGGGTGCAAAGTGATCTTAGCGCTAAGGTGATCATATGACAGTCGTTGCACCAAAGTTGCGTCTTTTAGTGGCACTCTGGCCAATAAGTATTCTTGGGAGAGCTGGGAATTGTCAAAGATGTATTCTTTGGGGAAATTGCTTCAAAAGATCAACATAGGTTTTCTGAAAGGCAGGGCAGTGGGGTAGCCTGGAGGTTAAAGTGTTTGCTCGTTATGCTAAAGACCCCAGTTTGATTCCACACATGGGCACAATGTGAGAAGCCGGTTTCTGGAGTCCCCTGCCATAATGCTTCTGAAATATTGCTAAAAGCGGCATAAAACCATTCTCTGAAAGGAGGACTTGAACCATTTTAGTTTTTGATCATGTTGTATATTTTTCAGAGTTATATTTTTTCCAGTAGACAATAGTTGCAGCGGGGTGAGGTGAGCTTTAATGTCTTGTCCAGACTTATCTTGGTGAGGTGAAGTGTATTTTATAAGTTAGATTCAGCGCTAAATGTAGGTGAACTGAGGTGGGTTAAACATTTTGTTTAGCCCCATATCTAGGTGAAGTAAAGTGAAGGCTGATATCATGTTCAGTGCTATGTCTTGGTTGGCTGACGTGGGGGTTAACTTTTGCATCATCACTGGTTGAGTTTGGTTGAAATGAGGTTTAAGATTGTGTTCAATAGTATATCTTGGTGAGACTTGTTGGCTTGAGATGTATGATATCAAGTTCAGATTGTGTTTAAGATTGTGTTCAATAGTATATCTTGGTGAGACTTGTTGGCTTGAGATGTATGATATCAAGTTCAGATTGTGTTTAAGATTGTGTTCAATAGTATATCTTGGTGAGACTTGTTGGCGTGAGATGTATGATATCAAGTTCAGATTGTGTTTAAGATTGTGTTCAATAGCATATCTTGGTGAGACTTGTTGGCGTGAGATGTATGATATCAAGTTCAGATTGTGTTTAAGATTGTGTTCAATAGCATATCTTGGTGAGACTTGTTGGCGTGAGATGTATGATATCAAGTTTAGATTGTGTTTAAGATTGTGTTCAATAGCATATCTTGGTGAGACTTGTTGGCGTGAGATGTATGATATCAAGTTTAGATTGTGTTTAAGATTGTTCAATAGTATATCTTGGTGAGACTTGTTGGCGTGAGATGTATGATATCAAGTTTAGATTGTGTTTAAGATTGTGTCAAATAGTATATCTTGGTGAGACTTGTTGGCGTGAGATGTATGATATCAAGTTTAGATTGTGTTTAAGATTGTGTTCAATAGCATATCTTGGTGAGACTTGTTGGCGGAGATGTATGATATCAAGTTTAGATTGTGTTTAAGATTGTTCAATAGTATATCTTGGTGAGACCTGTTGGCTGTGAGATGTATGATATCAAGTTTAGATTGTGTTTAAGATTGTGTTCAATAGCATATCTTGGTGAGACTTGTTGGCGAGATGTATGATATCAAGTTCAGATTGTGTTTAAGATTGTGTTCAATAGCATATCTTGGTGAGACTTGTTGGCGGAGATGTATGATATCAAGTTTAGATTGTGTTTAAGATTGTTCAATAGTATATCTTGGTGAGACTTGTTGGCGTGAGATGTATGATATCAAGTTTAGATTGTGTTTAAGATTGTGTTCAATAGCATATCTTGGTGAGACTTGTTGGCGTGAGATGTATGATATCAAGTTTAGATTGTGTTTAAGATTGTTCAATAGTATATCTTGGTGAGACTTGTTGGCGTGAGATGTATGATATCAAGTTTAGATTGTGTTTAAGATTGTTCAATAGTATATCTTGGTGAGACTTGTTGGCGTGAGATGTATGATATCAAGTTTAGATTGTGTTTAAGATTGTGTTCAATAGTATATCTTGGTGAGACTTGTTGGCGTGAGATGTATGATATCAAGTTTAGATTGTGTTTAAGATTGTTCAATAGTATATCTTGGTGAGACTTGTTACGGAGATGTATGATATCAAGTTTAGATTGTGTTTAAGATTGTGTTCAATAGCATATCTTGGTGAGACTTGTTGGCTTGAGATGTATGATATCAAGTTTAGATTGTGTTTAAGATTGTTCAATAGTATATCTTGGTGAGACTTGTTGGCGTGAGATGTATGATATCAAGTTTAGATTGTGTTTAAGATTGTGTTCAATAGCATATCTTGGTGAGACTTGTTGGCGTGAGATGTATGATATCAAGTTTAGATTGTGTTTAAGATTGTTCAATAGTATATCTTGGTGAGACTTGTTGGCGTGAGATGTATGATATCAAGTTCAGATTGTGTTTAAGATTGTGTTCAATAGCATATCTTGGTGAGACTTGTTGGCGGAGATGTATGATATCAAGTTTAGATTGTGTTTAAGATTGTTCAATAGTATATCTTGGTGAGACTTGTTGGCGTGAGATGTATGATATCAAGTTTAGATTGTGTTTAAGATTGTGTTCAATAGTATATCTTGGTGAGACTTGTTGGCGTGAGATGTATGATATCAAGTTCAGATTGTGTTTAAGATTGTGTTCAATAGCATATCTTGGTGAGACTTGTTGGCGTGAGATGTATGATATCAAGTTTAGATTGTGTTTAAGATTGTTCAATAGTATATCTTGGTGAGACTTGTTGGCGTGAGATGTATGATATCAAGTTTAGATTGTGTTTAAGATTGTGTTCAATAGTATATCTTGGTGAGACTTGTTGGCGTGAGATGTATGATATCAAGTTCAGATTGTGTTTAAGATTGTGTTCAATAGCATATCTTGGTGAGACTTGTTGGCGTGAGATGTATGATATCAAGTTTAGATTGTGTTTAAGATTGTTCAATAGTATATCTTGGTGAGACCTGTTAACGTGAAATGTAGTATAACATCAAGTTCAGCACAATATATAGCATTGTTCAAATTTCCGTTCCTTATACCCTTCTATCTGTCAGCGCTATATTCATGTCCATGCATTTCTTCTACCAGGCCTCCCAAAAGACTGCATTATGCATGAATTTCACATAAAATATTACTATTATCCAATGAATTTGAATTGAATCTTTGAAGGGCTTTTAGAAGTGGAATGCATAAGGAAAGCAAGATTTATGGTTGTCAACTTTTTTATTGTGAATAGCACGAAGTTTCACCTGATGGATGAGCAAGCATACTTTCCGAAACATCGTGTTATTCATAATAAAGAAGTTGACATCCATAAATCTTGCTTTCCAAATTTGAATTGCTCGCATACCCAGTGTGGCCTTCCCAGCTTGCGACCTGAACATGTTACCTCGCCTTCAATTACTATTTGAATGCTGGCATCAGCTATTCATAAACTCTACTATGGTGAATAATACCCAAGTGTTGTCTCTTCTCTCGCATATTGAATCAACACATGTATCTCTTGTGTGCTTCTACAGCTGAATCACTGAGTGAGTGAGTGAGTTTGGTTTTATGCCGCTTTTAGTAATGTGCCAGCAATATCATGGTGGGGTACACCAGAAATGGGCTTCGCACATTGTACTCATGTGGGAAATCTCGTGAAAAACAAATTTAGAGTTATCTCCCTTTCATCGATTTGCATTCGCAAAACATCGGTAATTTCCGTACATCATATGTGATTCAATGATATTCGAGATAAAGAATTATTACTACGAAGTACTAAATGTGTTCAGCATTCCCAGAAGGGTACATAGAAAATGTTACTCGCTTGTAAGCGGGGTACATTGAAAATTATAGAAGTGCGCTCAGCCAATCAAAAAACAACATTTATGTGTGAAGCAAGATAAATGTATATGACAGCATGATATCTTCTTTAACAGCAAAAATTACAATGACTTAAACATACTGTCTACTTAATGGTTGATAAAGAAATTTGTACACAACAGGGATTTACAGGACGCGAATTCCTGTGTCCTATACGCATAAAAATTAGCAGTGGACGCAACAAAATTTATTAGCGCATCCACAGGTACTCAGAAAAAGTCCAAATACTTTTGTAAAAATTCCAATCAAGTAACAACAAGTTATCACTGAGTTTGCTACTAGCTGAGTTATGGTATCATTTGCAATTTAATCACTGTAACAATTAAAGTATTGATTATGATACACAATAGAATAACAGTATTAGTAATAATATTTAAGTGTCTGGGACCCCCATTTTGTTGTCCTGGACCCCTGAAAATTGTAAGCATGAGTCCCAGGGACCCTCAAATACAGGACTCGAGGTAAATCCCTGACACAACAATTTGAATATGAATGTACATGGAATGTTTGCTTTCTGTAATGTTAATGACTTGACAGATGGTCGTGGCACGGGGCTGTGACGATGAAGTTTGCTGATTGTTGATGAGCTTGGTGATTTGATGACAGACACTGCACGTTCTGCAGTTCAGGTGTAACAGGAATTTCTAACCAGTGCCAAGAACATATACCTAATTAGCTCTGAGGCCTGTCCCTCGGTATATGGTCTCTGCCAGTGCCAAGAACATATAGTTTTTGTGACTAGCAGTATGTTTGGCAAACATTTAAGCTTTCTTATTGTTGAAGTTGACATGATTTGACTGTGGGTAGATTTCACTTAATGTTTACTTGCTGCAATCAAAACAAGTGAAGGAACGGCTAGGTATGTTTATGGAAACACAACTTGGCAACGTTTTAGGAACGGAGTTTGCTGGACTTTGTTTGTGTGTGAAATTAAGCCATATTTTAGAACTTTTACATGTGTAACTTGTGTGATGTACACAGGATTAACTCGTGGGGTAGCCCAGGGGTTAAAGCATCAACTTTTCACTCTTGGGTACAATGTGTGAATTCCATTTCTGGTATTGCTGGGATGATGGGTTAGCCTAGTGGTTAAAGCGTCAGTTCATCACGCTGAAGGCCAGGGTTCAGTTCTCCAAATTCTCACAATGTGTGAAGCTCATTCCTGAAGTCCCATGTCGTGATATTCCTGGAATATTGCTAAAAGTATCTGAAAACCCAACTCACTCACTCACCCTGGTATTGCTAGGATATTGCTAATAGCAGCGTAAACAAAAATTATTTACTTTTGGCTACTATCAGGAGTTCATAACTTTTTGAATGTTCCTGATATTGTTTCAATTACAGCAAGATCCATGAAGATCCGGGGTAGTATAGGTCTTCAGCAACCCATGCTTGCCACAAAAGGTGACTATGCTTGTCGTAAGAGGCGACTAACGGGATCGGGTGGTCAGGCTCACTGACTTGGTTGACACATGGCATCGGTTCCCAATTGCGCAGATCGATGCTCATGCTGTTGATCACTGTATTGTCTGGTCCAGACTCGATTATTTACAGACCGCTGCCATATAGCTGGAATATTGCTGAGTGCGGCGTAAGACTAAACTCACTCACTCAATTACAGCAAGCAACAGGTGCAAATCAAGGTTAGGACTGATCTTCAGCAAACCCATGCTTGTTTTATGAGGTGTCTAACAAGATCAGGGGGTCATATCCCAATTGTGAAGATCGATGCTCATGATGTCAGTCATTCTAGTGACATCACCAGTGTCTGGTCCTGACTTGATTATTTGCAGAGAGACATCATGTAGATGGAACATCACTGATTTCATCATTAAACTACAAACAAACAATCAAATGATATTCTCGTAACACAACCAAACAATGGCTGGGTCATCGGTACTTTCTCTGCCATAAAATAGAGTGAGTGAGTTTTACTCATCTTTTAGCATTATTCAAGCAATATCATGGCAGGGGACACCAGAAATGGGCTTCACACATTGTACCCATGTGGGTAATGGACTGTTACCCAGGTCTTCAGCGTGATCATAGAATAGAAAAACGCAATAATTGCAAGATGGAAGCACAGGCTTTTTGACATATTTAGCTTGTATTATTTGCCACTAAATTGACTGACCCAAACAAGTAAGATGGAAATGATTATTGAGGAAAACCACATATTTTCTATGTTAGTGTTAATCAGGATTCTTCCCAAGGTTTGCACAAAATGTTCACAGTTTAGAACTAGCTTCCACAGAACTTACGTTTATTGATTTGTATACTTAAATATATCTGGTTGGCATGTTGTGTAATTCTGGATATCATTTTGCATTTATAAATCCATAAACACACCCCAAAAAATGCTTAAGTCATTTCTTTTAAATACACTACACTGATATATGTATTCACAAAGACATCAAATCTTTAGACAACTGTATGAAATTCATGAAATCACACAGAACAATAACAGAACACAATCCTGTCCGTTCTTTTATAAAACAGTAGTTTGTTCGTGAGAATTGCTTAACATAATTTTTGTTTGGTGAATGGAAACATGAAATAACACTGTGGAGTCACTTGTAAGTTATTTATAATTTATGAAGTAATGAACGTTTGTTGTTGTTTTTGTTGTTGTTGTTTGATGCATACAGCAACATTCGGCTATATGGCAGCCTAAAGCATTGGCCTTCATCCCACTTTTCGATTCAATTCAATTCAATGTCGCTAAGGTGTGTCCTCTGGCTTTAATGTATTGAAGTTTTAGAAAGAATTTTATGTCTCTGTTGACATTTTTTAAATTCATGACTTCTTAAGACAAATATGCACATTTTTCACTTTGTAAAATGACTGAAATATTTAGGCATTTTACAAATGACCAGGGATTGAGATAAAGAACTTTGACAATGGGCATTTTCAGGATTATTAGCCATTTTCTGAATTTAGAATGGGCCACTGCCCTTGTATCAATAGCAAACCTCAAAATTTTGATTGGCCATTTTTTATTCTAATGTGCAAAATGGCCCATGGCCCCTGCATTTCCCAATCCCTAATGACCATCATGTGTGATTATTCATCTTGATATATGCTATTCCATAAATAAAATATACAAGTTGTCCATATGTATGTTGATCATGGATCATGTAAACAAAAGTTCCATCAAAGTTACAGTTATTTGAGAAGTGTCTACTGGCTTACCTGTTGATGCAAACACCCAAATCTCTGCCTTCATACCTAGCCACAACAACCTCCACCACCTGCCTACAACTGTGGCCACTTGCTGAGCAATGCAGTGAGAGTTGTGTTGGTCACTGAACCGTGATAATTAATGTTTAAAGGTCACATGCAACCAAAAAATCAAACATAATTAAAACACAATTATCACTTCTTCATGACATATAATATGCATTGCTGATTATGAAAAAACAAATAAACAAAATTATAAGCGTATAATCGCAAATCAAAAGTGCAATATTTTGTACTTGGGTTTACCTCCCTCGAAACGAAGCAGCCGGGATACCGAACCCAGTCAGAGCGGGTGTGTGTGCACTCAAGTGTAACGGCTGGTTCATTAGCAGATGCCTCCTTCACGGCTCATTGTGTGTGTATATATAGAGATGTTGGGTTTTGTAAATACATGCTCATTTTTTGTGTATAACATTTTGCAATCAACAGACATCATAACATGTCATGTGTTCAAGTATCACACCTGCCTGTCTGTGTAATTACATAATGTAACAGAGACCGAACTCGGGCCATAAATCAATGCGTTTTGTGTATGGTGTATAGCCTGATTGGTGTTAAGTTCAAATTGCATGTGGTCAGTGATCGCAGTTGTGTATTGAATATTGTCATTAGCAGACAGGCAGGCAGACACACAGGTGTCAATAAAACAAGACATTGAGTTTTGTCTGTGACAGCGACATATCTATATCACAGTTAGAAATTGTGTCAACGCTAAATATTGACATTGCTTTTAAGTATCGAACTGAGAAAGTGACTCGGTAAGAAGAATGTGTGGTGAAATAGACAAATTAAATTATATAAACAGTTTATGTACTGTCATAACATATAAAAAGCTCGCGCCTGTGAGATATCAACAAAACATTATGAAAATAGCTCACACCAAAGCCTTCACCGAGTATTCACCAGACAGCCCGCTTCCAAGTTGCGCGAACCTATTTCACTGCGCACGTGCTATGAGCGCAGCCCAGCTGTTGAAACCCGTATTCCCCAGAAAAGTCTGGGGAAAATTAGTGAAACGTTTGAACTCCGATTTCGCGCGTTTTTTTCATCGCGTTATTTTTCAACTTTATAAGTTGAATTTGCATTTTTGACGCTTTGTTTCGGTAAGTCCATACCGAAAGGTATCAGAATCTGCATTGTTGTGTTTTACATTGCATGTGACCTTTAATATAAATGCAAGTTAACTGTTATGCGGAACTGGTTAGAAATGTTCAAGTTAGGCGGCGTAGTTGTCATAGCTTCATTGTTTATTGCAACCTTTGAATGAACATTTAGTTCGAATGGCTGGTTCACCTGTTGTTATGACATGTTTAAAATCACTCAATTACTTGTCATTACTTGTTTTCAAGTCAGTAATTGTAAGTTGTGAATCCTGTGATGCACACTGACTGTCAGCCATCAAATAATTCCTTTGAAACTGAAAAAGAGTCCCAATTGGGTGGGAGATTCAGAACCTGAACCCAAGGAGATCAAGACTGCCAGCCATCCTGGCACTAATCTTTAGTCTCTGAATATATATAATTTGACAGAACAAATAATTTCTTTGAAACTGAAAAGGAGTCCTAATGGGACGGGGAGATTCTTAGGGAATGGAGATAAACCTTAGGAAATCTAGACTTGCTTCATTTAGGGCTTTAGCACTCCAGAAGGGCTGAGAAGAAGGGAAATAATGTGGTTCAGGGAATGTGAGACTGAGCCATCCTGCACCAGCTGTATAACTACGTCCCTGCTCATCTTACTGTTGTGTATATTGGGTATAGAAATCTTAGTCCAGGGTCAGATAAAAGGTATTTATTACCTACGAGGGCGAACATATCGGGGTTCGTTTTTTTCATACAATGCCCTAGGGCAAAATATCACTTTGTCATGGTGACGTGACGTCTTCTGTGTCTTCTGCGACGTTGCATTCTACATGCGGCGGCGGCGGGTTGACAGCCTGTGTTTGAAAGTAGATTTGGGTTTATTTTCCTCAATTTGACGACTTTGGTAATAAACAGAATATTATATTCGTGCCCATATCATACTATGTTTACGACACTCATGCCTAAATGTCGGTATATCCCCTCGCTCTCGCTCGGGAAATACCAACATTTAGGCACTCGTGTCATAAACATGGGCACTCATATTATATCCTCTATGTCTTACCCTTCGTCTAAGGTTAGCTTGGTTTCGGCTAGGTGTTTCGCTACCACTATGTATCACTATGTACTGACCCACTTGACACTGTTGACTGTTGTGCGTGCGTGCATGTGCGTGCGTGTACACAGCACTCTTGTAAATGCCATGTATTATATTTGGGATTACACTCTCTCTGTAAAGTACGGTTATTAATACTTTTTGGGGTTGAGTTCCATCTAGAATCTTACATATATTGCAGGACACTGACTCAGAAATTTTATGGCTGCTAAAGTACTATCCGAGATTCGAACACTCACCCTCGGTCACACCAAAACGTCAGACACCTAAGCCGCTCAGCCACCACGACTTTTACAAAAAATGGAAGTCAGACAACTGGTAGTCTAGACCTCGATTTTTGTGGAAACTGTGGTGGCTGAGTGGGTTAGACGTCTGACTTTGAGCGCTGGCGATTAGGTGCTTGACTGTGAGGGTGTGGTTTCAAATCCCGGATGGGACTCACTTTACTGACAAAGTGTATTCCCAAATATAACATGTTACATTTGACTGCCTCCGTAATGGGATTGTGTATTCATGCTATATATGCCTCCATCTGTAAGCACATATTGACATGGTCATGTCTTCCAAGGAGTGAGTGAGTGAGTATGGTTTTACTCCACTTTTAGCAATATTCCAGCAATATCATGGTGAGTTACACCAGAAATGGGCTTCACACATTGTACCCATGTGGGGAAACAAAATCTTTCTAGGAACATGTTCCATCTGCATGGCTGATGCTTTGAGACATCTGAACAGCACATGTTGACATGAAAGTCAGTTCTTGAATACAAATTTATAACAAACATGGACGTGGAAGAATATAAAAGTGGAAATTCATCTCCAATGTCTTCATGTTCTATACATCAGTTTGTACTCTATTTGTTACTTACAGTAAGTATGCTGGATCTCCTCTACACACAGAGGTTTGTTGAGCTGATCAAATGGTTTATTACATTTATTGTTCATTGCCTTTAGGAAAATAGTTTTTGTTTGACCGCATTAAATACTACTATCCTGACCCTTTGAAGCAGCCAATCAGATAAAGAGGCTTTGGCCAGTTAACAGGGTCGTTCTGTTGCTGAATGGAACGAATCTTTGATGACTTCTGTCATCAAATAGATAATATTAAGTATGCATATTCTTATTTGAGAAAGTCCATCTTGTATTGATGTAGCCTTTGATAAGCAGCTGGAAAATAATATGCCCCATACGTAAATAAGTTTTTCTTGAACAAAGAAGTTAACTCTCTGTTGTTGACTGGGGAAGGAATGGATTCTCATCCAAACAGGATACAGGGATGGCAGTTTGTTTTTCATTAGACTTATTTGACAGAAATGAGTTTCATTGTTTTTATGTGATTATCAGGACTATTTGGATTTATTAGGGTGTAACTGTATGGGATTCACATAGCTGAGTTTCATGTGGGCCTTGATCACTGCATCACGCTGTCTTCAGTCACCATGTTAACGCACTGTGATACTACTCAAATGATATTCCGTTAAAGGTCACATGCAACCAAAAAATCAAACATAATTAAAACACAATTATCACTTATTCATGACATATTTTATACATTGCTGGTATCAGAATCTGCAAAGTTGTGTTTTACGTTGCATGTGACCTTTAACGAACCTCCATCACACGCTTATGTCCCAGGTAAAGCAAGCATCCATTTTTGCATCAGCAAGTTGTGTAACAAGTCACTGGCAAGGTCATACTGATATCATCTGTATTGAATTTCTTTTGGAAAATCTGGAACAATTCTCATGTGTTAGACAATGCTAATAACGATGTGGTCTTATTTTTGTGTGGGAGTACTGTCTCGGGAAGAGTTGAACCAAACTCACTCACTCACTCACTCACTCACTCGCTCTGAACCACATTATTTTCCCGTCAATCCAGCCCTTATTGCTATGTTAAAGCCCTAAATGTATTATTTTCCCATCCATCCAGCCCTTATTGCAATGCTAAAGCCCTACATGTATTATTTTCCCGTCCATCCAGCCTTTATTGCAATGCTAAAGCCCTACATGTATTATTTTCCCGTCCATCCAGCCCTTATTGCAATGCTAAAGCCCTAAATGTATTATTTTCCTGTCCATCCAGCCCTTATTGCAATGCTAAAGCTCTACATGTATTATTTTCCCGTCCATCCAGCCTTTATTGCAATGCTAAAGCCGTAAATGTATTATTTTCCCGTCCATCCATCCCTTATTGCAATGCTAAAGCCCTACATGTATTATTTTCCTGTCCATCCAGCCCTTATTGCAATGCTAAAGCTCTACATGTATTATTTTCCCGTCCATCCAGCCTTTATTGCAATGCTAAAGCCGTAAATGTATTATTTTCCCGTCCATCCATCCCTTATTGCAATGCTAAAGCCCTACATGTATTATTTTCCTGTCCATCTAGCCCTTATTGCAATGCTAAAGACCCACATGTATTATTTTCCTGTCCATCCAGCCCTAATTGCAATGCTAAAGCCCTAAATGAATCAAATCTTCCAGATTTCCTCTGGTTCTGATTTCCCATCTCACTGGGGCTCCATTTCAAGGAATTATATGTTTCTAGGAAACTTATATATTCAGAGGCCAAGCTTAACACTATCATGTGCATTGCTTGTGACAAAACATAAACCAAGGATCATTAAGAGTTGTTTTGTTGTTTTATGAATGCAGTAAATGTATCTCTCAGAGACTGAACGTGTGTCAAACTCCCAACTGACAAGTCCCAGTTCTGGCTTCCATTGCTTAAATAGCAATCCCCGCTTCCCCAGAAACAATGTGCAACTTAAGATTGATGCGATGTCTACAGTAATTTGAGTTGAACTGAAGATTACTTTTTCCAGCACAAAACTTGTAACACTATTTTTATTTATTTTTTTCAACAATTTTCAAGCATTGTCACAAGAGACATGGGAAAACAAAAGTAGTATGACTACACATTGAGAAGCCTCAAGGGTCTTTCTCAAACAGCGATACTTTGGGAGAGATTTGAAAGATAAACTCTCGCAGTGCATTTGAAAGAAATAAGGTATGACAGAAGTAAATATATACAGACTCTGGGGATTTATTTGTAATATTCTGAATTCTGAAAATAATTAGAGATGAGAGCAGTATGTGAGTGTTAATTGATGCATTCTAAGCCCAACGTTGATGACAAGGTGAAACATGTTGATGCAGGCTTCATATACTGATAGAAACAAATAAAGGATCACAGGAAATTCAAGCGTTCCTTTAATATTTTCCAGTTTTCATCACTGCTTTGAATAGGACTGTGGTGATGCAAAGTGGAAAATAGTAAAGGAACGCTTGGATTTTCCTGTGATCCTTTATTTGTTTCTCTCAGTATATGAAGCCATTGAGGTATATCCTCTAACGTTTTAGTCAGTTAAGCAACTTTTGTTTTTCACTGTGGCCTTGCGAAAATGGACATACCTGAAGAACTTATGATAATCTAGAAGCCTGATTCTACATTTGTTATTGTTTGTTTGTTGTTCACGCACTCCGCAAGTTGTCAAGTCTGGAACAGACAGTCCAGTGATTGAGTAAGTGATTGAGTTTAGTTTTACACAATATTCCAGCTATATGGCGGCGGTCTGTAAATAATCGAATTTTGACCAGATAATCAACAGCATGAGCATCGACCTACGCAATTGGGATAAGATGACATGTGTTAATCAAGTCAGCGAGCCTGACCACCCGATCCTGTTAGTCGCCTCTTATAACAAGCATGGGTTACTGAAGACTTACTGAAGACCAATGCTAACCCGGATCTTCATGGGTTCCAGTGATTGACATCATGAGCATTTATCTACACAATGAATATGACTGACTGACTGAGTTTGGTTTTACGCCGCTTTTAGCAATATTCCAGCAATATCACGCCGGGGACACCAGAAATGGGCTTCATACATTGTACCCATGTGGGGATTCGAACACGGGTCTTCGGCGTGACGAGCCAACGCTTTAACCACTAGGCTACTCCACCGCCCCCACAATGAATATGATGTGACATGTGTCAACAAGTCTAATTACCCAATCCCGTTATAGTCGCCACTAACGAATAGCATGGGTTGCTGATTACCAATTAATACCTGGATTTTCATGGCTGCATTCTGAACACACACCAAGAAAGTTAGTTTTATTGTGCAGAGACTAATGTGTCCGTGGCAGATCATAAAGTCCATAATGTTGTCCAAATGCTGAGTTTGTAAATAATGTCTTTTCAACAACCATCCACTGCAATTAAATGAATGATAGGTGTCTTATCAGTGAATACTTTCATAACAACACGTTTTTTGTCCCTTCATTATATACTACTCAAAACAAGTTAAGGATCACTGAATCTTTCATAGCATTTTTCTCATCCCCATGATTGTCGTTAGAGGTGAATAATAATCGGGTGGTCAGGTTTGCTGACTTAGTTGACATATCTCATGGTATCCAAACTGCATAAGTCGATGCTCATGCTGTTGATCACTGGATTGTCTGATCCTGATTCAGTTATTTACAGACCGCTGCCATATGGCTGGAATGTTGCTGAGTGCAACAACAAACAAAGCACAATAGTGTAGTTTTAGTGGGACCGTATTTTGGCTGCATTCTGAGATATATATTAGACCCATGGCAGCACTTTATCAGAAGATAGATATATAGTTGTTAGGGCAATAGCTCTGGCTTCTCCTCATACTTTGTTCTTTCAGCTGAAGCGACATATCCTGACAGAGAAAATGACATGTATCCTACATCTGCTGCTTAATGGAAGTTCTCAAGTGATCCGTGATCTGTCTTTGTGTTCTTGGTTTCCTTGAATTGTATATCCTGTTAGTCGTAAATATATTTTGTTAGGTTAAAAAGATTAAATGTATGTTATTACAAGGTATATCGCCAGCTGATAAACCTGATATGAAAGAAATGACTTGAGGCGACATGGGCTTTAACATCATGTCCCCAAACCTTTTACGAAGGAAGTGAAGTGAGGCAAATTGGGATATAACATCATGTATGTTCTTGGTTATTGTACTACTGTGCGACTACTTGTACTGAGTTACATATTAATCTTGACAAATGCTGGCTTTACTGTATACGTATATATTAACTTTTGACTTTTCTGAAGAACGTTTATCATTATGGAGTAGCTTTTATTGTGTTTTTACACTTAAATAAACTTAATACAGTCTCTATAATATTCATTATAATAGATGACACTCTGCAGGATTTTTAAAAATGAAAATAAACAAATATGGTGATTTGAAACTGCATTCATTTAATATCTACATGACAGGTCGGGCTTGCCAGGCACGATTTTAACTAAAATGGATTTAACTAGACTAGAGAATGTCGTTGGGACGTGCCTTAGTGTCAAACCCTGCAACCCTTTAATGTCATTACAAGCCAGAATAACAAATACCATCGCTAAAGTTCTTTCGATATGAGTCTTTGATCAAGATTGACCCACCGACCCTCCTGGCAGATGCTCATTCCACTAGACAATGAAGGTGGCATCTGATAAGGAAATCCTATCAGCAGTCAAAAAACATATTTCAATGAAGCAGAATACTCCTGTTACAATGCTGTCCCAATTCTATAGCTGGAGCTAAACCAGAGGCAGATCCACAAGGAAGTAACAGGTTGGTTTTTTAAGAAAGCACCAGTAAAAATTCTAAATGTTCAAGTAAGGATAAAGAAGACGTCTCATGTTCAAGGTTGCAGTTGCACAAGGTGAACACAGACAGCATCATCAAGACACATCTTCCTGCTTGGTGACAGATGGTTTTATAAACTGTCCATGGTCTGGTGCTTCTTTGCAGTCTAGAACAAGACCTTTAATAATTCATAGCAAACACTTCATACAGAGCTGAATATTGACGGAGACTTTTTAATGCAGAGTGAATATTATACAGATTTACAATACCACAGCTTTCACCATACTAGGGGACCGTTCATAATTAATGGCTATGGGGGTGGGGGTGATGATAATTTTTATGAAGAAGTATGTACAATGTGAATTACAAAATAAGTGACCCCCCTGCATTTCATGTACAAAATCAATGAACTCCCTCCCCTTCCGATAATTTCTAAGCATATTTTTAAACATATTTTTATGTACAAAATTGCTGACACCCCTAGTATGTGTGTACAAAATTGATGACCCCCTGGCGCCCCAGAACAAAATGGTTGACCCCCCTTAAAATCATCATCTCTCTTTCTCTCTTATCCCAAAAGTGACAAGCCACCTCCAGCAGCTCAATATCAGGTGTTTTTTAATACATAAAGTATATCATGGAAATTACCACTAAGTGTCAATAAGGCATACAGATAAGATGTTGATTTCTTTCTACGAAACTGTTTTTTCCACCAGTTTCAGTGAAGACCATGACTTTGTTTCACAGGTTTTCACGATGTCGTTGAGGCTGAAGGAGTCGTTGTCGGCTCAGGTACTACAGATGTGTACCCCAGGTACGTTTCTGTATACAGAAATGTACCCTAAGCAGCGAACAAGTCCATATACCTCAATCTGTCACTGAAGCCATATGTAGCTCCTGTTCGAGTGATTGCGAGCGGTATTGTGCATTGAGAAATATTCGTTACTGTGTATTTCTGTATACTGAAATTTATCGGGGGTACCTGTAGTACCCGTGCCGACAACAAAATGTTGTAAATACACAGGAGCACGCATCCTTAGAAACAACAATCAAAATAACATTGTTATCCCCCTCAACGCATTTTGCGGTGGTTATTAAAATGGACTCCGTCCGTGCGTCCGTCCGTCCGTGCACATTTGTCTTTTCCGGAGCTGAACTCTAAAACCGTTCAATATTTCTTCACCAAACTTGGCACATACATGGATCTGGTGGTGTACTGGTGCCTTTTGGTAGTTTTGGAATTCTGAATAAAATAGTTTTAGCGTTTCCATGTCAACAAGTTTGACTTAGACTGAAATTGTGGTAGTGCTCTTTTCCGGAGCTGAACTCTAAAACTGTTCACTATTTCTTCACCAAACTTGGCACATAGATAGATCTGGTGGTGTACTGGTGCCTTTTGGTAGTTTTGGAATTCTGAATAAAATATTTTTGGCGTTTCAATGTCAACAAGTTTGACTTAGACTGAAATTGGTGGTTGTGCTCTTTTCCGGAGCAGAACTCTAAAACCTTTCAATGTTTCTTCACCAAACTTGGCACATAGATTGGTCTGGTGGTGTACTGGTGCCTTTTGGTAGTTTGGGATTTCTGAATAAAATATTTTTGGCGTTTCCATGGCAACAAGTTTGACTTAGACTGAAATTGGTGATAGTGCTCCTTTCTGGAGCAGAACTTTCAAAACCTTTCAATACTCTCCTTCCACTTTTCTATATACACACCTAAATATTTGACATAATCATAACTCATAGACATAATCATGAAGACTATTTTGCCATTGCGGGGGATATTGATGACTTTGTCTTCTTGTTGAAAATAGAACTTCATTCAGAGTGCGTGAGTTTATAGTTTTGACCTGCTTTTAGCAATGTTCCAGCACTGGGGGACACCAGAAATGGGCTTCACACATTGTACCCTATGCGAATAAAACCCAGGTCTTCAGCATGTCGAACAAACACTTTAACCACTTGGCTACCCCACCACCCCAACTTCATTCAGAACTTCTCAAAATATCATCAAAACCAAACTGACTTATCCAGAACATTTTATAGAGTAAAATGACAAATGAGACATCGGTTTGATTTGTTGTTGTTGTTATTTTGTAAATAGTTATATGAGAGAAAAGTACCGCGGTATGTTTTTGTAAATAGTTATATGAGGACAGTATGTTTTTGAGGACTGGTTTTTGCCTGGACAAATAACTTATTCTAATATAGAAAATGATAACTTGGTGTTGGCCGCAAACATATTCATCAAGCAAATCTTAATTGACAAGTGAGGTTCCTCGATCAAATTACTGGATAATTTACTGATGACAGATGGTAGATTGTATTATGAATATGATACATAAACATTAAACGTAAACATTAACCAATATTACATACAGAACTAAATACATGTAGTTAGGTCAGCAACCAATGTTAATTGACAAGTTTTAATGTAACATATAGGTTTCATTTTTCAATTGTAAAAAACAATACAATGGGAGAAATAGGTGGAAGCAGCAACTGACAGGCCTTATCACAAATATGCAACTGATGAATGTTGAGAATTCGTCACTGTTGAGTCTTGAAGGAGCTTATATGTGCAAATATCTTCACTCTTGAATCCAGGGGTGAGTGAGTGAGTTTAATTTTAGGCCATTCCAGCCAGACACCAGAAATATGCTTCACATGTTGTACCCATGTGGGGAATCAAACCCGTGATGAGCAAACTCTTTATATAATTAACTCATTAAGGCCGAGAGCCACATATATGGGGCAAATTAATCAGCTCCTCACAGCGAGTGACATGTTTATGGGGCAGGTAATTGGCAGTTTCTCACAGCAAGAGCCACATATATTCGTCAACAGAAAGCACCTCTAATTCAGCAAGAGACGCACAAGCGCACTGTACCTATTATTTCAACCAATTTAGTAGTACTGAGCAAATATTAACTTTCTTGCAAGAGATGCTACCTTTAGTGCCAATCAGAAGAAGTATTTAAAGTGTTTTGATAGCAATTGCTAATCATTATCATAGGCTTGTACAGCGTTTGGCAAATCAGGGATAATCTACAACGTTACATAGTCTCCCTGGGCAAATGAACACATGTCGGCGAGAAAGGGGATTATGATGTTTTTACAGAGGTAAGTGTCTGGTACTCTTCATTGGGAATGGATAATAAAATACTTCTTGTGCACATTGATTGAATTAGATGTAATGGTTTCGAGGTTACTGAAGATTATATTTTCTTCAACTTCCTTATAAATAAGAAACAATATACAAAATGTCAAGGACATACAAAGAATTCAAACACAATAGAATAGATTGAATTTATATTTTAGGTATTATTACGTTGTCATGTTTCATATAATGAAACATAATGTATGAACACAAATAATTATACATCCAAGTTCGAATAGATTAGGCATAATTTAACTTACTAATTTGAAGTTTACTGAATTGTAACTAGTTATTTTCCATAATCTAAAGTTGATAATGTTACCTAATCGAATGTTGCGCCTTTGCCTCGAATATATATACATGTCAGTGTTATTACAACAATGAAATTTTTTACTACGATTGTTACAAAACACAGTAAGTTGGTAATTCATAAAATTCTCACACATAGACAGCAGTAATATAATAAGTTATTACATGTAAACCATTCAAAGGTATTTCAAGCATTTTTGTTCAAGCTGTTGAAAGTTTCATGTTGATTTGAATTGTAAGTTTTCTATGCAATTTACATGAGCATTGTGTAAAACATTTGTATTTGATCTCTGTAATTATCAAATCCGGGTGTAGTTATCACGTGTATCAATGAACTCAGTCTCGATTGATCCATCGTCAATAAAAGCTGGATAGTATATCAGTTACGGTATCGATACCGTGCGTATAATCATTCAATCAGATTACAGTAATGAAATAACAGCCTCTGGTAGAATGCATTTGTAGTAACACCCTTGTTGAAAGGTTAGTGTAAACATATTTTATTCAAAATAAATTGAACTAGGATTGGTAAACAAGCCGTACTGGCTTATTTGAATACCTCTCCATTTCATTGATACATGAATAAAACAAATATTTAATAATATGCAGCATGATAGGAAAGCAAGCAACCTGCGTATTAAACATTATTAATCATTTATCAAACCTATGCGATTTTATTATAAAAGTATGGACAGATTGTAGTATGAAAGAAATTACAAGTTCATTTTTGTTTGGATTACCATTTAGGACAGAATTTAATTTATATCCATGTTCGTAAATATACATGCGTTTTCTGATGTCAGAATAATTAGGACAAGTAAAGAAGTAATGTAAAGTATCCTCATAGGGGTGACCACAGGAACAGAATGGATCAACTGAAATGTGCCGTTCAAACTTGCGCTTTCAAATTACTGCACCCAAGTCTGAAGCGTGAGTGGATAATTTGACAGAAGCGTGTACCAAAGTTTTTATCAAATATATTAAACTTGAGTGGTTTTGATGATTGGAATGCAGATCCTTGTGGCACCCCAGCAGTGACTTTCTTTAGATCTGAATTGTAATTGTCTATAGCTACTCTCTGTAATCTATTGTCAAGATAACTGGAAAACCAATCAAGTAACTTACCCTTAATACCATAAGCTTCTAATTTCGCTATGATTCCCTTATGCCAAACCTTGTCAAATGCCTTGCTTATGTCACAGAAAACTGCCCTGACTTCTTTGCCATTGTCTAATGCATGTAGTATAAAATCATACAAGCATGTCAGTTGGTATACAGTACCATCCCCAGGCATGAATCCTGACTGCAAATTGGTCAATACATTATTATCTGAAGAAAAAGTTAAACACATGTTTAAAAATACATTTCTCAAATACCTTTGATAAACAGCTGGTAAGAGCAACTGTCTGTAGTTTTTACATTCATTAAAACTACCTTTTTTATGAATAGGAGTGACAATAGCTTCCTTCCATATTTATGCATGCATGCACATCTGTAATCTTATGAACCTTGTTTGCATTCAGTATAAATATAGGCACGCCAGGCTCCTTCATAAATATTTGAAGGGGGGGGGTTCAACTGCAAATTTATACACTATAATAATTCCGTATAGTGTCATTGCGTGAATTCTGTAATACGTGTACTTTAGTTTAGATATTCATTCGTATCAAGGTGAAGATTATATTTACATGTACAGCAAACCATTATGTTTTATGTACTAGTTGTGTGCGTAAAATCTATTTGAAAAATACTATCTCTACTCAATGGTTGGATTTCATTTCAATTGCTTTGTTTTACGTATCGAAAAACACTAAAATGAGGACAAATAAACTCGCCAAAGTGTCTATCTACTCCTATTTGTCTTATGTGTATATTTCATACATCGTTACCAGTGTGTATGTTTACAATACACAAACTGTTACATGATAGCTTGAGTTGATAAAGCCGAAACCCAGCATATCAACTGGAATCTCTATCCAAGCTGTTGAGTGACCAGATGTGCTCTTCAGAAATTTCGCCCACGCCCCATCACCTGTCCTTTCCTCTGTGACAGGTATCTCATGATACCATTGGTCACAGATAACATATGACCAGCCACTATATTGAACAGTTGAGATACCGAACGTTTTATTCGGGAAATTTGATGACGCCCTATCACGTGACTCTTTTTTTTTATTTCTATGCAAGGAATATGTAGTATACATTTTTTATATGTATGTTTGTATGGTCACGTATGTTTTCTGCATTAAATCTAGATGAAACAAAGTGCCAAGCTATGAATGTGCTCTATGTTAGTCACAGACTAGTGTAACAGTACTTTCATTAAAATAATTCGTATACACTAGAAATGTATCGGCAAAAACGCTATTTTCGTCG
Organism: Haliotis rubra; assembly: GCF_003918875.1. Taxonomy (NCBI): domain Eukaryota; kingdom Metazoa; phylum Mollusca; class Gastropoda; order Lepetellida; family Haliotidae; genus Haliotis; species Haliotis rubra. The sequence goes on along the minus strand of NW_025767381.1, from coordinate 146,175 downwards.
AAGATGATAAAGTATGTAAGTAAATTCTTTCTTTACAGTATGTCAAATTCTTCTTTACAGTATGTCATTGTCATAGATGTTTTGTAAAATTAAACCTCACACAATGATATGAGAGGGAGAATTTGTTTATGTGTGTCTCATCTCTTACACACAAAGAATACATGCAAATGGTGATAAAATATAAATGTACAAGCCGCCAAAGGTCTACAAGAGAAGCTTGCAATAAAATTACATAAAACTTTACAATACACGATATGTATTCACACCTGCTTTCTTCCAACATATATCTTTACGACACAATTAAACAATCAGGACTTGTTTGTACAACTAGACAGTTTTCTGTCATCCCCGAAACCTGCCAGGAAATCAGGTGTGATTAGCACTAATTAGTCTCGGCACAGCGAGTGGGCAATCAGCAAGGGGTTCCAGGTGTTGAGTAGTGAGGTGGCTCTCGGGCTTAACGAGTTAACGACTAGACTACCCTACTGCCCCTTGAATCAAGGACACAGGAGCAGGCACAAAAGTGCTGTTTTCTGATAGTATCTGTCCACTTGTTACAGCCAGCTCCTTGGAAACTGTTACCTTGTGGAGCATCTCAAATGAGGAAGTCAGTTCCAGAAAGTCATTGACAACTGTAAACAAGCTCCTTACAGCTGACCTCGCCATACCTGGAGGGTACATATGGTGTCAAACACTGGGACAGAGCTTAGATTGTAAACAGCTAAGTTCGGTGACTCTATTCCTTTCAATTAGCCAACACTAACAGTCATCAGAAATAAACTAACACTATCTACTGGAATACAACAAAGCAGGTAAATGTTGATGACTTTAAAGTATAACTATGCTTTGGCCATTGTTTCCTGCTGATTATTTTCTTCAAAGTTCAAACTGGAGGTTTCAAATTCTGTCACATGTGCCAAATTCTTATCGAGGGAACAGTTGCCCTGCCTCTGCATGTGTTTGTGACTTGTGCCACAAGCGAGACAGAGATTGCTGACCTGATGATGTGTACACACCAGGGTGCTGTTGTACAAAACAACCTTAGCGCTAAGACTACCTTTAGTCCATGTTAAGGTATGGGAGTTATGGTCACCTTAGCGCTAAGATCGCTATGTACAACAGCACATTGGTATCATCACTATTTGATAGTGATTCATAAAACATAAACACATGAATCACGCATGAAGGATATACAGGCATTTACAGGACGCAAATTCCTGCGTCCTTTTAGCATAAAAATTGTCGATGGATGCAATGAAATTTATTAGCGCGTCTACAGGGACACAGAAAAAAGTCAAAATATTTTTTGTGATAAAATCGATCGTGTAACAATAACATATCACTGAGTTTACTACTTGCCGGGTTATGGTATCATTTGCAATTTAATTACTGTAACAATGTGATGATCATGATACACAATACAATAACAGAAGCTGAATCGCCACAATATTACAACACAGTATTAATAATAATATTTAAGTGTCTGGGGCCCCCAGAGTATGAGTCCCAGGGACTATCAATTACAGGACTCAAGGTAAATCCCTGATATAGAATCATACTATGGAGTCTGTGTAGTGGTGATTTCTTATGAAGATGGACAGTGTTTTGTCTCTTATTTATGTGATAACAAATTTTAACTAACTGACCACAAAACAGCAGTGCAGTTCTCAGATGTTAGATCAATGTTACATTGTAATTGTGACACCCTAATCAGATAAAGAAATCATTAATTATATCAATTCATATGTAACTTAAAGATGATTAGTGAGTGAGTTTAGTTTTACGCTGCACTCATCAATATTCCAGCTATATGGTGGCGGTCTGTAAATAATCGAGTCTGGACCAGACAATCCTGTGATCAACAGCATGCGCATTGATCTACATAATTGAGATCCGAGATGACATGTGTTAACCAAGTCAGCGAGCCTCACCACCCGCTCCCATTAGCCGCCTCTTACGACAAGCATGGGTTACTGAAGACCAATTCTAACCAGCATCTTTATGAGTTAAAGATGATAAAAAGCATCCTGTACAATGCATTATATTTATATTAAAACAACATTGTTTAAAAATATTGGGGGTCATCAGCACTGAGGTCTGTTAGCAAATCAATGTTTGACATTGCAGTGGTTGACAGAGTCTATGAAACAGCTCAGATCCACAGCTGCTTTCTGGTATTGAGTCATGTTCTGTACATGATATAATTATCCCCCGCCGTGCGTTTAGCGCTAAGCGGGGGATATAGTATTAGGCTCCGTCTGTCCGTACAAATTGGAATATCTTAAGAACCGTTGACTTGATTCTTTTTATGTTTGGTACCTAGGTTCATCACAGTATAAGAAAGGTCCCAGTCAGGTTTGGTGACCTTGGCCTTCATTTCAAGGTCACAAGGGGACTTTAACGTTTTACCCTTGTCAGTGAGATATCTCAAGAACCGTTCACTTGATTTTGTTCTTATTCAACACCAAGCTTTACCTAGGGAAGGTGCAGGGCACAGTCGATTTTGGTCACCTTCACTTAATTTTCGAGGTCACAGAGACACTTTGAAGATTTCAGCATGTTAAGCTGCATGTTAAGCTTGTAAGCGAGATACCTCAAGAACCGTTCACTGGATTTTCTTCATATTTGACATCAAGCTTCATCCAGGGAAGGCGCAGGACCCAGTCGATTTTGGTGACCTTCACTTAATTTTCAAGGTCACAGAGACACTTTGAAGATTTCAGCATATTAAACTACATGTTAACCTGCATGTTAAGATTGTCAGTGAGATATCTCAAGAACAGTCCTCTGGATTTTCTCCATAGACTTTCCAGATTTCCCTTGAATGTTTTTCAATAAGAAATTATTACTATTTTTGCATATTTCATACACTAAGACATTCATGTCAAGGTCAAAGTCAGTCTTGAAAATATTTGTGCATTTGAACAACTACAGAACAAGATATCAAGAGAGGTTGACTGGTCATGTTTTTGTTGACATTTAACTTCATCTTAAATTACGACCTTCACTTTCATTACTTTTTAAGTTTGATTTGATAATTTGCGTCGGGGGATTATGTCACCTTAGCGACAATGCTTGTTACAGCTTGAATTGTCAGCAATTTGTTAGCTGTCACTGTCGGATGAAATATGTGTTGTTGATGCAAGACAACAATCAGTCTCATTTGTCAGCTGACTCAGGAATTTCCATTGGGTGTAAAAGCTCAATAGCAGAGAAAAGGATATGAATGGTTCATTGACAGTCAGTGACAACACCAGGTGTTCAACAAATTCCAGTGTAAAGGGCTAAATATTGGAGAAAAGTAGATGAATTGATCATTGGTAAAAATCAGTGATGACACCAGGTGTTCATCAGATTCAAGTGGGAGTGTAAAGCTCGATAGCAGAAAAAAGTATGTGAATTGATTATCGATAAAATCAGTTACAACACCAGGTGTTCATCAGATTCCCTTGGGGGTAAAAGCTTGATAGCAGAAAAAAGTATGTGAATTGATTATCGATAAAATCAGTTACAACACCAGGTGTTCATCAGATTCCAGTGGGAGTGTAAAGCTCAATAGCAGAGAAAAGTATGTGAATTGATTATTGATAAAATCAGTTACAACACTAGGTGTTCATCAGATTCCAGTGGGAGTGTAAAGCTCGATAGCAGAGAAAAAGTATGTGAATTGATTATTGATAAAATCAGTCATGACACTAGGTGTTCATCAGATTCAATTGGGTGTAAAAGCTCGATAGAGAAAAGTATGTGAACAGTTCATTGACAAACAGTGACAACACCAGGTGTTCATCAGATTCCAGTGTAAAGGGCTAAATAGTGGAGAAAAGTACTGGTATATGAACAGATCATTGGTAAAATCAGTGATGACGCCAGATGTTCATCAGATCCCATTGAATATAAAAGGCTAAACAGTAGAGAAAAGGAATTGAATCGATCATGGATAAAATCAGTGATGACACAGGGTTAAAATGTCCTGCGCGATTGTTTAGTAAGGAGCTATTTTCAACTGACTGACTTGTAAACAGAGAAACTACTCCATTCAGTCTCATTAGGGCGCTGTTGTAGCCTAGTGGTTAAAGCATTTGCTTTTCACACCGAAGACCCGGGTTTGATTCTCCACATGGGTACAATGTGTGAAGCCCATGTCTGGTGTCCCTCGCCGTGATATTGCTGGAATATTGCTAAACGCGGCATAAACCAAACATACTCACTCACCCACATTCTCAAAATGTTAAATGATTTACGCAGACGACAGATAATAGGATGAATCTCAAAATAGAAGAAAAGGCTACATGGCGTCAAGTCAGAATTTATCATGATAAACCAAGTTTTGTTAAAGATTTATGTGACAGAAATAGCAATCCAATCTTAAGTGATGGCATGCTTCTCATGCATTGCAAATGATGTTCAATAAAGCAAGCCAGTCACTGTTGACTGACAGTTGTCTTGCAGGGCTGTGTGAGGTGAATCTCCGTGGAAGGCCGCACTTGAAACAAGTGCTGTCCTCAGTCAGCAGGTGGCGGAGATATGCATTAGAGATGATATAAATAGTCTAGTGGATGGGAGAGTCTTGTATGACAGTCACACTGATTAGTTTTCATCACTTGCAAATATCAGTGTGGATATACTGACCTCTTGTGAAAGGGTTAGGTTTCTACTTTACACCTTGGGGTTAATTGTTAGTTCAGCGGAGGTCGGTGGGGTAGACTGGAGGTTAAAGTCTTTCCTCCTCACACCGAAGACCCCGGGTTCGATTCCCCACATGGGTACAAAGTGTGAAACATATTTCTGGTGTACCCCGCCGTGATATTGCTGGAATATTGCTACAAGCGCCGTAAAACCAAAACTCACTCATAGCTCAGTGGATGGCATTCCAGCCAGGCTGAAAGATGGGTTCTGGGTTTGGATCCTTGCAGGGCATGGAACTGGAATGTATTCCCCATTGGATAAGTCTAAGGCTCAGCATAGCTTTTCAGACGATTTCATTTGGACTAAAAATTCCAGACTTCATTGCAACAGATGCATTTTTAACATGTAATGCAAAATGCACGGCAAGGCAGAAGAGTCTGTTTTTGATCGGTTTCAGGATTTTATTCCTGAAATTAGAGGCTGTGCAAGTTGTTAATCCAAGCTAGTTTTCTTTGAACATGTTAGAAAAACTATTGGTAACATAATGCAGTTCGATTTTCTGTTGAACTTTTTAAAAATCTCCATTTTTAACTGAATCTTGATATTTTTGTGTGTCTTATTTGAATGCAATAGAGAGAGAAAAAGAGAAAAACTAATGCGTGATAATGTTCGAACCAGTATTTATGTGACAAATTTACGCAACTTTGACATTGCCAGTAAAAACTCCTTCATCCTACCTTGTCCATTGGAAGGCCTGGAGAAAATTTTCAGGGGGTCTTTTAGTTTTCATCTGACACATCCAGTGTTAATGGAGCTGAGTGTTGATAATACAGCATGGTAAAGACTAGACACGTTCAGAACAAGGTGTCTTGTACAAGACTGGCTTCCTTACAACTGTCCAAACTTTGTTCCGAGATATCAAACATGGTGACAGCTGATGATATAAAGAGATATCAAACATGGTGACAGCTGATGATATACTGAGATATCAAACATGGTGTCCAGCTAATGATGTATTGAGATATCAATTATGATGACGGCTAATGATATATTGAGATATCAAACATGGTGTTCAACTAATGATATATTAAGATATCAAACAGGGTGACATACTGATGATCAAACATGATGACAACTGAGATATCAAACATGGTGACAGCTGATGATATACTGAGATATCAAACATGGTGTCCAGCTAATGATGTATTGAGATATCAATTATGATGACGGCTAATGATATATTGAGATGTCAAACATGGTGTTCAACTAATGATATATTAAGATATCAAACAGGGTGACAGCTCATGATATAAAGAGATATCAAACATGGTGACAGCTGATGATATACTGAGATATCACACATGGTGTCCAGCTAATGATGTATTGACATATCAATTATGATGACGGCTAATGATATATTGAGATGTCAAACATGGTGTTCAGCTAATGATATCTTAAGATATCAAACAGGGTGACAGCTCATGATATAAAGAGATATCAAACATGGTGACAGCTGATGATATACTGAGATATCACACATGGTGTCCAGCTAATGATGTATTGAGATATCAATTATGATGACGGCTAATGATATATTGAGATGTCAAACATGGTGTTCAGCTAATGATATCTTAAGATATCAAACAGGGTGACAGCTCATGATATAAAGAGATATCAAACATGATGACAGCTCATGATATATTTAGATATCAAACATGGTGACGGCTGATGATAAATTGAGATATCAAACATGGTGACAGCTGATGACATATTGACATATCAAACATGGTGACAGCTGATGATATATTGAGATATCAAACATGGTGTTCAGCTAATGATATATTGAGATATCAACTATGGTGACGGCTGATGATATATTGAGATATCAAACATGGTGACAGCTGATGATATATTGAGATATCAAACATGGTGACAGCTGATGATATATTGAGATATCAAACATGGTGACAGCTGATAATATATTGAGAGATCAAACATGGTGACAGCTGATGATATATTGAGATATCAAACATGTGACAGCTAATGATGTATTGAGATAGCAAACATAGTGACGTGGGGTCTGAGAGCTGGTCGATGTAGTGCACCACTGTGATGCTGCCTCCTCTCCCTGGACCAAGGTTCTGGAACACCACAGGACCCACTCTCTGGTTCAGGCCTATTCCATCCCATAACATGATGCTTGCACCTCCCCATGAGTCTCTTTCCATAACACATTGGTCTGAGTCACGCTGGCCACGTCGTCGCCATATTCTTGTTCTGCCATCTGTAGTTGATACGCAGTACCGACTCTCATCTGTGAACAGAACAGTTCTCCATTGCCTGTATCACCAGTTTTGGTGTTGTAGGGCAAACTGTACACTTTCACACCGATGACGAGGGGTGAGGATAGGTCCACGGTAAGGTCTACGGCAATGGTGTTTCCCGCTGTTAAGATGTCGGCGCACTGTATCAGTACTGATTGGTCTTACGTGTGTTCCCACTGTCTGGCGTGCTGTCTCTGATGCCTGCATGAAGGGATTCTGTACATGCTGTCACACAACATGGCGGTCTTGTTGTCTTGTGGTCACCCTTGGTCTGCCAGTACGGGGGCGATCATTTGTGGTTTTGGTGGCCCGGAAACGTTGCTGCAGCCTGTAGATGGTCCGAACGTTGACCTGGAAGTGATTGGCAATGGCTTGTGCAGTGTGGCCAGCTTCTAGTTTTCCTAGCCCCTGGTTCCTCTGAGCTGTCGTGAGAAGGGGCATCCTGCTGACGTTGTAATGTGAATGTTTCAACCAGGTTTGGGGGTGCATTTTATAGGGCTGGTCCTTGTGAACAGAAGGTGCAGCATTAGTTGCATGAAAAACATTGAGAATACCATACCATCTCCGAGATCAGGTTGCGTTTTTGAGACCATTTCCTGGGTTCCATTCTGAGTTTGGGAAGGAATGTCTTTGCTCAGGTAAAGTTAGAGATGTTGTAAAAAATATACAATCAAAACATTAAATGATTTTATATATATCCGTTTCTGCGAAGGAAAATTCCAAACTGATGTTTCTTTTGCTGCTTAGATATAAGGTAACAGAACATTTTACAATCCACACCTGTCATCCCCTGCTGTAGTTCCCCATATTTACAACCTTGCATGATACTGTATGTACTATTCTCTGAAATTCTTGAGAAAGTTGTATCTGCAAATATCTAATACATGTATATAAACTATAGAGGTTTTACTTAAATGAATATGTTGAGATATGATTCTCTCACAGTCTAAGTGACTTTTCAGTACTTTGTGAGACCTCCTTGCCCTGCAATACAGGACTGAATGCACCTAGGATTGAAGGAAATCATGTGACTGTGTATCCCAATATTCGACCACTTCTTTCTTCATATCCTCAATATTTCTAAGTCCTTTTTGGTTTATTCTGTCATTCATTTGTCCCCACACATTTTCAAAAGGGTTAAGATCTGGGCTGTAGCTGGGCCAGTCTAAACTTGAATAATTTCGTCCAACAACCACTGTTTTCTTTGAGAGGCATTTTAGAAGTTGTATAGATGAAGGAAACCCAAGTTCTATGGATAGTCAACTTCTTTATTGCAATGAGTGCGACGTTTCGGTGTAGGTACTAACACCGTTGTCAATAAAGAAGTTGACTATCCATAGAACTTGGTTTTCCTTCAACCACTGTTTTGTGTAGCCCGCAGTGTGTTTTGGGCCGTTATCATGCTGGAAAATCCAATTATCTTCCTACAGTGTTCGGGCCGTTGGAAGGAGGTGACCATTTAAGATGTCAACATATTGTTCCTTCATCAAACTTCTAGTGAAAATACACAACGCCATCACTCCACCTGATGATATCTCATCCCACATGTGAAGTTTTGGGCTATGTTTTGGGCAAATTTTCACCCAGTTCGGAAAAAGACAGACAGAACTTTCATCAGAAAAGAAAACATTATCCCCATTTTGATTTTTGTGAGCCCAACACCAGTTTAAACATCTTTTTTGTCCATCTTTCATCAATGGTGAGAGAATTCAGAATACATACCTGAGGACTTCCTCTATTAATGATATTCTCAACGCTTTTCAGTTTTCCCCTACACACAATCTGACCAAGTCACCGGCAATCAGTACAACTGAACTTCCTTGGCCTCCCTGTAGACTGTAGACAGAGGAATGTCATGTTTACTAGCTAAGTCTTTTGCATTAGTCACACCCCTGTTTTCTCTTCTGCTGTCAATTCTGCCATGTCAACAAAGGAAGCTGTCTGCTACACCAGGGTTGATAACTCTCGATGTAGTAAGGTTCATTCCTCAGCCTACAAGAGTTGCCTCCCATATTGAGTACCTTACTACATACTGTAACACCTATTTTAATATTCTGTTATCAGTATTAGAAACAAAGATTTTCTCAATAATTTCTGGGAAAACTGTAAATGTAATACACTTTGTAATCAGTCCATCTTTACATTTAACATGCATAACTGTGATGCAGATTGCCCGGGAGTTGAAGTCCAGCTAGGATTTTGTGCATTAAATCTGCCCCTGGCCCACCATGCATATATCAGGATGTTTTTCTAAAGTCGCTTTTATGTATGGCAGCTCATTATAACAACAACCCTTCCTTTTAACATGGATGACATTTCCAGTTTTGAGATGTCAGGTGGCTCTTAGAAACTAAACACTTGCACTTAAAGTAGCACTATAAAACCAGCTTAAGTCTGGGCTGGTACAGGCAGCCGCACATAGCTGAAAACGGCATTGGGTACAACAAGGACACATACACACGCATGCACGTCGTCATATGAGCGAAATATTCTCAAGCACAACGTTAAACCCAATTTCACCTCACCTCACCTCACAAACCGACAAATATTGACATACCATGTACACTTGTACAATCACAGTGACATAATTCAGTAATCTGTTGTTAGATGTGTGTGTACACTAATGAAAAAAGAAGTGAATCAATCAAGACTTGAGACTGTGTAGAGGCAACTAGCATACAGGGTTTTTTCAATGATGACACAGACGGAAAGAATTGTTGCCAAAATAGTTCCCACAATACGAAGAATTTGATTTTGTAAGTCAGTATATGACACCATAGAAATACCACTCATAGCCCACTGAGATACCAAGGAATGTATTCTGGCAGCCCAAGACCTTGGAGGGTTGTCAACCTGATTGGCATCGTAATTTGATCCTCTTTAGGGGAATACAGGGAATTTCCTTCATCCATTGAATCCAGATTGCACATTGGGCAGTCTAGAGCAATTCTGGGCATCTTCTGACATATTTATTGTTTTAGTAAATCTTCTTAAATGAATAAATGTTGTTAACTCAACAAGATGAAGTTTAAATGTGTAAGCAAACTTATCGCTACAATGGCAGTCAGACTTACTTGTTTGTTCAGCCTGATTGTTCAATTTCATCATCATAGATGGCCCCAATGTCTGTCTGTCTGTGTCTGTCTGTCTGTCTGTCTGTCTGTCTTGTTGTAGACCAATCAGAATTTTGATAGCCATGGACTATCAGTCCACCATTCGTTTAGCACACTGGTGGCGATTACTTCGTTGCAGTATCATCTTGACAGGCAGTCAGAAGAAGAATTATTTTGGTCTTATTAAGCGTTTGAACACAATGGTAACTTTTGTTCCAGTTGATCAATGAATACTCCTGGAGCAGATATCTCCTTAACGGTCCTGTTTGGTCGAACACAAGCAGTATCCCCAGTGGGATCTGGTATAGGATAACACGTCTGTTGTTTTTCTCTGAAGTACTAACTGATGTTCAATATTGAGCATGACAGAGTGGTTGTGTATATCAGTATTTCAGCAATACAGAGATTTCAGCATGAAACATGGAATTTATGTGTCAAGGCATTTAGGGTGTAGTTGTGTCAGGAATTCTTCTAGGACACCCAAGTGACGGAGTTTAGTTTAACACCGCTTTTAGCAACATTCCAGCAATATCAAGACGGGGGACACCAAGGATACCCAAGATACAAATTGGGGAAGAAACATAATTTTGTTCAATATTTCAATTTTTGTATGGTTCCTGTTTTAAAAAATTCTTAGAAAAGTTTACCTCAACTCAGAGGGTGAATCCAGAGGGGTGATGAGATCTGAGGACCCCTATATGTTAGTTTTAAGGGTCCTTACAGGCAAAACAAGGATCTTGTGAACTAACGGTGTAGAGACCTGTACCTTTTGATAATGTTTTGAGAGTCTCGAATGAATCATTGATCATGTGGACTGATGGATGAAACTCTTTGCAAAGTCATAGATATGTTGTGGTTGCAATGTATAATATCATGCGGCCCTGTGGTCACGGTGAATATTTATTCTGCGTTAGTTCTCTACATTTGTGCATTCGTGTAAAACCCTGTTCTAAGGTATTCTAACACTACATTTGTTGCATTGCTTTAAGTGCAATAATCCAAATATACATGACTGGAAGACCCAACTGAGCCTATATCCTTTATGTCTATATCATGTTCAATGGTTGTATTGTTCGTGTTGTGTCTGAGCATCCGTCATAATATCTTTTTACTTCTTTTTATTTGAAATACAGTTGTGAGATTTGTAACTGAGCAGCTTTTTCATGAGAATAACTTCAACAGAAAGCAGTTATGAAACACATCATTTAATTGGCTGACAAATACAGTCTGTCACCGATTTGTATCGTGCTGTTAACAGTTCAGCTTGCTGATTCATGATAATAACATTGAAAAGGCTTGTCCAAAGCGTGTGAAATTGAAAAAAAATTGATTATTTTGAAGATCCTGTTTGTAATTTTGCCAAACAATTTATTTGAAAAGCATTTTTTCAGAAATAGAACTTAAATCAAATTTGACAGCATTTCTTTCTGATTCTTTTCATTGCCTCATGTAAAAACTTATCAGTATTCCTGAAAAATATTAGTTCTCTGATTGGAGATTTGTCATCTTGTAAAATATGTTACAGGTCGTGTTATCATGACTGATATCATGACATCACTATGATAGACATGACATCAAATGCATGTCATGTGATTAATTTTGTTCACACAGTTGTTACCAAACTGATTGTCTGTTCACAAGGCAGATATACTTTTCATTCACAAAAGTTAGCCTAAACAAATCCTGTAGCTTGTAATCACACAGTCATTACTTCTGTCACTTGGAAGATATAGAATTTACACGCATCAAGTTTCTTGCACACCCCTAAATCTTTTATCTCAATATGTACACAGCACATGCAGCCCATAAAATGTCATGTATCCTGTTCGTGACATAGCTACGTACGGTCATGTGGACCTTCCGGGAGAGTGGAAGGTTGGCGGGTGGATTAAAATATGTTGTTTATTGGACTGCCATTGACGGGATGAAGCGAGATTGTTCAGATTCATTACGCGATGTCTGAGTGGGGTGTCCATGTTAAACTGGCATGGAATCCCAGTGAGGGACACTGTTACGTCTAATATTAGTCTGGACTTGCACGAGTGAGTGAGTGAGTGAGTATGGTTTAAGCCGCTTTTAGCAATATTCCAGCAATATCATGGCGGGGAACACCAGAAATGGGCTTCACACATTGTACCCATGTGGGGAACGAACCCAGGTCTTCGGCGTGACGAGCGAACGCTTTAACCACTAGGCTACCCCACCGCCCCTGGACTTGCACGAGCAGACACATCCACACACAAACACGCACTGACACACAATTACAAACATACACAGACACACACACAATTACAAACACACACAGACACACAATTACACACACACACACACACACACACTTACAAACATGCAGACACACAATTACAAACACACACACATACACACAAAGAGTGTAAATTATGGTTATAGCCAACTCAGAGGAACCACTAATTTAAGTTCATTTATATCTGTAATTATATACATTTGATATGAATATACATATGTTATATACATTTTGATCATTCACGAAAAACAGATACAGCAAATGGCTCAGAAATAAAAATGAACAGTTCGTTATATCAATCAGTTTGTGTTTCATGTAGTTTACTACACACACAACACACGCATGAGCGTATGCATGCATGCACACACTCACTCATTCAACAATCAATCTCTTATACATACTCTTTCTCTTTTTTTCTCTCTATCTCTCTATCTCTCTCTCTCTCTCTCTCTCACACACACACACACACACACAGATGTCTGTATTTGTGCAATAATCATGACATATCTTAAAACGATGTGTGTTATATGCAGGGAATCGATTGGAAAAGGATTAGCATGTCTTAAGGCATTGTGTCATAAAGAATTGTATCACAGAAAGTTGTGAAGCCTCAAGCCTATGTTTTATCTGTTAGTACCAGTAAGAATAGGAATCCTTTCATTGTATAGATGTGATGCACTATTCATCTTCATCCGCTATCTGAGCCTAAGCATGATTTATTCAACAGGTTGTGTCGTGTATAACGACTCCGACAACCTGATACAGGGAGACTGGTAAACCTAGCTGTATGTAGCCTGTGTAAAACAATGATAAACCATGTTTAAAGGTGACAGATCTGGACAGTGGATGATGTGCTGATCCAAGGGAAAGATTTAAACTGCTGATACATTTGTTTCTTTCACTCCACATTCTGCAATATTCAAGGTCTTTGAATCTGCTTGTAAATAATCTAACCTGGACCAGATAGTGGTCAAAATTATGAGCACCTATCACTCCCATCATGACACAGTGACATGACATTAACATTACTGAATCTGACCAGACAATTCACTGAATCTCTTCCTCTGAATCTCTAAACCACAATATATACCACAAACCAAATATACTTGAATCCTTACTTATAAGAATATCACTTGCTGTGACATTCTGTTTTAACATTCACCTGAGCAATACAGTCAATATAGACACAAATTTCTTAAATTCAAAATAATTTTATCATGAATTTACATAATGCTAAATATTCGTAGCATTTGTCATTTAAAAATATTTTATACTTTTTAAGATATTTTATCAAGTTATTTGTTTCGTAATGAAATCAACCGGATAAGCAGGGGTCATGAAACCCTTAAATGACCAACTGTCATTTACATCGTCCTGTCCCTTCAGTTGTAAGGAAGTAGAAGCTGATTGTCCCAACCATCTTAGTCCAGATGGGAAAAGTGGTAACAGGATTTTAACATTTTTAACTGAATCAATTATATTTCTACTGTTTGTATATTATTTTAATTGAAATGTTTTAGTTTTGAATGTTTTGGTGTCATTGTTGGTAGAAAAAAATGAATTTGAAAGTTATCAGAGAAAAGGAAAAGTTATCTCATTGTATGAAACTTATCAGAGAAAAGAAAAGCATTATTAGACCTTACCTTAAGATTGAAAACTATCCTGTCTTGCTAGGAGGTCTTGGACTTAGTCCCACATCATTTCAAGTAGTCCTGATGACCTGACAGAGTGCGTCTGTTGAAACAAATCCCAGCTTTGAACTTAATAAAACACTTCTTTCACAGATGAATGAGTTGCTCACACATCACATCTGAGCAAAAAAAGAATTACTTGATAAACTTCAGATTTAAAAAATTGTGAAAAAAATGTAAAAGAAAAATTTGTAGGAATCAGTCCGATTAGTGTTAAGATGAATCCTTGCAGGCAGCAGCGGTGCAGATCCACTGATTAAGTCATCAGCTCTGCTGCTGCTGCTGGTAGTGCCTGGAGAAGGGACAGTAAGCCTGATGCAGATCGTACACTTCACAGTAGCTACCTCAACACCACCGATGATGATGCTCCCTCGCTCGCCAACATCAGCCAATCAATAGAAGCGATGCTCTATCTATAAGACTAGTAGACCAACTACTGGCCCCTTTAAGCTGGCATGTATGAATGGAGAGGCTGTAGTGCGTATTGCATTGTGTGGACTACATGTGGGTGCAGCCGGTGATTATTTCACAGGTGTTGGTTCTGGGTCAGTGATGACTTCAGGCTTTCTATTGGGTCATGTGTTGCTAGATTACAGGTATTTCAATGCTTAAGTATATTATTGGCCATCCATGGTCTTCGTCCATCTGTCAGTCAGGTATAATTAAAACCGACTGTCTCTATCAATAGAAGTTCATCAGTGTCTTTAACATCTCTCTGTCACGACCTACTTCAGGACCGAAACATTTTTGTGAAAATTACCACTTGAAAATAACATTTTTAACTTAATCAAATATTATCCTAATTTGCTTTTGTACTTAACTAATGCGTTTGCATTAAATAAAATGTGGACTTGTATATTAGAACTCTTTCTAGTGTTAGGTGAAATTTAAAATTCCATAACGACAACTGAAATATCCTCACATGGATTTGTGAAGAAACTCAATATTTGTACATATAAGCTGATTATGAACTACATTTGATTCAAATGTCATGTGGATCAATCAATGCTGTAGGGATGTTAAAGGTTGTTAAAGTAGCACAGTGGTTAAAGATCAGGTTTTTATTCTCTCAATGAGTAAAATGTGTGAAGTCTGTCTCCCCTCCAGTCCCCACCCCAGCAGCCCAGGTGTACCCAATATCTCCCCTCCAGTCCCCACCCCTGCAACCCTCCCACCTCCAGTCCCCACCCCTGCAACCCTCTCCACCTCCAGTCCCCCCCTGCACCCCCTGCAACCCTCCCACCTCCAGTCCCCACCCCTGCAACCCTCTCACCTCCAGTCCCCACCACCCCCTCCAACCCTCCCACCTCCAGTCCCCACCCCTGCAACCCTCCCACCTCCTCCAGTCCCCCCACTGCAACCCTCCCACCTCCAGTCCCCACCCCTGCAACCCTCTCCCCTCCAGTCCCCACCCCAGCAGCCCTCCCAGGTGTACTCCCCACCATCTCCCTCACCTCCAGTCCCCACCCCTGCAACCCTCCCACCTCCAGTCCCACCCCTGCAACCCTCTCCCCTCCAGTCCCCACCCTGCAACCCTGATGTACCCAGCAACCCTCTCCTCCTCCATCTCACCTCCAGTCCCCACCCCTGCAACACTCTTACCTCCAGTCCCCACCCATTGAAACCCCCCTGTCCCATTCCCTTAAACACCTCACAGTCCCCACCCCACCTGCATTATCCCATCCACCTTACATCAACAATCCCAACCCCACAGCCCCACCCTTCAACCCCACCTCCATAGTCCCTACCCCCTCAACTTTCTGTACTCACCCCCACCTACGGTCTTGACTTCCAGTACTAATGGGTGTTGAGTGGATGTTTGTGTCATGTGTGAGTCTGATGCCAGGTGTCTCATGGAAATCGATCTTGTGTCAATTGGGGGAAGTGTTAGAAATGATTTCACGGTAGGCAGTTGAGATGAGGGGGTGGGGGCTGAGAAGGTAGCATTTGGGAAGGGAGAAATATCTTACGCATTTTAGGCTTGTCAAGTACAGAAATAACATTACTGAAGTGAACTTTATGAAGTGCTTAGAAAAGGGCATTGTCATTCCAGAACCAGCTGTATATTACCTCGAGGGATGATTTTACCATTTGGCATAGTATTGGTAAATCATTCATACAGATTAGATCGAGTAAAAAATACATTGAAAAAGCAACAACAAAAAGTCAACTGTTTGATTGACATTTTAGAGGCTTGGAAGTAAATGACATGTTCTTTGCTAATTGTTTTATTGGCATTCTAGAAATTGGTGAGTCAATTACAAGGATTATGCATTTATCAATAGCAACGTCTTGTTTACTGCATGGAATGATATTTCGGTATACATTCTTACACTGTTATCAAGCTAAAAGGGATTGTAGTCACCGTAACATCGCTCTATATACAAGATATTGTTATCCAGAATGGCATAATCTTCATTATCTTCATTGTTCTGGTATGATGTAATGTTTCGATCAAAGTTCCAATTACTGTTGTCAAACAAGAGAGACAAGGGATGTCAATCAATCAATATCAGTTTTCCTCCTCATGTTACCAACCTGTGAAATTCCAGGTTAGATTTGGTCTTCAACAACCCATTCTTGTCTCTCCCATGAAGATCCGGGTTAGAAATGGTCTTCAGCAACCCATTCTTGTCTCCCGCATGAAGATCCGGGTTAGAAATGGTCTTCTGCATCCAATTCTTATCTCCCCCATGAAGATCCGGGTTAGAATTGGTCTTCAGCAACCCATTCATATCTCCCCGTGAAAATCCGGGTTAGAATTGGTTTCCAGCAACCCATTTTTGTCTCTCCCGTGAAGATCCGGGTTAGAATTGGTCTTCAGCAACCCATTCTTATCTCCCCCGTGAAGATCTGGGTTAAAATTGGTCTTCAGCAACCCATTCTTGTCTCCCGTGAAAATCCGGGTTAGAATTGGTATCTCCCGTGAAGATCCGGGTTAGAGGTCAACCCCATTCTTGTCTCCCCGTGAAGATCCGGGTTAGAATTGGTCTTCAGCAACCCATTCTTATCTCCCGTGAAGATCCGGTTAGAATTGGTCTTCAGCAACCCATTCTTGTCTCCCCGTGAAGATCCGGGTTAGAATTGGTCTTCAGCAACCCATTCTTATCTCCCCGTGAAAATCCGGGTTAAAATTGGTCTTCAGCAACCCATTCTTGTCTCTCCCATGAAGATCCGGGTTAGAAATGGTCTTCAGCAACCCATTCTTATCTCCCCGTGAAAATCCGGGTTAAAATTGGTCTTCAGCAACCCATTCTTGTCTCTCCCATGAAGATCCAGGTTAGAAATGGTCTTCAGCAACCCATTCTTATCTCCCCAGTGAAGATCCGGGTTAGAATTGGTCTTCAGAAACCCATTCTTATCTCCCGCGTGAAGATCCGGGTTAGAATTGGCCTTCAGCATCCCATTCTTATCTCCCCCGTGAAGATCCGGGTTAGAATTGGTCTTCAGCAACCCATTCTTATCTCCCGCATGAAGATCCGGGTTAGAAATGGTCTTCTGCATCCCATTCTTATCTCCCCCATGATGATCCGGGTTAGAATTGGTCTTCAGCAACCCATTCATATCTCCCCGTGAAAATCCGGGTTAAAATTGGTTTCCAGCAACCCATTTTTGTCTCTCCCGTGAAGATCCGGGTTAGAATTGGTCTTCAGCAACCCATTCTTATCTCCCCCGTCAAGATCCGGGTTAAAATTGGTCTTCAGCAACCCATTCTTGTCTCTCCCGTGAAAATCCGGGTTAGAATTGGTCTTCAGCAACCCATTCTTATCTCCCCGTGAAGATCCGGGTTAGAATTGGTCTTCAGAAACCCATTCTTATCTCCCGCGTGAAGATCCGGGTTAAAATTTGTCTTCAGCAACCCATTTTTGTCTCCCGCGTGAAGATCCGGGTTAGAATCGGTCTTCAGCAACCCGTTCTTATCTCCCCGTGAAAATCCGGGTTAGAATTGGTTTCCAGCAACCCATTCTTGTCTCTCCCGTGAAGATCCGGGTTAGAATTGGTCTTCAGCAATCCATTTTATCTCTCCCATGAAGATCCGGGTTAAAATTGGTCTTCAGCAACCCATTCTTATCTCCCCGTGAAGATCCGGGTTAGAAATGGTCTTCTGCATCCCATTCTTGTCTTTCCCATGAAGATCCGGGTTAGAAATGGTCTTCAGCAACCCATTCTTGTCTCTCCCATGAAGATCCAGGTTAAAATTGGTCTTCAGCAACCCATTCTTGTCTCTCCCATGAAGATCCGGGTTAGAATTGGTCTTCAGCAACCCATTCTTGTCTCTCCCGTGAAGATCCGGGTTAGAATTGGTCTTCAGCAACCCATTCTTGTCTCTCCCATGAAGATCCGGGTTAAAATTGGTCTTCAGCAACCCATGCTTGTCTCTCCATGAAGATCCGGGTTAGAATTGGTCTTCAGCAACCCATGCTTGTCTCACCCCATGAAGATCCGGGTTAGAATTGGTCTTCAGCAACCCATGCTTGTCTCTCCCATGAAGATCCGGGTTAGAATTGGTCTTCAGCAACCCATTCTTATCTCCCGCATGAAGATCCGGGTTAAAATTGGTCTTCAGCAACCAATTCTTGTCTCTCCCGTGAAAATCCGGGTTAGAATTGGTCTTCAGCAACCCATTCTTATCTCCCCGTGAAGATCCGGGTTAGAATTGGTCTTCAGAAACCCATTCTTATCTCCCGCGTGAAGATCCGGGTTAAAATTTGTCTTCAGCAACCCATTTTTGTCTCCCGCGTGAAGATCCGGGTTAGAATCGGTCTTCAGCAACCCGTTCTTATCTCCCCGTGAAAATCCGGGTTAGAATTGGTTTCCAGCAACCCATTCTTGTCTCTCCCGTGAAGATCCGGGTTAGAATTGGTCTTCAGCAATCCATTTTATCTCTCCCATGAAGATCCGGGTTAAAATTGGTCTTCAGCAACCCATTCTTATCTCCCCGTGAAGATCCGGGTTAGAAATGGTCTTCTGCATCCCATTCTTGTCTTTCCCATGAAGATCCGGGTTAGAAATGGTTTCAGCAACCCATTCTTGTCTCTCCCATGAAGATCCAGGTTAAAATTGGTCTTCAGCAACCCATTCTTGTCTCTCCCGTGAAGATCCGGGTTAGAATTGGTCTTCAGCAACCCATTCTTGTCTCTCCCGTGAAGATCCGGGTTAGAATTGGTCTTCAGCAACCCATTCTTGTCTCTCCCATGAAGATCCGGGTTAAAATTGGTCTTCAGCAACCCATTCTTGTCTCTCCCGTGAAGATCCGGGTTAGAATTGGTCTTCAGCAACCCATTCTTGTCTCTCCCATGAAGATCCAGGTTAAAATTGGTCTTCAGCAACCCATTCTTGTCTCTCCCGTGAAGATCCGGGTTAGAATTGGTCTTCAGCAACCCATTCTTGTCTCTCCCGTGAAGATCCGGGTTAGAATTGGTCTTCAGCAACCCATTCTTGTCTCTCGTGAAGATCCGGGTTAGAATTGGTCTTCAGCAACCCATTCTTGTCTCTCCGTGAAGATCCGGGTTAGAATTGGTCTTCAGCAACCCATTCTTGTCTCTCCATGAAGATCCAGGTTAAAATTGGTCTTCAGCAACCCATTCTTGTCTCTCCCATGAAGATCCAGGTTAAAATTGGTCTTCAGCAACCCATTCTTGTCTCTCCCGTGAAGATCCGGGTTAGAATTGGTCTTCAGCAACCCATTCTTGTCTCTCCCGTGAAGATCCGGGTTAGAATTGGTCTTCAGCAACCCATTCTTGTCTCTCCCATGAAGATCCGGGTTAAAATTGGTCTTCAGCAACCCATTCTTGTCTCTCCCAAGAAGATCCGGTTAGAATTGGTCTTCAGCAACCCATTCTTGTCTCTCCATGAAGATCCAGGTTAAAATTGGTCTTCAGCAACCCATTCTTGTCTCTCCCGTGAAGATCCGGGTTAGAATTGGTCTTCAGCAACCCATTCTTGTCTCTCCCGTGAAGATCCGGGTTAGAATTGGTCTTCAGCAACCCATTCTTGTCTCTCCCGTGAAGATCCGGGTTAGAATTGGTCTTCAGCAACCCATTCTTGTCTCTCCCATGAAGATCCAGGTTAAAATTGGTCTTCAGCAACCCATTCTTGTCTCTCCCATGAAGATCCGGGTTAGAATTGGTCTTCAGCAACCCATTCTTGTCTCTCCCGTGAAGATCCGGGTTAGAATTGGTCTTCAGCAACCCATTCTTGTCTCTCCCGTGAAGATCCGGGTTAGAATTGGTCTTCAGCAACCCATTCTTATCTCCCGCATGAAGATCCGGGTTAAAATTGGTCTTCAGCAACCCATTCTTGTCTCTCCCATGAAGATCTAGGTTCTTATGTTATCCCTGTCATGCATATCTTAATGTTGGTTTTATTATCCCTGTATATAAGTCTGTAATTATTGTACTGTAGTGTTAGCAGTATAAGGCTCTATTCTGAAACCATAATAGAATATTGAGTGAGTGAGTTTAGTTTCATGCCGCATGTTACTGCGGGGTACATCAGAAATGGGCTTCACCCATGTGGGAATCGAACCTGGGTCTTTGGCTTGACAAGCCAACTTTTAACCACAAAGCTACCCCACTGCCCCTTAATAGAATATTGAAGTTGTAATCCATTTGAATACCAGAAACATCATATATGTGCATCCTTGATAATCTCCAGGGTATACAGACAAACTGACAGGTCTGAAATCTTAAAAAAATATATGCAAGAACTCCTACCTCTTTCAGAGTACCTCTGCAACAATATATTATATTCAATCGGTTAGATAATTTAAAAAGCGAAAGATAGTTGTGATTGGTACGCTCAACTTCCCAGCGTAGACACCTTATTGGATAAAAAGCCAACCAAGGGAGGTAATAAAATCATTGGCTTGACCCGTAGATGCATCCAGGGTATAGTGGAGATTTATCGGAACGTATACCCTGGAGCTTATCGAGGATGTATACTTCGGGAACCTGGACAAGTTGGATGGCTTACATGATGCTCACCTTAGTTGTTACTTCGTCAGTTGTTACCCAGTACATGTGCTCAAGAGTTTCACCGAGGAGGAACTGGTGACAGTCATGTCACCTCGGTCATGCCCCCCACATGAAGCTAAACCCTAACGCTGTCACATATTAGAAATACCTTTAAAGAGCAGCATGAGTTAATCAATTCCTCACTACTTCGTGTCTCGGTAAGACTACAGAATACCTGATACCTTCCGCCATCTTTGAAAGCATGTGAGTTTACTTAGGGTAAGGTTTAGGGTAAGGGTTAGGGTAAGCATTAGCATTAGGGTTAGGGTGACTTGACACTAAACAATATGGCTGGTAGGTATGTGGTATTCTGTGGGTGCACCCGTGTCTCACAGCTGTAGCACTGTCTTCTTCTACATTCCTTATTGTGGTATAAATTTAATCACGAGTCCTACTGCAGTCTACAATGATTTGACATGACTGCTTCAGCTCTAGGCAGAAATTAAGGATTGTCGTGGGTTCTTTTCGGTTTGTTTTGTACATGTACAATTTTTGTCTGTTTTTAAAGAATATAACTTTATTACTAAATTACTTTTTTTTCAACTTTATTTATGACTTTATAAATGTCAGTGTAACTGTGGCATGTTGAAGGCTAATGAAGAAGTTGTGCAGTATCACCATCATTTTACGTCACAGAAATAATGCAGTTTAAGAATTTAACAGCGTCTGTCTAAATTGTATGTGGTGCCACCCAAAAATACCTGTGCAGATTAAATAATATTAGACAGAACAGGATTCAGCACTGTTGCTGGTGTAGGTAAACTGATGTTTGTATAAACAACCAAACAAACAGATTCCTTGGATCATGGAGGCCCAGATGGCACAGTCATCGACACCAATGGGCTGTGGATGTTTAGTCCCTTTGGTTTGGTTTGTTTGTTTGTTTAACAACACACTCAGCAGTATTCCAGCTATATGGCGGCGGTCTGTAAATAATCGAGTCTGGACCACACAATCCAGTTATTAACAACATAACCATCTACGCAATTGGGATACGATGACATGTGTCAACCAAGTCAGCGAGCCTGACCACCCGATCCCGTTAGTCGCCTCTTATGACAAGCATGGGTTACTGAAGATCAATTCTTACCTGGATCTTCATGGGGAGACAAACATGGGTTACTGAAGATCAATTCTAACCAGGTCTTCATGGGGAGACAAGCATGGGTTACTGAAGATCAATTCTAACCGGGTCTTCATGGGGAGACAAGCATGAGTTACTGAAGATCAATTCTAATGCAGATCTTCATGGGGGGGGGACAAGCATGGGTTACTGAAGTTTCAATTCTAATGCAGATCTTCATGGGGAGACAAGCATGGGTTACTGAAGATAAATTCTTACTGGGTCTTCATGGGGAGACAAGCATGGGTTACTGAAGATCAATTCTAACCAGGTCTTCATGGGGAGACAAGCATGGGTTATTGAAGATCAATACTAACGGGGTCATCATGGGGAGACAAGCATGGGTTATTGAAGATCAATTCTAACCAGGTCTTCATGGGGAGACAAGCATGGGTTACTGAAGATCAATTCTAATGCAGATCTTCATGGGGAGACAAGCATGGGTTACTGAAGAACAATTCTAACCCAGATCTTCATGGGGAGACAAGCATGGGTTACTGAAGATCAATACTAACAGGGTCTTCATGGGGAGACAAGCATGGGTTACTGAAGATCAGTTCTAACCAGGTCTTCATGGAGAGACAAGCATGGGTTACTGAACATCAATTCTAACCAGGTCTTCATGGGGAGACAAGCATGGGTTACTGAAGATCAATTCTAACCCGGATCTTCACAGGTTAGCCCCTTGAGGACACCAGAAACCGTAGATTGTTGTTTTGAATCCCAGTTGGCCCAGATGACGTTTTAGGTTTGTGAGCACCATACCTTTTGAACCAAAACAGACCTACCTATCACATTGGGCAGTCTGTCTCACAGTACCTTAACTGCATTATTTTAACTTTCGCCCAGCCCTCCCTGCAATGCTAAAGCCCTAAATGTAGCAAGTCTAGGTTTCATCAGGTTCTCCCTTCTCACTGGGGCTCCACTTCAATTAAAAAGGCAATTACATAGAATGATGCTCATGATGTTGATCACTGGATTGTCTGGTCCCTCCTTGATTACTTACAGACTGCCGCCACACAGCTGGAATATTGCTGAGTGCAGCATTAAACAACCAACCAACCAATTAAAAGGGTTGGTTTGTTTCTATCAACTATATATTTTCAAAGACATACAGCTACCAAACTGTGTTTGTTAAAGGTACCTGACAATCAGTAGTCCACATTGAGTCAACAGGAAATGATGAGGCCATGAAAATTAAGGAACAAGTCATTAACAGATATTTCTAAGATGCTTTGCTAAAAGATCAGAGGTGCTGGATTAGCTGGAATATTGCTGAGTGTGGAGTGAAACTAAACTCACTCACGCACTCACTCCTTGTTTGAGTCAGACTGCCTCTGTGGATATCCACATACAATTTAGACAGACGCTGTTAAATTCTTAAACTGCATTATTTCTGTGACGTAAAATGATGGTGATACTGACACAACTTCTTCATTAGCCTTCAACATGCCACAGTTACACTGACATTTATAAAGTCATAAATAAAGTTGAAAAAAAAGTAATTTAGTAATAAAGTTATATTCTTTAAAAACAAACAAAAATTGTACATGTACAAAACAAACAGAAAAGAACCCACGACAATCCTTAATTTCTGCCTAGAGCTGAAGCAGTCATGTCAAATCATTGTAGACTGCAGTAGGACTTGTATTAAATTTATACCACAATAAGGAATGTAGAAGAAGACAGTGCTACAGCTGTGAGACACGGGTACACCCACAGAATACCACATACCTACCAGCCATATTGTTTAGTGTCAAGTCACCCTAACCCTAATGCTAATGCTTACCCTAACCCTTACCCTAAACCTTACCCTAAGTAAACTCACATGCTTTCAAAGATGGCGGAAGGTATCAGGTATTCTGTAGTCTTACCGAGACACTAGAGTAGTGAGGAATTGATTAACTCATGCTGCTCTTTAAAGGTATTTCTAAGTGGATAAAGTGTTCACCTGCAGAATGAAAGGTTGGTGGTTTGATCCCAGACCAAGTCATGTTAGAAACACAGGTTGCTGTGCAGAGCTGCAGCCTTTAGACATGCCAGGAACCTATGAGTCTGTGATTGTGGGTGTCCCGATTATGTTGTCAGGTGTGTCGGCATGTGCATAAAAAAATATATGCAAGAACTCCTACCTCTTTCAGAGTACCTCTGCAACAATATATTATATTCAATCGGTTAGATAATTTAAAAAGCGAAAGATAGTTGTGATTGGTACGCTCAACTTCCCAGCATAGACACCTTATTGGATAAAAAGCCAACCAAGGGAGGTAATAAAATCATTGGCTTGAGCCGTAGATGCATCCAGGGTATAGTGGAGATTTATCGGGACGTATACCCTGGAGCTTATCGAGGATGTATACTTCAGGAACCTGGACAAGTTGGATGGCTTACATGATGCTCACCTTAGTTGTTACTTCGTCAGTTGTTACCCAGTACATGTGCTCAAGAGTTTCACCAAGGAGGAACTGGTAACAGTCATGTCACCTCGGTCATGCCCCCCACATGAAGCTAAACCCTAACGCTGTCACATATTAGAAATACCTTTAAAGAGCAGCATGAGTTAATCAATTCCTCACTACTTCGTGTCTCGGTAAGACTACAGAATACCTGATACCTTCCGCCATCTTTGAAAGCATGTGAGTTTACTTAG
This sequence comes from Haliotis rubra, assembly GCF_003918875.1. Classification (NCBI taxonomy): domain Eukaryota; kingdom Metazoa; phylum Mollusca; class Gastropoda; order Lepetellida; family Haliotidae; genus Haliotis; species Haliotis rubra. Next base: position 121,366 of record NW_025767381.1, on the reverse strand, counting down.
GGTAAGGTTTAGGGTAAGGGTTAGGGTAAGCATTAGCATTAGGGTTAGGGTGACTTGACACTAAACAATATGGCTGGTAGGTATGTGGTATTCTGTGGGTGTACCCGTGTCTCACAGCTGTAGCACTGTCTTCTTCTACATTCCTTATTGTGGTATAAATTTAATACAAGTCCTACTGCAGTCTACAATGATTTGACATGACTGCTTCAGCTCAAGGCAGAAATTAAGGATTGTCGTGGGTTCTTTTCTGTTTGTTTTGTACATGTACAATTTTTGTTTGTTTTTAAAGAATATAACTTTATTACTAAATTACTTTTTTTTCAACTTTATTTATGACTTTATAAATGTCAGTGTAACTGTGGCATGTTGAAGGCTAATGAAGAAGTTGTGTCAGTATCACCATCATTTTACGTCACAGAAATAATGCAGTTTAAGAATTTAACAGCGTCTGTCTAAATTGTATGTGGTGCCACCCAAAAATACCTGTGCAGATTAAATAATATTAGACAGAACAGGATTCAGCACTGTTGCTGGTGTAGGTAAACTGATGTTTGTATAAACAACCAAACAAACAGATTCCTTGGATCATGGAGGCCCAGATGGCACAGTCATCGACACCAATGGGCTGTGGATGTTTAGTCCCTTTGGTTTGGTTTGTTTGTTTGTTTAACAACACACTCAGCAGTATTCCAGCTATATGGCGGCGGTCTGTAAATAATCGAGTCTGGACCACACAATCCAGTTATTAACAACATAACCATCTCTACGCGAATTGGGATAATGATGACATGTGTCAACCAAGTCAGCGAGCCTGACCACCCGATCCCGTTAGTTAAGCCTCTTATGACAAGCATGGGTTACTGAAGATCAATTCTTACCTGGATCTTCATGGGAGACAAACATGGGTTACTGAAGATCAATTACTGAAGATCAATTCTAACCGTGTCTTCATGGGGAGACAAGCATGGGTTACTGAAGATCAATTCTAATGCAGGTCTTCATGGGGAGACAAGCATGGGTTACTGAAGATCAATTCTAATGCAGATCTTCTAATGGTCTTCAGAGACAAGCATGGGTTACTGAAGATCAATTCTAACCGGGTCTTCATGGGGAGACAAGCATGGGTTATTGAAGATCAATACTAACAGGGTCTTCATGGGGAGACAAGCATGGGTTATTGAAGATCAGTTCTAACCCGGATCTTCACAGGTTAGCCCCTTGAGGACACCAGAAACCGTAGATTGTTGTTTTGAATCCCAGTTGGCCCAGATGACGTTTTAGGTTTGTGAGCACCATACCTTTTGAACCAAAACAGACCTACCTATCACATTGGGCAGTCTGTCTCACAGTACCTTAACTGCATTATTTTAACTTTCTCCCAGCCCTCCCTGCAATGCTAAAGCCCTAAATGTAGCAAGTCTAGGTTTCATCAGGTTCTCCCTTCTCACTGGGGCTCCACTTCAATTAAAAAGGCAATTACATAGAATGATGCTCATGATGTTGATCACTGGATTGTCTGGTCCCTCCTTGATTACTTACAGACTGCCGCCACACAGCTGGAATATTGCTGAGTGCAGCATTAAACAACCAACCAACCAATTAAAAGGGTTGGTTTGTTTCTATCAACTATATATTTTCAAAGACATACAGCTACCAAACTGTGTTTGTTAAAGGTACCTGACAATCAGTAGTCCACATTGAGTCAACAGGAAATGATGAGGCCATGAAAATTAAGGAACAAGTCATTAACAGATATTTCTAAGATGCTTTGCTAAAAGATCAGAGGTGCTGGATTAGCTGGAATATTGCTGAGTGTGGAGTGAAACTAAACTCACTCACGCACTCACTCCTTGTTTGAGTCAGACTGCCTCTGTGGATATCCACATACAATTTAGACAGACGCTGTTAAATTCTTAAACTGCATTATTTCTGTGACGTAAAATGATGGTGATACTGACACAACTTCTTCATTAGCCTTCAACATGCCACAGTTACACTGACATTTATAAAGTCATAAATAAAGTTGAAAAAAAAGTAATTTAGTAATAAAGTTATATTCTTTAAAAACAAACAAAAATTGTACATGTACAAAACAAACAGAAAAGAACCCACGACAATCCTTAATTTCTGCCTAGAGCTGAAGCAGTCATGTCAAATCATTGTAGACTGCAGTAGGACTTGTATTAAATTTATACCACAATAAGGAATGTAGAAGAAGACAGTGCTACAGCTGTGAGACACGGGTACACCCACAGAATACCACATACCTACCAGCCATATTGTTTAGTGTCAAGTCACCCTAACCCTAATGCTAATGCTTACCCTAACCCTTACCCTAAACCTTACCCTAAGTAAACTCACATGCTTTCAAAGATGGCGGAAGGTATCAGGTATTCTGTAGTCTTACCGAGACACGAAGTAGTGAGGAATTGATTAACTCATGCTGCTCTTTAAAGGTATTTCTAAGTGGATAAAGTGTTCACCTGCAGAATGAAAGGTTGGTGGTTTGATCCCAGACCAAGTCATGTTAGAAACACAGGTTGCTGTGCAGAGCTGCAGCCTTTAGACATGCCAGGAACCTATGAGTCTGTGATTGTGGGTGTCCCGATTATGTTGTCAGGTGTGTCGGCATGTGCATAAAAAAATATATGCAAGAACTCCTACCTCTTTCAGAGTACCTCTGCAACAATATATTATATTCAATCGGTTAGATAATTTAAAAAGCGAAAGATAGTTGTGATTGGTACGCTCAACTTCCCAGCATAGACACCTTATTGGATAAAAGCCAACCAAGGGAGGTAATAAAATCATTGGCTTGAGCCGTAGATGCATCCAGGGTATAGTGGAGATTTATCGGAACGTATACCCTGGAGCTTATCGAGGATGTATACTTCAGGAACCTGGACAAGTTGGATGGCTTACATGATGCTCACCTTAGTTGTTACTTCGTCAGTTGTTACCCAGTACATGTGCTCAAGAGTTTCACCAAGGAGGAACTGGTGACAGTCATGTCACCTCGGTCATGCCCCCCACATGAAGCTAAACCCTAACGCTGTCACATATTAGAAATACCTTTAAAGAGCAGCATGAGTTAATCAATTCCTCACTACTTCGTGTCTCGGTAAGACTACAGAATACCTGATACCTTCCGCCATCTTTGAAAGCATGTGAGTTTACTTAGGGTAAGGTTTAGGGTAAGGGTTAGGGTAAGCATTAGCATTAGGGTTAGGGTGACTTGACACTAAACAATATGGCTGGTAGGTATGTGGTATTCTGTGGGTGTACCCGTGTCTCACAGCTGTAGCACTGTCTTCTTCTACATTCCTTATTGTGGTATAAATTTAATACAAGTCCTACTGCAGTCTACAATGATTTGACATGACTGCTTCAGCTCTAGGCAGAAATTAAGGATTGTCGTGGGTTCTTTTCTGTTTGTTTTGTACATGTACAATTTTTGTTTGTTTTTAAAGAATATAACTTTATTACTAAATTACTTTTTTTTCAACTTTATTTATGACTTTATAAATGTCAGTGTAACTGTGGCATGTTGAAGGCTAATGAAGAAGTTGTGTCAGTATCACCATCATTTTACGTCACAGAAATAATGCAGTTTAAGAATTTAACAGCGTCTGTCTAAATTGTATGTGGTGCCACCCAAAAATACCTGTGCAGATTAAATAATATTAGACAGAACAGGATTCAGCACTGTTGCTGGTGTAGGTAAACTGATGTTTGTATAAACAACCAAACAAACAGATTCCTTGGATCATGGAGGCCCAGATGGCACAGTCATCGACACCAATGGGCTGTGGATGTTTAGTCCCTTTGGTTTGGTTTGTTTGTTTGTTTAACAACACACTCAGCAGTATTCCAGCTATATGGCGGCGGTCTGTAAATAATCGAGTCTGGACCACACAATCCAGTTATTAACAACATAACCATCTACGCAATTGGGATACGATGACATGTGTCAACCAAGTCAGCGAGCCTGACCACCCGATCCCGTTAGTCGCCTCTTATGACAAGCATGGGTTACTGAAGATCAATTCTTACCTGGATCTTCATGGGGAGACAAGCATGGGTTACTGAAGATCAATTCTAACCGTGTCTTCATGGGGAGACAAGCATGGGTTACTGAAGATCAATTCTAACCGGGTCTTCATGGGGAGACAAGCATGGGTTACTGAAGATCAATTCTAATGCAGATCTTCATGGAGAGACAAGCATGGGTTACTGAAGATCAATTCTAACCAGGTCTTCATGGAGAGACAAGCATGGGTTACTGAAGATCAATTCTTACCAGGTCTTCATGGGGGGACAAGCATGGGTTACTGAAGATCAATTCTAACCGGGTCTTCATGGGGAGACAAGCATGGGTTATTGAAGATCAATACTAACAGGGTCTTCATGGGGAGACAAGCATGGGTTATTGAAGATCAGTTCTAACCCGGATCTTCACAGGTTAGCCCCTTGAGGACACCAGAAACCGTAGATTGTTATTTGAATCCCAGTTGGCCCAGATGACGTTTCTAGGTTTGTGAGCACCATACCTTTTGAACCAAAACAGACCTACCTATCACATTGGGCAGTCTGTCTCACAGCCCCTTTACTGCATTATTTTAACTTTCTCCCAGCCCTCCCTGCAATGCTAAAGCCCTAAATGTAGCAAGTCTAGATTTCATCAGGTTCTCCCTTCTCACTGGGGCTCCATTTCAATTAAAAAGGCAATTACATAGAATGATGCTCATGATGTTGATCACTGGATTGTCTGGTCCCTCCTTGATTACTTACAGACTGCCGCCACACAGCTGGAATATTGCTGAGTGCAGCATTAAACAACCAACCAACCAATTAAAAGGGTTGGTTTATTTCTATCAAAACTATATATTTTCAAAGACAAAGCGAGACAAGTTTTATTGGTACATTGAGTCTATGCACACATGAACATGTAATAGTGTTGAGGGCTTAATTATTTTCCCCAAAAAATATGAAGTTACTATTTAAGTCAATGGGAAAATATTTGGTTTTGTATAACCTTCAGAAGCAGCATCAATCGAGAGCAATACAGTACTTTTAATGAATTCCTATCCTGCCAAACAGCAAGGTGTCTGATAAGGTATGAAGAAGTGAGTCAAGTGGTACTACTTCAAAGACAGGTTAAAGTGTTACTGGAAATGTATCACCATGTTGATGGAGGTATGCCACATCTGTAAGCTGTAATTGCCTGACAGACATACAGCTACCAAACTGTGTTTGTTAAAGGTACCTGACAATCAGTAGTCCACATTGAGTCAACAGGAAATGATGAGGCCATGAAAATTAAGGAACAAGTCATTAACAGATATTTCTAAGATGCTTTGCTAAAAGATCAGAGGTGCTGGATTAGCTGGAATATTGCTGAGTGTGGAGTGAAACTAAACGCACTCACGCACTCACGCACTCACTCCTTGTTTGAGTCAGACTGCCTCTGTGGCCAAGTGGATAGAGTGTTCACCTGCAGAATGAAAGGTTGGTGGTTTGATCCCAAACCAAGTCATGTTAGAGACACAGGTTGCTGTGCAGAGCTGCAGCCTTTAGACATGCCAGGAACCTATGAGTCTGTGATTGTGGGTGTCCCGATTATGTTGTCAGGTGTGTCGGCATGTGCAAAATAGCCACTGGCCCGTTAACCAGTGGCTAGTAAAAATCCAATGAGGTCAGTAAATTTTCATGGGGTCATTTTGTAAATATACTGAGAGAAACAAATAAAGAATCAGAGGAAAATTCAGGCGTTCCTTTGTTATTTTCCAGTTTTCATCACCACAGCACTATTCAAAGCTTGTGATGAAAACTGGAAAACCTTAAGGAATGTTTGAATGTTCCTCTGATCCTTTATTTGTGTCTCTCAGTATATATCACTCGCTCCGACTTGTTAACACATTGACTGCCACCACAGGTATACACAAGCACAAGAAGCAATCGTCTCCTGGCGGTAACAAAGAACGCCAGGAGACGTTTGTTTCTTGTGCCTATTTTGCCAACATGTGAAACTTGTTTTAAAATACCACCAATGTAGCTTCAAGATAACTCGTAGTGGCAAACTGGGCCAGACTTTGTTATGCGAAAATATTTCGCAGTCTGTGTGTCAGCACCATCATTTTGCCTTAGTGGTAAATCTGGAACCTGCATTGCATCAGGCTCTACTCCAAAATTTAGCTGACAAGCCATGATTCAAAATCAGTAGTGTTAAAAGCAGCATTAAACCAAACTCACTCACTCACTTGAACCAAAAGACATTAAAACATGGTACTTGTTGTTACTCTGCATGTCATTCAGCTTTAAAGGGATCAAAAGAGGATTGGTTGTATCTGAGTTGGATATACATTGGGACTGCGTGGTATACTCCTTTCAAACGATGCGTATTGCAATGTCTTGTTCTCAGAACCGGAGTTTTGGGTGATAAAGTGTATATGAAGTTTTGTGATTATCTCTATGGTTTAAGTTAACCATCGACACAGACTTTCATTCACACTGAAGTATTCCTTTGTAATTAATTGACAAAACAGCACACTTTACATGCAATACATTGTATAAAAAAGAAAATACTATTCCTCAAAATCACAATCTGACTTTGAAATTTCTGATATCACAACTATTAGTTATTCTTTTTGGCTTTAGTATTTACAAAATAGGTTCTGCATGTACAGTTGGTGTCATTCCCTATCAAACACTCAATATATCGCAATATGTATCGGAATACGGGTACCACAATCACAGTATATTGCAACAAAATTTATTTGCCAATCCACAGCGCTAGAATGCATGTTGATCATCAACATCGTACCTCAGTGGATTTGCACAATAGAACCTGATCACAAGTCTGTACTAGTGCAAGAAACACAGATACACACTTGCATGCATGCATGCACATACTCATGCATGCGCTTGCACGTATGCACACACACGCATGCGCACACACACGCACGCACACACACACACACACACACACACACACACACACACACACACAAGCAGGGGTATAATAATCTTGAATGTGACGTTGAACTCCATTTCACCTCCCCTCACCTTTGTTCAAAGAATATTGTCAGATCACCTGTTCAAGATATTGAATTTGCTTTTGATACAGAGAACCCACCAATTTTGTCCACATGGAGAATTCAGACACATGACAAGACAGTACCTTAACCACAAGACTACCAATTCCATTGCTTAGATAAAAGAAATACAAATATGATAATACTGACATTTGATCCATTGAGCAAGATGAAAGCTAGTGTAATTGGAGGAACTATAGAGATCTGAGTCCTTCAGAATAATACATCATTGGTCGATTGAGTTTAGATCAATATTTGATCCAGTAAAGAACAGTGTAGCTTTAATTATGTTTCCAAGTCTCGGTGTAAGGTAACAGTGTCAACCAGATGAAAGAGGTTTGTAAGAACTGAATTAGCATTTAGGAAAAATGCTCAAAGATACATTGAAGTATGTTCTAATTTTTTTTGGTGAAATATGCAATTTTGGAAAAGGCAATCAACAATTTCAGTTCTTATTCTTATCATTTTTTTACCCTTTCATAGTGGGGGGGGAGTGGCTACAGAGTTTGGTTTCCATGCCTTATATCAATTTTTACCACTGCCAAATAGATGAAAAATTGTTAGGTGTGGCGTTAAACAGCTACAAACCAAACCAATCAACTTTTGAAACCCGGTCTTGGTGACCAAGATTCTGATTCTGAGGAAGACAGCTAAAAGCTGCTTATAATCACGCTCATTATTTTCACATTGAACAAAGAATTTAGTTATAACATGGATCAAGTTTGGATCTGCTTTCATTTGTCATTTGTTCAGTGGCAGTAGTCGAGGGAATATAATGTTGTTTTTCCTTTGAATATTGGTCATAATGAAGGGCATATTCTTGGTTCTGTGGCCATTGGTAATTATGGATATCATATTACATATATGGACCTCTTTTGTAGGCTTCATTGTCATGGAGGCACATTGGCTTCTTTATCTTGCAGACCCATGAAGATCCGGGTTAGAATTGATCTTCAGCAACTCATGCTTGTTGTAAGAGGCGACTAACAGGATCAGGTGGTCAGGCTCACTGACTTGGTTGTCACATGTCATCGTATCCCATTTGCGTAGATCGATGCTCATGCTGCTGATCACTGGATTGTCTGGTCCACACTTGATTATTTACATACTGCCGTCATATAGCTGGAATATTGCTGAGTGCATCGTAAAACTAAACTCACTCACTCACTCAGACTGCCACTGTGATCAAATGGCAATAGTGTTAGCCTGCAGAATGGAAGGTTGGTGGTTGGATTCATGTCCAGGTCATAGTAAAATAGGGTAATTGGTAATTGTGGAGGCATATTGTTGTCTTTTTCATTTAACCATTGAAAATTATGGTGGCATATTGGTTTCTTTGTACTAGACCAGTGGTACTTGTGGAAAGCATAAGTATATGTAAATATACACTTTTGACCTTTGAAAGTTTCTTCCCACGTTTAAAATACAACAAAACCAAGCCATCCAACCCACTACTCTTCACCTTTAGATCCATGTCAGTCCATGTGACAAAGGGGCAGATGGGTAACCTAGTGGTTAAAGCATTCGCTTGTCACGCCAAAGGCCCCCGGTTCAATTCCCTACATGGGTACAATATGTGAAGCTGATTTCTGGTGTCCCTGCCGTGATATTTCTGGAATATTAATAAAAGTGGCGTAAAACTCAGCTCACTCACTTACTCACCCATATGACAAATGAAGGGTACTGGGGACAAATTCTAACCAAGAATATACAGGCAATTAACCATTATTTTGGGAAAAGAAGTGAAAACAAAATCTGGTTGAAAAGCCCAAAAGAAAACCTGATGGGTGTCAAAACAAGATCCTGTTTCTGTCGTCTTCAGATATGATGTATCGTTTCCTTTGATGACTCAGAAATATTTCACAGGAGAGTATCTTCTAAAGAGAGGTCCATCATGAGGAGCTGAGAATAACCATTGTTTTTGTTTTCTGGAGAGAAATCGTCTTACTGGTGTTGCCAGATATGTATTTACCTCGTCTATACAGCTTAAACCTTTGAAATACTTTAATGTCCGATGCTGAATAAACATCTATTTCTGCCTAAAATAGGTCTTGAATTGATTGGGAGATTACTTTTTGTTGTTCAATTAAGCAAACTTGAAGTTCATGTAGACTAGAAGGTCATAAATATGTGTGTATATATAGAAGAAAAACAACTTTAAAGATGTCCTGTCTATGTTCGTTCACTCAATTTTACTGATTTAGTGTTTTGGACCGACCATTAAATATTGTTTGGGTGAGGTCGGAATTTATATTTGAGACAGAGCTTCAAGACAGATAATATTTTTCTATGAAAAGAGGAGACGCAAAACATGCACTGATCAATATTTATTTGTTGTTTTTAAGCGAGAGCAATTCAATAGTAGGGATGCTCAGAAATAACTTTCCAAACTTTTTTTTATGAAGTCTTCTAATAGTTTTAAGATGAAAATACAAGAGATGGGAACACATTACAAACAGTAAGTAGGTATGATTATTTTTTTTTTTAAATTAATTATTTTTTTAACTAGTCCATTTATATTGGGCTATATCCACATCGACAGCATGCTCATAGCGCAGACAGTTCATTATTACCCCGGATAACCCAGGCTGCCCCTGAGGTACTAGAACGTTATAGTCACATGACTATCCCACTGGGTACCCATTTTCTGCCGGGTGAACAGAGGCAATTTAAAAAAAAACTCACTTGCCCAAGGTGAGACCACATGTATCACATGTGCTTTATTGTTGGGAAGTACTGAAGTCCTAGACAGTAGATTTTATGATCTTCGAGGACAAGAGAAATAAAATGGGAAATTTCCATCTTGAGCAATTTCCGCCACACTTTGTCATACATTCATTTGGTTGATGAGGCATTTTGTCTATGAAACTTCCATTGTTTATGTAAGGGAATCTGTACCACTCCTCTTGCAGTGCCTGACCAAGTTCAGCCAAAAGGTATGGGCTCATTGCTAAGCCATTCAGCAACCCATGCTTGTTGTAAAGGGCGACTAACAGGATTGTCTAGACCAGACTTGATTATTTATAGACTGCCGCCATATAGCTGGAAAACTGTTGGATGCGGCATTAAACAACCAAACCGAACCAAATGTCCCGACGACATGTCCATTGATCTAGTCAACAGCAGGAATGATAACACTTTGCAGGTGTATGGTGCTTCTGTGTGTAGCATATGCAAACTATAAGATGCGTTTTGGTGATTCGCAGACCCAAACTGTTCTTGCAGAGAACGTTTGTTGTCATCACTTGGTGCCAACATTGATATTTCATGATCCCCTACTTTCTGCTGTGAGTAAATCAAAGACCTGGCTCTAAGGACAAAGTTAGTGAGTGAGTATGGTTATGGCGGGGACACCAGAAATAGGCTTCACACACTGTGCCCATGTGGGGAATCGAACTCAGGTTTTCGGCGTGACGAGCGAATGCTTTAACCAATAGGCTACCCAACCGCCCCAAGAGAAAAGTGATAATCACTCAATATCAGAATTGATATGATCCACTGCATTTTGTTAGATTGTATGAGCCACGGGGTGAGAAAGCTGATAGAGTAGGACAAGGTTTCACTGTTATTAATTTGCTTTCTTGACTCTTCTTGAAATATTCCTGAAATACAACATTTCAGTCTGAGTCAACAACAGTTTAATCTTCATACACTGAAACCTTCTCAAATCCCGGAGAGCATCATTAGATACTGAAATATCACTGACCAGGGGAACCTGAGGGGTTTATAGTTAGAATCATTTTTGTGTGTGTGTTTGTTTTATTTTCATATGCAGTGCTCAGCAATATTTCCATCTTTATGAGGGTGGTCCACATAATCAAGCCTGGACCAGACAATCCAGTGAAGTAAAGTACAGATTCTAGTACTGTTTGAGGTCAAGCCCAATCTGGGATTTGAACCCATGCTCTCAGAGTAAGACATATGATTGCCAGCGCACAAGGCCACCAACCAGTAACCCACTTAGCCGCAACTATTGGTAGATGGCGTCATCCTTAGAAATGGAAGTCTGACAATTGTTCATCCAGTTCACCTATTTTGTATGCTCTCTGACAAGTAGCTAGGAATCTTCAGTTATGTATAATATCTGTAACTTTGATTAATATGCCATGGCACTGCAATGAGAAGCATTGGAAGCATCCTTTCTTTGAAGTAATTCCTGGTGCTTTTAACTGGGGGTTCCTTGTTAATGGATGCGTATATGTGCTGCCTGCTGTGGCCTCATGTTGAGACTGTGGCTATGGATGTTTGTCTTGATAGGCTTGTCTTTCTTGTATACACATCTTATCCTAAAGTGTAGGATTCCGTGACCTGAATTTGTTGCCCCCTCCGTCTGAATTTGTGCCACAATGACCTGGAATCTGTTGCCTCAATGGCCTGTCTGAATTTGTTGCCTCACAATTTGTTACCAATTTTGGTGCCTCAATGACCTGAATTTGTTGCCTCAATGGCCTGAATCTGTTGCCTCACTCACCTGAATCTGTTGCCTCAATGACCTGAATTTGGTGCCTCAATGACCTGAATCTGTTGCCTCAATAACCTGAATCTGTTGCCTCAATGACCTGAATCTGTTGCCTCAATGACCTGAATTTGTTGCCTCAATGACCTGAATCTGTTGCCTCAATGACCTGAATTTGTTGCCTCAATGACCCCAATATGTTGCCTCAATGACCTGAATTTGTTGCCTCAATGACCTGAATCTGTTGCTTCAGTGACCTGAATCTGTTGCCTCAATGACCTGAATCTGTTTCCTCAATAACCTGAATCTGTTGCCACAGTGATGTGACTTTGTTGACTTGGTGGGCTGAATCTGTTTGTGGTGTTGGTGTGGAATATTGGTTAAAGCGTTCGTTCGGCACACCAGTGACCCGGGTTCGATTCCCTACATGGGTACAATGCCCATTTCTGGTGGCTGTTATATTGCTGGAATGTTGCTAAAGCGGCGCAAAACTAAACTCACCCACTCACAGTGAATCTGTTGCCTTAGTGACCTAAATCTGTTGCCTCCATTAATGGAATCTATTCGGCCAGATTCAGAATTCAGCCATATTTATGTCTACTTTCATTGAAAAATCAACACCAGCAACCAACTTCAGTGGTACACAAATCAGTAATAAATGTTTTGTACCCACAGTCTTTAATAAAAAGTTTTACTTAATTATGAACACTACTACAAATATATCAAGTTGAAGCTACAAGCCACTGTGTAAATACTTGTTGCAGGTTCTATGTACCTACAACATGTGAAGATCTGGGTTAGAACTGATCTTCAGCAGCCAAGGCTTGTCATAAGAGGCGACACACAGGATCAGGTGATGCCAGTTGCATAGATCCTTGCTCATGATGTCAACGTCTTCATTATCGGTCCAGGCTCAATTGTTAACAGCCCTTATATAGCTGGAATATTGCTGCGTGCAGTGAAAAACCACAAATAAAACTTTCTACCTACTATGTGTCCAATTAAACAAGAGACGTCTATGTTGATCAGGTCTTCTTTGTGAATATGGAATCAGTTATGAGCAATTTTTGTTCAACTGACTGACTGAGTTTAGTTTTACGCCGCTTTTAGCAATATTCCAGCAATATCACGGCGGGGGACACCAGAAATGGGCTTCACACATTGTGCCCATGTGGGGAATCGAACCCGGGTCTTCAGCGTGACGAGCCAACGCTTTAACCACTAGGCTACCCCACGGCCCCAATTTTTGTTCAAACTGTAAACCTAATGTGATTGTAAGTCATCATGGGTATGCACTGAATGATCCAAACAAATCTAATTTCAATTCAGTTTAAATGTGTGTCCGGGACAAAAAAACAATTTAAAACTTTGCACCCAGCATTTCATAATAGGTTTGTTTGTCATAAGCATAGTTTACAGTATGCTCTTTTTACTACAACAAATTCTTTGTTCTGGAATAGATACCATAAAATGGCCACTGGCTGTATCAAACCTGATACACTCACTCAAGTTAACATTCTCAAATTTCAATATTTTTTCAGGAAGATTGACCAATGACAAATCATGTATTTGGACAAATATATGTTTGGTAATTGTCAGAAATTTCAGACAAGGATTGAAAAGGTACTCTGAGGACCTTAAAGCAATGAACCACTTGGTTCATATATTGATTGATATAATTGAAGGTTTGAAAAATGTATTTTTACGGTTAGCATAATTTTTGTTGATCTTCACATGAGGTGATGAAAATTACAATCTGTTCTGTTTCCAATCACATTTGTCACCTGATGTCACTTAGAAATTCAAAATAAAAAATGAAATAAAACACTTTCGGATGAGTTTTCAGTGATTCTGAAATAGATCATTTCTGTCGTTAGTTTTCCCAATCATTTCATGTCTGTTAAAGCCTGTATTATTTTTTAAACTCTTCTCTCCTCACTGAAATATTCTAATATTTAGAAAGAATCAGATATTCTCATGTAAAATGGGCTCATGAGCCACTCAATCAGCGATCACATCCAAGTCGTTAACGTCATCACAAGTCATTAGAAGGGCTGTGAGTGCCCTTTCGTAAAATTAGGATCAATCTTATGCAGGAACTGCAATTTTATCATGATAGTGCTCAAAAACATTGTGACATGACAAGCATGTGTATGACAAAAAGCTAACTGGATTAGTTTAAGAATTTACCAAAAGTGAAAAAATGGGACTAGTTGACAACTTTCATTATTATTGATCGATAATGACAGGCTTGCATGAACATAGTTGTGTTTAGAATGAAGCATACAACTTTATGGATGACAACTTCTTGTTTATTGAAAAGAGCAGCATTACCCGTGAAGGTCCGGGATAGAATATTGGACTTCAGTAACCCATGCTTGTCATAAGAGGGGACTAACGGGATCGGGTGGTCAGGCTTGCTGACTTGCTTGACACATGTCATGGGTTCCCAGTTGCACAGATCGATGCTCTTGCTGCTGATCACTGAATTGTCTAGTCCAGACTCGATTATTTACAGACAGCCACCATATAGCCTGAATATTGCGGCGTAAAACTAAACTCACTCACTCAAAAGAGCAACGTTTTGTTGTAGATTCTTTCACTGTTATTACTTTTAGCTTAATAACAGTGTAAGAATCTAAAATTGAAACATGCAATAAACAAGAAGTTGTCATCCATGTTTTAAGAAGTTACAAGAAGTTGTATGTTTCCTTCTTGACTCACCAACTTCTAGAATGCTGATAAAACAATTAATAACGTCACACAATTGGCTAATATTTCTTATCAACATTTTTGATGTTCTTCAACTGAGCAGCATTTGGCAATCAAAAAGTTTTCAAAGTTTCAAACTTAAAAACAAACTCCATGATATCAATCACCAATTTTGTAGAGCTACAATAGATACATCTTTCAAAGAAACCATGTAATAGTAATAGTAATAGTCCCCTTCCATGGCGCTCATATCCAGGCACATTGCGCATCTTTCGCTAGCGATTTGCTAAGTTACAAAGTTTTCAAAGTTACAGTCTTCTTAAGATCTTCTTAAAAACAAACTCAATGCTATTAACTTACAATTTTGGTAAGCTGTGATAGTTACATCTTCCAAAGAAACCATGTACAGCGTCTGTAGAAATGATTCGCTAAGTCCTTGAAATGACCTAAATCTGCCAGAAAATGTTTGTCCTGTATTGCTAAATTTCAGAACCACCATAATCATAATCTGCCCATTGAAACTGGCAGATGGTATAAAGTACCAGTAACTGAGAGAAATGGCCCACTTTGTAAATCAACTGATTTAGGTGATGAATTTCATTACTTATTCCTCTGTGCAGTTTTGGAAAACAGCTAATTCACAAATATATTTACACTAAACCAAATTTCTTTTAAGTGAACTTACTTTTTAATACTTGAAAACTAGGAACTCTACGAAAATCACCTAACATGTAACATTTATGTTATTATACACAAACAGCTTGTTTCACATTTGAATATTGTACTCTGATATCGGTTCTCACTGCTCTGTGAAGGTGTTGATGTGTATTGTATACCTGTATATTAGGACATATAGTAAATGTTGTATCTCTAATGCAGCTGTTAGTGACTTGAGTGTAAATAAAGTTCAGTTCAGTTCAGTCAGTTCAGTTCAGTTCAGTCAGTTCAGTTCAGTTCAGTCAGTTCAGTTTGGTTCAGTTCAGTTCAGTTCAGTTCAGTTCAGTCAGTTCAGTTCAGTTCAGTTAAGTCAGTTCAGTTCAGTCAGTTTCAGTCAGTTCAGTTCAGTTCAGTCACAGTTCAGTTCAGTTCAGTTCAGTTCAGTTCAGTCAGTTCAGTTCAGTTCAGTCAGTTTCAGTTCAGTTCAGTCAGTCAGTTCAGTTCAGTTCAGTTCAGTCACTTCAGTTCAGTTCAGTCACTTCAGTTCAGTACAGTTCAGTCAGTTCAGTTCAGTTCAGTTCAGTCAGTTCAGTTCAGTCAGTTCAGTTCAGTTCAGTTCAGTTCAGTTCAGTTCAGTTCAGTTCAGTTCAGTTCAGTTCAGTTCAGTTCAGTTCAGTTCAGTTCAGTCCAGTCCAGTCCAGTCAGTTCAGTTCAGTTCAGTCAGTTCAGTCAGTTCAGTTCAGTCAGTTCAGTTCAGTTCAGTTCAGTTCAGTTCAGTTCAGTTCAGTTCAGTTCAGTCAGGTCAGTCAGGTCAGTTCAGTTCAGTTCAGTTCAGTCAGTACTACAGGATCATGATCCCCTGCTGCTTCCCAACTGGAGATAGTGCAGTGGTTTACAGTGTATGAAATAAGGCCCGTCCGACCGACTGACACGGTCTACATTTCTGACGGACGGTCTAAATTTACAGCTAGCCAGCCCGATGGTCTGGTAAATTTTTTAGATGTTCCATACATCTGAGTAAATTCACCATATCTGGTCTGGTTAAATCCATTTTGGGCTGGTAACATTTTGAAGTTACCAGCCCTGATGTCTGGCTGGATTTTGGCTTATTTCATACACTGGGTTTAATGTTTGTCCAGCAGGTGACTAACATGACAGGATGGTCAGGCTTGCTGGCTTGGTTGACACATGTCATCGTATCCCATTTGTTTAAATCTATTGATGCTCATGCTGTTGATCACTGGATTGTCTGGTCCAGACTTCGATTACTTACAAAGCTCTGCCATATAGCTGGACTATTGCTGAGTGCGGCGTAAAACCTGCACTCGCTCACCATTGTCAATGGGGATTTAGCTCAGCAAGGTACCAGTGGTTTATCAAGGTCTTATCAGTTATTCCTTTGATTGAATTTTTTGCAACTTAACTGGCCACTCTCTTGTTGTGCTGCCACCTGCAAATTACCTAACATGTAATACATTTACCACATTAAACCTTTTTAACCCAATCTTATTTTGATTAATTATTACTCCAGACATGAGAAATGTCAAATGCGAAACACTGATTGCTATATATCCGTGACAGCCTCAGAGGCAGGGGTGAACTTTACAGAGTTATTTTGCATAGTGTAAGTAATCCAAGTGCTGTCACAACTAAATGGTGCTTGTGACAAAGTCATTAACTGACGACAAATACACAGGTTTTGGGCTTATACAAAACATAGATGACAAGAACGGTGTAGTAATTGTTGTATTGTATGCAGTGCAGACAACTAGGTTAGACGGTAATATTCATAGCAGAACCCTGTTGGAAACTAGGCACGATGGTGATGTTGATGACAGAACTCTGTGAGCAACTTGGCAGGATAATAGTATCTAAGCAATACCCTGTGGGCAACTAGGCAGGATGGTAATATCTATAGCAGAACCCTGTGGGCAACTAGGCAGGATGGTAATATATATAGCAGAACCCTATGGGCAACTAGGCAGGATGGTAATATCTAAGCAGTACCTTGTGGGCAACTTGGCAGGTTGGTATAGCAGAAGCCTGGGCAACTTGGCAGGATGGTAATAGCAAACCTACAACTAGTCAGGATGGTAATATCTAAGCAGTACCAACTTGGCAGGATGGTATAGCAGAAGCCTGTGGGCAAACCTTGTGGGCAACTTGGCAGGATGGTAATATCTAAGCAGTACCTTGTGGGCAACTTGGCAGGTTGGTAATATCTAAGCAGTACCTTGTGGGCAACTTGACAGGTTGGTGTAGCAGTACCTTGTGGGCAGCTTGGCAGGTTGGTAATATCTAAGCAGTACCTTGTGGGCAACTTGGCAGGTTGGTATAGCAGAAGCCTGTGGGCAACTAGGCAGGATGGTAATATCTATAGCAGAACCCTATGGGCAACTAGGCAGGATGGTAATATCTAAGCAGTACCTTGTGGGAAACTTGGCAGGTTGGTAATATCTAAGCAGTACCTTGTGGGCAACTTGGCAGGTTGGTAATATCTAAGCATACCTTGTGGGCAACTTGGCAGGTTGGTAATATCTAAGCAGTACCTTGTGGGCAACTAGGCAGGTTGGTATAGCAGAACCCTGTGGGCAACTAGGCAGGTTGGTATAGCAGAACCCTGTGGGCAACTAGGCAGGTTGGTATAGCAGAGACCCTAGGGCAACCCTGTGGGCAACTAGGCAGGTTGGTATAGCAGAACCCTGTGGGCAACTTGGCAGGTTGGTATAGCAGAACCCTGTGGGCAACTTGGCAGGTTGGTATAGCAGAACCCTGTGGGCAACTAGGCAGGTTGGTATAGCAGAACCCTGTGGGCAACTAGGCAGGTTGGTATAGCAGAACCCTGTGGGCAACTTGGCAGGTTGGTAATATCTAAGCACTACCTTGTGGGCAACTTGGCAGGTTGGTATAGCAGCACCCTTGTGGGCAACTAGGCAGGTTGGTATAGCAGAACCCTGTGGGCAACTAGGCAGGTTGGTATAGCAGAACCCTGTGGGCAACTTGGCAGGTTGGTATAGCAGAACCCTGTGGGCAACTTGGCAGGTTGGTAATATAGAACCCTGTGGGCAACTAGGCAGGTTGGTATAGCTAAGCAGAACCTTGTGGGCAACTAGGCAGGTTGATAATATCTTAGCATAGCAGAACCCTGTAGGCAACTTGGCAGGTTGGTATAGCAGAACCCTGTGGGCAACTAGGCAGGTTGGTAATATGTATGTTGGTATAGCAGAACCCTGTGAGTAACTTGGCAGGTTGGTAAGCAGAACCCTGTGGTTCAACTAGGCAGGATGGTAATATCTATAATAGTATGTTGTGAGAAACTAGATTGGATGGTAATATCTATAATAGTATGTTGTGAGAAACTAGATTGGATGGTAATATCTATAATAGTATGTTGTGAGAAACTAGATTGGATGGTAATATCTATAATAGTATGTTGTGAGAAACTAGATTGGATGGTAATATCTATAATAGTACCTTGTGGGCAACTTGGCAGTAATTGGTATAATAGAATGTTGTGAGAAACTAGATTGGTTGGTAATATCTATAATAGTATGTTGTGAGCAACTAGGTTGGATGGTAATATCTATAATAGTATGTTGTGAGAAACTAGATTGGATGGTAATATCTATAATAGTATGTTGTGGGCAACTATGTTGGACAGTAATATTCTTAGCAGACCCTTGTTAGTAATTTGACTATAAATCTGTTTATAGTAGGACACTGTAGTCATATTGACACTGATGTCTGCACTGGACCATGCAGACAGTGTGTTAGAACACTGTCAGATTAAACAGCTCCAAGCCTGCTTGAGTCAGGTGATGAGACTTACTGTCGACTGTCTGTCACCAAACCTGACAGCGTGGGATGATGGCGACAATGTCAACAACTGGCATGAAAGGTGTCCAGCCCGGAGGTGCTTGTTTGCAGGCCATAGTGCTATATCTTGTAATTTTCTGACTGTGTTGCTCACTCACTCACTCACTCACTCACTCACTCACTCACATACCTACCTAACCACTCACTCACTTATTCATTCACTACTCACTCGCTACTCCCAACAATCAATCACTCAATTACTCACTCACCTACATACCCACCTAACCACTCACTCACTACTCACTCACTCACTCATTACTCACTCACTCACTACTCATCACTCACTCACTCACTCACTCACTCACTCCCCACTACTCACTCACTACTCACTCGCTACTTCCAACAATCAATCACTCAATTACACACTCACCTACATACCCACCTAACCACTCACTCACTACTCACTCACTCACTCATTACTCACTCACTCACTACTCATCACTCACTCACTCACTCACTCACTTATTCATTCACTACTCACTCGCTACTCCCAACAATCAATCACTCAATTACTCACTCACCTACATACCCACCTAACTACTAACTCACTCACTCACTCACTCATAACAGGGTTGTTGTAGATGAGCTACCATATTTCTTCTTCTAAGCTTGGGGCGGTGGGGTAGTGTAGTGGTTAAAGCGTTGGCTCGTCACACCGAAGACCCGGGTTCGAATCCCCACATGGGTACAATTTGTGAAGCCCATTTCTGGTGTACCCCGCCATGATGTTGCTGGAATATTGCTTAAAGCTGCGTAAAACCAAATTCAGTCAGTCAGTCAGTCTTCTAAGCTTGAACTCTCCTATAAGCACCAGAGAATAAGCAACATACAAGACAATAAGTGCCATCTCTAAAAATAGTTCAAGGTGAAGTAGATTTAAATCGAATTAAGTTCAGAAAAGGTTTTGTCTATTCATTACAATGTAGTTGCTTATGCAATACTGTGGTTGAAATATAATGCTAAGAATCTCTGATAACCCCGAAACTGTCATTACCTACCAGTGCTGGAAGGTTGTCCAACCAGCGTCTTTATTTAAGGAAATACGGTACATATCAATCAGCAATGATGTTGATGCCTTGCACTTGCATCTACCAGTGCTGGAAGGTTGTCCAACCAGCATCTTTATTTAAGGAAATACGGTACATATCAATCAGCAATGATGTTGATGCCTTGCACTTGCATCTACCAGTGTTGGAAGGTTGTCCTACAAGCGTCTTTATTTAAGGAAATACGGTACATATCATTCAGCAATGATGTTGATGCCTTGCACTTGCATCTACCAGTGTTGGAAGGTTGTCCAACCAGCGTCTTTATTTAAGGAAATACGGTACATATCAATCAGCAATGATGTTGATGCCTTGCACTTGCATCTACCAGTGCTTTCGGTTGTCCAACCAGCCGTCTTTATTTAAGGAAATACGGTACATATCAATCAGCAATGATGTTGATGCCTTGCACTTGCATCTACCAGTGTTGGAAGGTTGTCCAACCAGCATTTAAGGAAATACAGTACATATCATTCAGCAATGATGTTGATGCCTTGCACTTGCATCTACCAGTGCTGGAAGGTTGTCCAACCAGCATTTAAGGAAATACAGTACATATTAATCAGCAATAATGTTGATGCCTTGCACTTGCATCTACCAGTGCTGGAAGGTTGTCCAACCAGCGTCTTTATTTAAGGAAATACAGTACATATCAATCAGCAATGATGTTGATGCCTTGCACTTGCATCTACCAGTGCTGGAAGGTTGTCCAACCAGCGTCTTTATTTAAGGAAATACGGTACATATCAATCAGCAATGATGTTGATGCCTTGCACTTGCATCTACCAGTGTTGGAAGGTTGTCCTACAAGCGTCTTTATTTAAGGAAATACGGTACATATCATTCAGCAATGATGTTGATGCCTTGCACTTGCATCTACCAGTGCTGGAAGGTTGTCCAACCAGCGTCTTTATTTAAGGAAATACGGTACATATCATTCACCAGTGATGTTGATGCCTTGCACTTGCATCTACCAGTGTTGGAAGGTTGTCCAACCAGCATTAAGGAAATACAGTACATATCAATCAGCAATAATGTTGATGCCTTGCACTTGGATCTACCAGTGCTCGAAGGTTGTCCAACCAGCGTCTTTATTTAAGGAAATACGGTACATATCAATCAGCAATGATGTTGATGCCTTGCACTTGCATCTACCAGTGTTGGAAGGTTGTCCTACAAGCGTCTTTATTTAAGGAAATACGGTACATATCATTCAGCAATGATGTTGATGCCTTGCACTTGCACCTACCAGTGCTGGAAGGTTGTCCAACCAGCGTCTTTATTTAAGGAAATACGGTACATATCATTCAGCAGTGATGTTGATGCCTTGCACTTGGACCTACCAGTGCTGGAAGGTTGTCCAACCAGCGTCTTTATTTAAGGAAATATGGTACATATCATTCAGCAATGATGTTGATGCCTTGCACTTGGACCACTCTAAGGTGTGTTGTGCGGGCAGCAGTATTTGGTATAAGTAGGAGATGAATTGTTCTTGATTCCATTGGTACACAGACCAAGTAGATTGTGGTCATTTGATCTTCTGCATTTCTCGTGCCAGTTCAGAACAAGATCAGATGAGAGAATCTCTTCAATACTTTGAAGCATCTCCAGTGTTTATCATGTTGAAGTTAATCTGTAAGTGTTGTCACGACTTCAGAGGATATTGACAAAGGGATATGTAGGAATCACATTTAAACCAGTCAGTCAGTGAGTTTGAATGTAATATGCTCCTATTAATGTTCAAAATCCCTCAAAACATGTAAAATGCCCTTATTAACATGCCGAAAATACCCTTTGAAAATATTTCCTTTTAGAAATATGTTTAATGTTTTTAAAAATGGATCAATTATTCTTTTGTGATTATTCCCATATAAAGAGGAACTTACTTAAAGAAAGATACTTTATCTCTAGCTTTCAGCTGGAATGTCAGAGTTAACTGCAGGCTTGTATGTATAGTGAGTCCTGTGAAATACACAATGCCATTTGAGTGAGTCCTGATGTCATGATAATGCTGATTTTGGAATAAAATCTAGAGGCCAGACCAATTTTATTTCTTGTTTTATGGATTTTTGTCCTCAGAAAACATAAAGGCAGGCGGGGACAAAAATAAAATAAAAATCACCAGTCAACATAATATTCCTTTTAAATACTAAAAGTGTTTTACTTTTTGGCAATTTATAAGGCAAAAAAAAATAAAAAAAAAATGTTGGAGGGTAATTTACATTTTTTGCCAATAAAAACATTAGGATTTTATTTTTTTAGATAAAAAAAATAAGTTTTATTTGTTTTCTTATTCATGAAAAAATACGACAAGAGGATCCGTAAGACAAGAAATAATATTGGTCTGGTCTTATGGTGTCACTCGTTCCCTCTTCCATCACTCTTGTTCACTTGGATGTATTCATACCCAAGTCTTAAAATGAACTCGTTACAGGTGATGTTTTGTTTTTAATTTTTGAGTGTCTTCTGATATCAAATATATACAAATATGAACAAAATCCTCGGCAAGTGTCTGAGATTTCTGACTTGTATCAACTCGAGGTGATATATTTGATAAGCAGAGTATCGCTGCTTGCAACAGCAAACAAGGAAAGTGCAACGCCCAGTTTCACAAAGCTATTGTAGCGCTACGACTGTCGTACCTCCTATTCTGTAACATAGACTTACAACAGTCGTAGTGCTATGATTGCTTTGTGAAATTAGGCCCTGGAGCCTGACATTGACATGCATCATAATTTTATCACCCGTGAAGATCCGGGGTAGTATAGGTCTTCAGCAACCCATGCTTGCCACAAAATGCGACTAATGGGATCGGGTGGTCAGACTCGCTGACTTGGTTGACACATGTCATCGGTTCCCAAACGATGCTCATGCTGTTGATCACTGGATTGTCTGGTCCAGGCTGGACTATTTACAGACCGCCACCATATAGCTGGAATATTGCTGAGTGCGGCGTAAAACTAAACTCACCCACTCACTCATAATTTTATCATTATATACTCAAGTTGAAACATGAACTGCAAATGAATTCAACGCAATCCCCAAAGAATTATTTGCACATGAAACAGAGAACCATTACAAACCGAAAACATCTTCATTGCTGGGGATGTTCAAAGGATCAAGTGCACATGATCACAGTGTGCATTTAAACAGACTACCAACCTCTGTGGAGATTCTTTCATAATTAACCAGACTCACTGATGCTGACTGTTTTCTTAGAACTTGCATTGTTTCTGAAACCACAAAGCATTGAACATTTGTAGGTATAATCGTCACCTTAGTGTTTAGAAAGCTTTGTGCAGCGAAGCAGTGTTTAGAAAGCTTTGGTCGCAGCGAAGCCCACATTATTATATGAAGGGAGTCGTTTTGACATATTTACTTGACCAAAATATTGTCATAAGGGTTCAAGGTCATTGTCATAAGAGGTCGAGGTCATTATCATAAGCTCAAGGTCATTGAGATTAGCAGCAGGTATTATCTGGGAGGGGGCGGTGGGGTAGCCTAGTGGTTAAAGCGTTGGCTTCGTCTCACCCGGGTTCAATTCCCCACATGGGCAAAATGTGTGAAGCCCATTTCTGGTGTCCTCCGCCGTGATATTGCTGGAATATTGCTAAAAGCGGCGTAAAATCAAAACTCACTCACTCACTATTATCTGGGAAGATCTTCCCTTATCTGTGACCAGGCTGATTCAGTGAAGGCTTGAACCCAATGGCACTGATCTTGGAAGATCATCACTTATCTGTGACGAGGACTATGTAGTAAGTGCTGGTCTGTGAAGGTTTGTACTGGGATTTAATACAAGGAAGTTACAATGCAGTGATTCCTTCTTTTAGAACTTTGGGCTATACCACAAACTTTGTCCAAATAAGTGATCTTCTCATAATGGAACAGGATGTCTTTGTTTTGCGTACGCTCTGTGTCTTAATACCAATACTTAGGTCTTTGACTTACTTTAAAAACTGTTGAAGAACACAACACACTGAAATGGGGTTTAATGTTGTACTGAAGAATATTTTGCTTGTATGATGACGTGCATTTGTGTGTATGTGTGGCTGATTGTACTAGCCCAGACTTAAGCTGGTTTTATAGTGCTAGCTCACTGAGATACCATGCCACAGTTAAGCATGAATACCCTACTCAGACACATTATACTGACCCCGAGCCGACCAGTCCTTGTTGTACCCATTAATGCCGAGCGCCAGGCAGGGACCAACAAGTACCATATTGTAACGTCTCTTGGTATGACGCGGTCGGGGGTCGAACCCATGACCTTCCGCTCTCCAGGCGGATGCTTTAGCCACTACACCACGGAGACGGTGAAGAACAGAACAAACAAGGCTGAGGAAGTAGCATAGTTATCATCAAAGCATACCACACAGACATCCTTTATTCAAGGAAACACTTCCTTATTCTAGCTATATTGACATTTAACTATATTATTTATGGGTGATATCAGTATTGGACTGACTGAATGAAGACACGTTCCAGTTAACAGGTTTCCTAATGACTGCCTGTAGACACTTGAGACTTCCGCTATCTATCCCATATCTCAAGAGCATCACTCTCATTTAAAATAAATCTTCAGTCGCAGATATACAATGAAAATAGGAAATAGACTTGTCTTTGTAGACAACATTAATCGATCTTTGTGAAACCTAAAACATGGATTAAATATTCATTTTCCATCCTTGAGTTGTTTGGCAATATTTGCAACTCCTAGGTGGGTTTTCTTGACTTGATTGTTAAGTGGTTTTCAATGAGATCTGTTCCTTTTCTCAGGCCAGACATTTTTATCGATGGATTTTTTAAGATTTATTTCTGTTTGAATATTTATTTTGATATGTTTTTTTTGTCATGTTTGTAAAGCTGGTCTTGCCGGTCTAGTCTCACAGTCCATGCACCATATTATTATCCCCCTCAGCATGTAATGCGGGGGGATATAGTCGACAGCTCGTCCGTCTGTCCGTCCGTAATCATTTTGTTTCCAGAGCATAACTCAAAAACCGTTCTATATTTTTTCAACAAAAATTGGTCGATGTATCAAACAGAACCTAAAGTGGTGCCTTTTGCTATTTACAGATTTTTGTCATTTTTTTTTTTTTGGTTTCCATGGAAACGATTTGAACTATGTCTCAAAATGAGGGTGACCTTTGTTTTTGGAGCACAACTCGAAAACCATTCAATATCTTTCAACAAAACGTGGTAGATTTATCAAACAGAACCTAAAGTGGTGCCTTTTGCTATTTGCAGGTTTTTGTCATTATTATTTTTATTGGTTTCCATGGAAACATTTTGGACTTAGTCTCAAAAATGAGGGATTGGTTTCATTTCCGGAGCACAACTCGAAAACCGTTTAATATCTTTCAAGTCAGACCTTGAAGTGGTGCCTTTTGCTATTTACACATTTTTGGCATTTATATTTTTCATGATTTCCATGGAAACGATTTGGACTTAGTCTAAAAAGACATCAAGCTGGACTTTAAGTAACTGTCAGATGATTTGTTCTTTCAAATATATGGGGGCCAGGGGGATACGTCATCTTCTGATGACTCTTGTTTCCACTAGTGATCTCCCCATACCACAGTGCTAGGGCAGCCTTGTGATTGAAATGTTTGCTCATCCTGGTAAAGACCCAGGTTCAATTCCCCACATGGTTACAAAGTGTCAAGCCCTTGTCTGGTGTCCCCGGGTATTGCTGGAATATTTCTAAAAGTGTCGTTAAACCTCAGTTACTACCACTACGCATTCTTCCTGAATGTAGCATGCCTGAGTGAAGCTGATATACTTTTCATTTCAGAAACTCAGCATTTGCCTGTTGTCAGTCCAGCTAGTGTGAATTTGATGCCCAGTGAAATATATTTCTGCTAAAATGTCTCTGATATGATGTTACGTATTCTCATGTTGAACAAGAATTGTTTATCACAAATACTGATACAAATGTTACAGTCATCTTCATATACTCTTTAAAGAAAGTAGGGGAACTACATTTTTAATTTACGATGAAAAATTTTGGGAGATATATCGGACTCAATCAGTGTTTATATGATGATAATGAATATTTTGAGGTGAGGTGAGGTGAAATTGGGTTTAATGTCGTGCTTGAGAATATTTCGCTCATACGACGACGTGTATGGGTGTGTATGTGCATGTGCGGCTGATTGTACTAGCCCAGACTTAAGCTGGTTTTACTGTGCTGGCCCACTGAGATACCATGCCGCAGTGAAGCATGAATACCCCACTCAGACACATTATACTGACTCGAGCCGACCAGTCCTTGTTGTACCCATTAATGCCGAGCTCCAGGCAGGGACCGACAAGTGCCATATTTTAATGTCTTTTGGTATGACACGTTCGGGGATCAAACGCTCTAACCACTACACCACGGAGACGGTTAATATTTTGAGAGAGCATCACCACTTGCACTTCCTTATGACCATAGTTGTTTGTACATTTGTTGCTCTTGAAAGATGATTTTTTTGTATGACATGAAATTTGCATCTGTACGATTTTCATTTTAAAAAACAAAAACAAAACCGTTAGAAACAAACACTAACAAGTATATGATGCAAGATGATTGTCAAAATTTATGGTCTACAGTGATTTATCGACCTTCTTGAAAACCATCAAAATGAAGAATGACACTCCATGCACATGTATGGGGCTACTGCATTGTGCACGTGCATCCCATGCGTTGTGTTTAGGGGTGGTGATAAAGAAAAATGGTGGTGTGTTCTGTCTGTCTTTAAAAAGTTTGTTAACGCTTATAGTTCCTATCCAAATTGAAAGTTCAGGTTCCCTTTTTTTTTCAGGAGTATATTATATGGAACCAATATAACTGTAAAAACTTTTAGCAATATTCCAGCAAAAATATATATCACACATAATAGTGACTAAAGTCAATTCTATTTTCCTGGAACTTTCTCATCTTGATATGGGGGCGGAGGGGTAGCCTAGTGGTTAAAACGTTCGCTCGTCACGCCACATGGGTAAAATGTGGCCATTTCTGGTGTCCCCTGATGTGATATTGCTGGAATATTGCTAAAAGCAGCATAAAACTAAATTCACTCACTCATCTTGATATGGGTTTTGTAACAATTGAGTGACCAAAGGTTACAAATATCAGTCTGCAATATCCCAGTTCTTGCATCAGTTGGTACGTGATGAAGTCTGGACAAGGTAAACCAGGGTGATCTTGGTGAGCATGGTGAGCTCCAGAACCTAAGCTGTTGTTGACCCCACAGAAGTGGAAGAAAGGACTTAAAACCTGTGTGAACATATAAAATTCCTGATGCATATTCAATTCTATGACACCACAGTTTTGTATGTGCATTCGAATTTTGTGTAGGACTGGTCAGTCAGTGGTTGTCACCAGAAATGGGCTTCACACATTTTACCCATTTGGGGAAATCAAACCCAGTCCTTTGGCGTTACAAGCGAAGGGTTTAACCACTAGGCTACCCCACCGTCCCTTGGATTGGTCAGTGTTGCAATGAGTAGAAGTCTCTCCTGATTATGAGACACAGAATGAAACATTTTTTTCTTTCAATATATAAACAACTCTCGATTTGCAAAGGACCAAAGAAGTGGTTCTTTCAATGGTTGACTGAGATAGTTAAAAATTCAGTTTGCCCCAAAAGTCAGATTAACCCACTGGTTAGGCCACATAAAATAACTTTCTTGTTTCTCATGCCTTCTTTTTTTTAAATGGGTAGGCAGGGGGGATTTTATTTTAATTTTTTAATTTATGTTTGTTCTCATTTTCTGTAATATGTTCGTCGAAAACCTAGAATGATGGATTTCGGAAGTATGTCGGCTTCATGTGCGCTAATTTACCAGTGCAAGTTTTTTTTTTAAATTTAGGGTCGGACGGTAATGAAAAACAAGAAATTATTTATATGTGGCCTTAGAGTGTTGGCTAGTTGTTACTGTAGTTTTAGTGGCACGATAGTTTGCTGTTGTTTCAGAAGTATTAACTTTCATTTATGGGGTTTGTATACTCAATAGAGATATCTGTTAATGGTTTTCATGTCTCTTTCACAGCAGCACACAAGATGGTGATGAGGGAAGTGGTGGAGCTGAAGGTCAACTGAAGGTCAAGGCTGGTTCTGAGAAGAGATACCGAGAGGACATCAAGACTACCTACCTGGTAAGTCGGACATTTTCATTTGAAATATTGAGGGCATTTGTGAACATATGACATTGTTATATCCAATATGTACACATATGTGCCGTCTGTTTTGCTAGTGAACAGTTTCATCTTACAGTATGTATGATTCTGAAGAGAAGAAGATTCAGGAATTTCCGGGAAGATCATGTTTCAGCTGTCTTTTTATTTTCAGGTCATTTATCTGTGATGATATCACAGTTATTTTGCACCATAATTCAAATAGCACAATATATTATTGTCTGATTCATCATGTCACATGTCACAATTCTCAGCTCCCTTGGAAGTATCCACCCAAAGTTGTCACAGAGGTGTGAGGACATACATTGTAATGTAATCTATGTTCACATAACTGTTGAAACCATCTTTAGAGATACCCTTGGATGATGGCTGTTGCAGTTTCAAGCAACAGCAGAACACAAACCCAGGTTTGAATAATACTTGTTGTAGACAGTGACTAAATGTACTCGTGTCTTGTTATAATCTACTATACATGATATACCATGCTTCCTGACGTTTTCTGAACAAGATGCATATCCTTATATTCTACTGATGAAATTATTGCCATTCATAATTATTCATTATTATTAGAATTGATACATGGTCTGAATGAAAATGGGTGGATGGGTGGATCGGTTGGTCAGTTTCGATGACAGAATGGATCGGTTTGACAGTTTCGATGACAGAATGGATCGGTTGGTCAGTTTCGATGACAGAATGGATCGGTTGGTCAGTTTCGATGACAGAATGGATCGGTTGGTCAGTTTCGATGACAGAATGGATCGGTTGGTCAGTTTCAATGACAGAATGGATCGGTTGGTCAGTTTCAATGACAGAATGGATCGGTTGGTCATTTTCAATGACAGGATGGATCAGGTGGCCAGTTTCCATGAATGGGTAGTATCACAATTGCTTTAATTGATGTACATGGCATTAATCACCAGATCATCTGGTCCAAATTTGATTATTTTACAAACTACCATCGTATAGCTGGAATATTGATATGCGGGGCATTAAACAACAAAACAAACAGTCATTATTACTATAATTTTCCCAATGCAAAGAATGAACTTATGCACTGTCCAGCTTTGACACCTATTGTTTCACCGTTTTGATTGTTTGCTCCCTTAACTACGAATGTGACTTTAAGTCAATTTGTTGTTATATACAATTGAATGATGCCCCCAAATAATTGATGTAATGTCTTTCAATCATAAATAACCAAACTTATGTTTCACATTTGGCCAGACCAATTTTATTTCTTGTTTTAGGGTTCCACCCTTGTATGTTTTCAAGAATAAGAAAGAAAAAAATAATTAATTTTCCTGCTCAAAAATACAATCCTAATGTTTTTATTGGCCAAAAATGTAAACTTACAAGAAAATCTTTTTAAGATTGTTTTTTGCCCTAGATACACTTCATAAATTGCCAAAAGTAAAATACTTTTAGCATTTAGAAGGAATATTACTTTGACTGGTGATTTTATATATATTTTTTTCCCTCCTGCCTTTAGATTTTTTGAGGACAAAAATCCGTAAAACAAGAAATAACATCCGTCTGGCCTTATCAGGAAATCCACATTTTTCTACTGTTTCTTTCCTTTACAGTGTTAACTGCTAGTATGTTTCTGCACACAGATTTCTTTCATCTGATGATAAACTGATGTATATTAGCAAAATCCTCCAATTCCTCCAACAATGCTGCACGAACTCCACCAAATCCTTTCTCCAATATGGTGTGATCTTTCCCACGACTTTCATGAACATTCAGTGGCCGAAGTGAAGTGAATTTGCCAAGCCTTCATCGATGCATTGATCCATCTTGCCACTGTATATACTTGAGAATACTTTGTCTAAATGAATCGTATCGGATAGTTTGTGATGTTGGTACTGTGAGTTTGGTTGTGTGTAAAGAGGATTTACGATGTTGAATGAATGTTTGGAAGGTTTGTGAGGCGGTGGGGAAGCCAGGTGGTTAAAGCGTTCACCTGTCATGCAGAAACACCAGCTGGGTACAGTGTGGGGAGATATACAGTCATTATTTCATGAGTGAGTAAGTATTGTTTGATGCCGCTTTTTGCAATATTCCAGCAATATTCCAGCAATATCATTACTGGGGACTCCAGAAGTAGTCTTCAGACTTTGTATGCATGATGGAGGCAAACGCGGGTCTACAGAAGGACAAGCAAAGAACTGAACCACTCAGCTACCCAACCAACATATTTGTCCATGAGGATGCTAACTTTGAAATCCATTGTTGTGGTACTGTTGTGTTGACAAACAATTTACGCAACATAAAGAAACATATACATGTGCCAGCTAGTTGGATACTCAAACAGGTATCCTTTGAAGATCTGGGTTAGAATTGATCTTCAGTAACCCATGCCTGGCCTAATAGGTGAAAAACAGGATTGGGTGGTCAGACTCGCTGACTTGGTTGACACATGTCATCGTATCCCAATTGTGTAGTTCGAGGCTCGTGCTGTTGATCTTTGGATTGTATGGTCCAGACATATAGCTGGAATATTGCTGAGTGCGGCGTAAAACTCCACTCACTCACTCACTCACTCACTCACTCACTCACTCACTCACTCACTCACTCACTCACTCACTCAAGTATAACTTTAGATTGCCAGTCGGGGCAGAGTTCACAGCCATTGGTTACGAAAGCCCTATTTTTGTGTTATGGCAAGTAACAACTGCTCATACGGAATATCAGTTCGCAGAGAGACGCATTGCTGGGAATGTTTTAGTGACCAACTAGTCTATACTGAATAAAAACAGTTTGATTGATTAAAAACAAGGTCAGAAAAAAAATTACCATTGACTCCTTTTGTCACATTATATTTTGTCAGAAATTATCTGAGCCATGAACAGTTTTTACAGTACATGTGTGCATTATCTGGCTTGAAAGCAGCAATAAGAACACAAAAGAGTGGCCAGCATAACCAGTCTCCTTTCCTGTGAACAGGAAACTAAACAGACCAGCCACAGATCCGCACAAAATGTCACCCACTGGAAAATACCTGTGGTCACATTCAACAAAAGTCATTATGTTTAAAAACACAGCACAAAATATTGAAAAAGATGGTCAGTTTAAAGCCTTAAACAAAACCACCCAATGACAGCTGTCAGATGATTCAATGTGCACCGAAGGCTCCCAACAAAAACTGCTTCTTAAAAGACTGATTCTGATTTGGAGAAATAGAATCTGTATACTTGTCTCTGTAACTGTTGAGCAAAGTTTATAAAGGATTACAGACTAGATTTTGAAGTTTGAGATGAGAAATTTAAATTTAGATAACTGTGCAGGATAATAAACCCTAAACAAGATGGATTGTGTGATGACAGATTGATTGAGGTGGCTCAGTATTTCGTAGCTTGAATAAAACAATGTCCACACCAGAGAATACTCAATCTCTATTAACTGACAGAACAGATTCCAATGGTGAAAATTACATCTGTTACACAATCATGTGTTACATGTGATGAAGTCAGTCTCCACTAAGGATACAGCTACTGTAACGCACATTGACATCTCGGGACGTTATATTCTTTCTTTGTTCATCAGCCACATGTTTTGTGTTATGAGAGTGTGTTTCTTGTAATTTGTAATATCACATTGATTAAATGATAATTATTATGGGTCAATGTTTAAAGTTTTGAGTGTGGGTTTTGGCTTGCATCTCGCATCATATATGTTCAATGGCAATAGTATTTGTTTTCAAAGTATTTGTTTCAAAGGGGACTTTTAAACCTTTTGTCATGGCAAATTATTAACCGTAACATTTGTCAATAAACAAATTCATAATGTTTTGCACCTATGAGGTCATAACATTGATGTCCTTTAGTGGATCTTTAGAATTCTTTTGGCTCAACAGCAAAAACGTGTTTCAAAGTAATTCTTAATGTACAGTTGGCTGATCTTAAGTACAAACCAAATACATCTTAAGTTCATGTCAGACTCCAATGTTTACCCTTGGCTTAATTGTTTGGATCAATGGCTTTATGATCGTGGCCTTATGGAGTATTTCTTGTTCCTCAATATTTCTTTCATGAATGGATTGTCATATCTGTTGAAACGGTTCAAAATTACATATTTTATAAAAATAAAACAGCAGACAAGCCATAATTCATCTAGATATCCCCCAGAATATAATGCGGGGGGATGCAGTCAATGGCTTGTTTGTCCATCCTTCATCATTTCGCATCCGGAGCATAGCTCAAAAACGGTTCAGTATTTTTCAACAAAAGTTGGTAGGCATGTCAAACAGAACATAAAGTGGTGCCTTTTGCTGTTTACAGATTTTTGCATTTGTATCTTTCTCGATTTCCTTGGAAACAATTTGGACTTGGGGTGGATTTTGATTTCGGGGCTGAACTCAAAAACTGCTCAATATCTATCAATAAAACTTGGCAGATATATCAAACAGATCCTGAAGTGATGCCTTTTGCTATTTATTGATTTTAAGAAAATGAATTTGTTTCCTGTTTCCATACCAACAAGTTTGACTTTGACTCAGTTCATAGTTTTGTGGTTGTCAGGACCATATCCTGAAAGAGTACTGTGCACAAACAAAAAACAGGTTGTCAACTTCTGCCCTTTGGGTATTAGGGATTTTTAAAAATTGTATGTTTTCCTCTGCCTTTGATATTGGTGTGTACCTGACATAGAAGTACATAGTTATGAATCCCTATTCCATGTTATTGTTTTAATAGCTCAATAACTGCTCTTGTGTCAGATTAGACAAGTTGGACTTTAAGAAACTGTCAGATGATTTGTTCTTTCAAATTTGTGAGGCCGGGGTGATTTGTCATCTTCTGATGAAATATACAACCTAAAATGACAAAGTTAAAAAAAATAATAATAAAAATTTAATGGGGGCTGATCAATGTCAAATATCCATGAGAGCACAATACAGACTGATGTTGTTAACCAATTATTGGTACCGTAAAGAGATTTTATCAAGTATTTGCCTAAAGGAAAATTATGCTTAAATCATAAGCTCTTAGAATTTATGCCTGCAAATTTGAACCATATCAATATCGTCACCTTGCCGGAAGAGAAGGTACCATATGTCATGAAAACGATTCCATGTAAAAATGAAATATAAAATTGTCTATCTATAAAAATAAACATTCATACCAGACTCCAAAACCAATAATGAAATTGCAGAGCACACAACAAATTGTAGGGTCTGTTTTATGTTTTAGGATCAATTTTTCCTTTTACATCTGTTGAACACTGTTTGCTTATAGTCTATTAATTTTTCAAACCTAATTTTGGGTAAGCATTTGGGATTAAATATTCCCCAGAGTATTAAAATATGCAAAGTTGCTGGTTTGAGTGTACTTGACCTTTAAACACAGCTGGCAAAATTAACTATAGCAAATAGCTTTGGAAAATTCACAGTCTAACAAAACATTTTTTTCATTTTGAATTGTATCAACAAGGGCTTTTTAAAAGGATCGATAATCGGAAATATAATGGGAAGAAATTAATGATTATCGATATGAGAACTGCGTCATCAGTAATATTGTACAAAAACTATTGTAATGAAGTAATTTTTGTATTTACTCACACGTCACACAACGTTAAGTCTATATTCATTATTGGCTTTAAAAATTATGTTCTGAACATGCATAAATATGTTCCTACACAGCAGTGATGTTAAAGACGTTCAAATGCTTTTGTTTTGTTTTGTTTTCATCATATTTCATTTATCAAAAAACAATTGATATTCAGTTAATGATTATCAATCCGTTACATCTGTATCAATTGCCATCCCTAGAATCAAAGATGATGATACAGAGTGGCAAGAGGAGGATGGGGATGATAAACTGGCCTGTCTCTGTCTTCAGCGGGTTCGATTCCCCACATGGGTACATTTCTGGTGTCCCCCACCGTGATATTGCTGGAATATTGCGTAAAACAAAACTCACTGTCTCCACTTTCAGTCTAGCAGATCGCAGTAAGTGAGTGAGTAATTTGGCGGTATTCCAACAATATCACAGTGGGATTGGATTTACTTACTGTACCCCTGTAACGATGCATCGAACTATCGATGGATTGCAATTGTTGAGTCTCCGATAGCAATTTATCTATGGTAGAAACGAAAAACTATCGATGCATCGATAGTATATGTGACTATCGATAGTTTAGTAATTGACTTACGTTGATAAATGCGGAGCACAAAATACAGGAAGTACCAGATTAGTTCACTTTGATTTAGAGTTATCCACCCCTGTTATGTTTTAACTGTTTACTTGATCTGGCTTCAAGTTTCTTGTCAGTTATTAAAAGAGACTGAAACTACTTCAGCTTGTTTTTATTTCATATAAACTATACATTAATTTTGGGAAATGAGTTCGAATGACACAATTCAAGGAGCAAGAGACTATTGCAATAGTTGGTTGCAATAGTATGTTGCAATACACTATCACTATCGCAATAGTTGTTTCTCCCTCAATAGTCACCCCTACCTGTGGGGATTTGAACCCGGGTCTTCAGCTTGACAAGCAGACGCTTTAACCATTAGGCTACCCCCAGGTTGCAATAAAGATGGTGTGAGATTGCTTTCATCATGGAGTGGCGGTGGGGTAGCCTAGTGGTTAAAGCGTTGGCTCGTCACGCCGAAGACCCGGGTTCGAATCCCCACATGGGTACAATGTGTGAAGCCCATTTCTGGTGTTCCCCGCCGTGATGTTGCTGGAATATTGCTAAAAGCGGCGTAAAACCAAACTCAGTCAGTCAGTCTTTCATCATGGCAGATTTATACTGATGCTTTCTCTGCATGTATGTTAATTTTGATAGAGCCAAATGCCTCCATTTAAATTTTCACTTGTCAGTGGATAGAAAAATGCATTTGTAAAAAGTTCAGAACCCAAAATTGGATTTGCGGTAATATACTGACGGTAACAAATGGGGAACACCACTTCATGGCAGTGTTCCTCTATTTATTTTCAGATTGCCACAGCGCTATTCAAAGCTGGTGATGAAAACTCGAAAATATGAAAGGAACATTTGAATTTTCCTGTGATCCTTTATTTGTTTCTCTCAGTATATATCACTCAATCAGTTAGATAGCTACCTGTGAAGGTACGGGTTAGAATATTGATCTTTAGTAACCCGTGCTTGTCGTAAGAGGCGACTAACGGGATCGGGTGGTAAGGCTCGCTGACTTGGTAGACACATGTCATCTGTTCCCAATTGCGCAGATCGATGCTCATGCTGTTGATTACTGGATTGTCTGGTCCAGACTCTATTATTTACAGACCGCCCCCATATAGCTGGAATATTGCTGAGTGTGGCGTAAAACTTAACTCACTCACTCACTCACTCAGTTAGATAGCTTCTACCAACAGGTATTACAAACTGTCTTTTTGTCTTGGGCTCTTGCTGTATATAGTAGATGAAATGCATATAACAAACTATCTTTTTACCAAACTAAAATTTGTGGTTCATTTGGGTTCATTATAACCATCATTAACTGTGCCACTAGTCGCAAATGAACCACAGACAAGGTAGATATGAAACATGGCGTCTACCTATGCAGGGCCCAAGGCGCTTGACTGTACGTAATATTCATGATTATGTGTAAGTAACCATAAACACAGCTTGGATCAATGGGTGGTGGGGTAGCCTAGTGGTTAAAGCTA
Source organism: Haliotis rubra (assembly GCF_003918875.1). Taxonomy (NCBI): domain Eukaryota; kingdom Metazoa; phylum Mollusca; class Gastropoda; order Lepetellida; family Haliotidae; genus Haliotis; species Haliotis rubra. The sequence continues at coordinate 85,703 of NW_025767381.1, read as the reverse complement.
TCCCTCATCACTCTGAAGGCCTGGGTTCGATTCCCAACATGGATACCATGTATGAAGCCTATTTCTGGTGTTCCCCACCGTGATAATAATAATAATAATAATAATAATAATAATAAGTCATCTTCTATAGCGCACAGTCTCCAAACACCAAGTGATTGCTCGCGGCGCTTAATCAGAATCTGATTCTTATTACTCCGGATAACCCAAGCTGCCTGTTAGGTGCTAGAAGGTTATAGTCACAAAACTTTATCCCACCGGGTACCCATTTTTCTTCTGGGTGAACAGAGGCAATTTGAACAAACTCACTTGCCTAAGGTGAGACCACATGCATCACATGTGCTTCGTTGTGGGGCAGGACTGAAGTCCTAGAAACTCTCAGGAGTCAGGCTGCCAAACACGGTCACCAATCCAAGGATTGTCCGAGCTCGATGTTGCTTAACTTCAACTGATTTGTGACCTGAGCTGTGTGCACAGGACCACGCGCCACCACGGACCACGCGCCATTGCTGGAATATTGCTAAAAGCAGCGTAAAACTAAACTCACTCACTTGGTTCAAGGGGAGACTGCACACAAAAATCACAGCCTATTTTAAGAAAGTCGTATCAATTATTGAAACAGATGAGGACAGTGGATTAGCCTAGTAGTTGAAGCGTTTACTCATCACGCCGAAGACCTGGGTTCGATTCCCCATATGGAGTGTTCCCCATCGTGACTATGCTGGAATATTGCTGAAAGCGGCATAAAACCATAATCTGTCACTCACTTGAAGATGAATGGATAATCACTTGGATAATATATTTAGTGCCTAATCAATATATATTTTGCAATATGAGGGTGAAAGGCAAGATACAGTCATCATTTCACAAACTGAGTTCATGCTGAGTATTGTTCCTAATGAGTTCTCTTGCTTTAGTGAGTGAGTGAGTGAGTTTAGTTTTACACCGCTTTTAGCAATATTCCAGCAATATCATGGCTGGGGACACCACAAATGGGCTTCACACATTGTACCCATGGGCCTCCCGCGCTATAGGCGAATGCTTTAACCACTAGGCTAGTTGGGGCGGTGGGGTAGCCTAGTGGTTAAAGCGTTGTCTCGTCACGCTGAAGACCCGGGTTCAATTCCCCACATGGGTACAATGTGTGAAGCCCATTTGTGGTGGAATATTGCTGAAAGCGGCGAAAAAAACCATACTCACTCACTTGAACATGAATGAATGATCACTTGGGTAATATATTCACTGCCTCAACATTATAGATACAGTCATCATTTCACAACTGTGGAGATGCTGAGTAGTGTGACTGAGTTGCAGAGGAGTTCCCAAACTCTGGCATACTAACAGCCGGCTAGTGATCACTATACTGAACCGGAGTAGCCATGTTGAAACTGTGTCATTAGTAGAGTGAGTGAGTTTAGTTTACACCTCTTTTAGCAATATTCCAGCAATATCACGGCGGTGGACACCAGAAATGGGCTTCATACATTACATCCATGCTGGGTATCGAACCCAGGCCTCCCACACGATGAGCGATTGCGTTAACCTCTAGGCTACCCCACCATAAGCTAACTGGGAATAGCTGCGATACTGGTAATAGCTGCGATATTGTTGCTGTGGGTTCAAGCAGCATTCATCACTCACTTGTCTTGAATGCCAGAGTGGCCTGACTGTTGAAACATGAATCAAGAAAATGTGAAAACGAGGAATTTACGTATCACTTTTGAGACAGATGCGCCAATTTTATAAGTCGAATTGACACAGAATTCCTCATTTGATATCGAGGCAGAACATTACTCAAATCTCATTAAAATCAAATCACAATGCTCACATCCACAACGCAAACATCAGAGGACATCCCATTGCGTGTCACGTCACACCAATCAGAGCATGGCTAACATGATTACCAAAGTTAAAGTTCGGATGAGTTTACTAATCATTCAGCCTTGTAAAAGTCAAATTGGGGCATTTCAAATGACAGTTACAGGCTGCATAAGTCCTTTCATCATCTGCCAAGGGATAAACATATGAAATGAAAAAGGTTTTCCAGATTCTGTGGGAAGTACTACTATAAATTTTGTCCATCTTCATCATTTTACAGCCTTCTTTTGTTCACTTTTCAAATTCTGAATCAAAACCTTTGTAAAAACATTTTTCAAAGTGTATGTAGTGTGGATTAAAAGTCACAAGTTGTTGTTGGGAAAGTGGCTTTCTGATTTGTAACATCAGCTTCCTGTTATGATTACACAATGCCTCTTTAGGGAGTGGTCAAATGAACATATGCTATGTATGTAACCCCAATTTAACATATGTTGCATTTGACCACTTTAGAAAAAGGCATTTTTTATATAAAAAAATTGACCATGGGAGCTGTGCCAATTTACACTTGTCAAAGGGGTACACAAAGTATATGATATTGACTACCAGTTGTCAGGCACCGGGATTCAATTCCCTACATGGGTACAATGTGAAAAGCCCATTTCTGGTGTCCCCCGCTGTGATAATACTGGAATATTGCTAAAAGCAGCATAAAACCCAACACACTTACTGGTCTAGAAGCCAGACCCCTAAAATGGTGAAAATATGGTGCAGTTCTGGCGACCAAACGGGATGTGATTTTTCACAATCAGGAATGATTTAGCTTTGATTTGAAGCCGGTTGTCATCAGCTACCTGCGTGACTACCATGCAGGGGCCCTTTTAAGGTGCAACATGTCATGTCAGTTATCGCAATATTTTAACCGATAACTGGATGGTTTAATTTAATAACTCTGGTTTGGTTTGACCGATTTTCATAAAAAATATATTTTTGGAATGATCAGACCATGATTTAAAATTGTGGACCATTATATATATATATGCTCATTGCAAAAATATTTTGGTAAGGTTAAAGGTCAATTTTAATAGAAAGGGCTTTTGATGAGAAAATATGAGTTGAACTTTACAAATTAAAGGTAAATTTTCCAAAATTATGTTTTCTGATTCAGCTATATCATTTGAAGATCATATATACCGTTGGTTGGCATTGTATTCATGAATAACCATTACAAGGAAACAAAGGTTGGTACTTTGTATTTAGATCAGCAATATATTACACAATGTCTGTTCAACAGTAACAGCACCATGCTTTACATAGTCAACGATACTAAATATGTCAAAGATACTGTTGGACTATCATTAAAATCACACAACATAACAGAAAGCTCTCAAATGTATAATTCAATTATTCAAGATGTCTTTCTTTAATCATCAAAGAATGATGAGTCTGTCATGTCATCATAACACAAGCAACATTGCCTTTATATCAATTCGTACTTATTGTTCATAATAGTCATAGTGTATTCCCAGTTGACATGTTAGCTAATGTCAACATTGTCAAGATCACGGGAACATGTTTCAAGTCTACATCCACATGCCGAAATACACAACAGGTTCAACCTCTTGCAGCTACACCTTCCTGTACATTGACGTTTACATGCACAGATATGTTGAAGAAGGTCCACGGAAACGATTTAATTTGCAACTTTATCACAGAGGAACAGAGGAATATTTGATGAAGATCTATTACGACAGAAACGCACTGCTTTAAATACAAAACATTAAGTGCCTGCTTTTATTGACAACGCAAAGGAATTCCTAGACAATATTCGTGTCTATTGTTCCTAATAGTCATAGTGTATTCCCAGTTGACATGTTAGTCAATGTTAGTCAATGTTGACATGTTTGTTTCAATGCCCACATCCACATGCTCATGCACACAACAGGTTCAACCTCTTGGAGCAACACCTTACTGTACATTGATTTTTACATGCACAGATATGAAGTTGAAGAAGGTCCACGGAAACGATTTAGCCTTAACTTATTTACAACTTTATCAATTTTACAAATTTCTGAAAATAGGAAATTGGATAGCAGTATATAACTCCCTATATGGTTAATTAGCCCCAGTGGTGAGCTCGGAGATTCAGAACCAGTGGGGGTCTAGACAGGCTTCACTTTGGACTATTGCATTACAGAAGGGGCTGGGCCGAAAGTTTGGAGTATGAGACTACTGGCATGTGTAAGGCCCCAGCGACCGGTGTCAGGCCGGGAAAGCCACATTTCAATTACATGGCTGTAGCCGGTAAAGCCACATTTCTAATAGATTAAATAATTAATGGATTACCGTAACCGGTGAAAGACTTCCTACTCTAAACGCCAAAAGAAACGTTACCCTCCTACCATCTATGAATTACGTTAATAAAAATATATGTTAGAAGGTATTAGCTTTAAAAACCCAACTTAACAACCCAGCTTTATGCAAATTATAATCAAAGTCCCAAACGCATTCATATTTAGGTGAACTGCATCTTTTTCAGAAGATTAAATTGTCCTATTTTCGACCATGCCGAAATAAACCAATAACAGTGATTTAAAATAGATGTCCAAAAGAAAGGTTGAAATAAAATTCTGCTTAAGACAGAGATAAACCATTTTAAGTCACTATTTTTCAATTTTTAAAACAAGAAACACCTGTTGTAGAGTGTGTAAAAATTGTAAAAGGATCATTCCTATGAATTCAGTTTTTTTAAACATTTTCTGCTTATTTGCAATAGTGAAAACAAATAAAACGTGTCTTTGATATTGTGCAAAAGTGTTTAGGAACACCGAAAATGATCTTTGTTAACAGTTTTGCTTGCAAAGTAACATTTACACACACAGCAATATCAATCGCCAAAACGTAGCAATATTCAAGCAGTATTTGCATCAATTTCACGTGTAGAATGATTCTATAGGGTATAAAGAGAGCAAGAATGCATGATATGATACACAAGTACGAGAAATGTGCCACGAGTAACAGCGGAAGAGAGGGAAAGAGCCATTGGGATGTTGCAGATGGGGTCGACATACAATGCTGTCGCAAACGCCCTCGGATGCCACCATATCACGGTTATAAGACTTATTCAGCGCTACAGACAGACTGGGGTCACCGTAGATTGACCAAGAAGTGGACGTCCACGCATCACAATGCAGCAGAAAGTTTTCATGAGAAATGTACACATGGCAACAAACTAAACCATTATCATTATTTTAAATTTTTTTACAGATTAAGATTTTTCATTATAATGTGATAATATTATATGTAATGTTAGTATATTATATTGTGCTAATTATAGAAATAAAATCTGTTGTGATCTGAATAAAATTATGAGGAAACATGTCTTGTTTTGTTAAATACGGTAACCTGTTTGAATCACTTAGCATGTTTTGACAGCATAGCCGGGAGAGCCACATTCCATGTTCACGCAACCATAACTATTGCCGGGAGAGCCACATCAATTTTCGGAAGATAAATATATAGATCTGGGCAAGCAGAAGATGTTTTTCATTTGAAACACACTCTGCTGATCACAGCTGGTGGTTTCATAATATCTGTTGGAACAATGCAGTTGACTACAGCCGACTTCGTAATGGCCATCTGGGTGAAGTCTGTCAATATTTTAGAGCTGACGTTGTCAATTCATTCACTCTGTTTGAAGGACAACATAGTCATGCGACATACTGAAATCCGGAAATGAACGACAGTTGGTGTTTTAGTATCCATCTAGACGAGGTCACTCAATACTTTCAATATGTATAGACGATTCAAGGTTTTCCGTGCAAAATATAATTCTAAAGCGTCTGTCAACTTAAATACCAACTTCTGTGCGTGTATTGAATAGCTGATAGTAATTAAATGTAACTTGACAATTGGCTCTCTGAGGTACGACTTTTGCAGAGACCAGAAAAGATATTGGCAACATACATTCAATAATAGCATTTGGAATGATCTACAACAGATATCATGAGACTGACTATGCATTTATTCATTAACCATTCTCACAGGTTCACAAATATGTTGGGCCAAAATTAATGTTAAGCAACCCATGTTGTAAGAGCGAACTAATATGATCGGGTGGTCATTCTCACTTACTTGTTTGATGCACGCCATCGTATCCCACTTGTGAAGATCGATGCTCATAGTGTCATGACCATGCTATGTGTAACTCCTTTGTGTATATCATTATATATTACTAAATCTGAGGTATGCATATTTTTATGAAAGTTACAGTAGAAGCAAGATGTTTAAATGAATATTGTCTAGGAATTCCTTTGAGTTGTCAATAAAAGCAGGCACTTAATGTTTTGTATTTAAAGCAGTACGTTTCTGTCGTAAAAGATCTTCATCAAATATTCCTCTGTTCCTCTGTGATAAAGTTGCAAATAAGTTAAGACTAAATTGTTTCCGTGGACCTTCTTCAACATATCTGTGCATGTAAACGTCAATGTACAGGAAGGTGTAGCTGCAAGAGGTTGAACCTGTTGTGTATTTCGGCATGTGGATGTAGACTTGAAACATGTTCCCGTGATCTTGACAAAGTTGACATTAGCTAACATGTCAACTGGGAATACACTATGACTATTATGAACAATAAGTACGAATTGATATAAAGGCAATGTTGCTTGTGTTATGATGACATGACAGACTCATCATTCTTTGATGATTAAAGAAAGACATCTTGAATAATTGAATTATACATTTGAGAGCTTTCTGTTATGTTGTGTGATTTTAATGATAGTCCAACAGTATCTTTGACATATTTAGTATCGTTGACTATGTAAAGCATGGTGCTGTTACTGTTGAACAGACATTGTGTAATATATTGCTGATCTAAATACAAAGTACCAACCTTTGTTTCCGTGTAATGGTTTTTCATGAATACAATGCCAACCAACGGTATATATGATCTTCAAATGATATAGCTGAATCAGAAAAACATAATTTTGGAAAATTTACCTTTAATTTGTAAAGTTCAACTCATATTTTCTCATCAAAAGCCCTTTCTATTAAAATTGACCTTTAACCTTACCAAAATATTTTTGCGATGAGCATATATGTAATATTATTGTCCACAAATGTAAATCATGGTCTGAGCATTCCAAAACTACTATTTTTTAAATAGGTCAAACCAAACCAGAGTTATTAAATTAAACCATCCAGTTATCGATTAAAATATTGCGATAACTGACATGACATGTTGCACCTTAAAAGGGCCCCTGCATGGTAGTCATGCGTGGGAGCTGATGACAACCGGCTTCAAATCAAAGCTAAATCATTCCTGATTGTGAAAAATCACATCCCGTTTGGTCGCCAGAACTGCACCACATTTTCACCATTTTAGGGGTCTGGCTTCTAGACCATACTCCTTAACTGAGGGCAGAGGGGTAGCCTAGTGGTTAAAGTGTTCGCTCATCAACCCAAAAGACCCATGTTCAATACCCCACATGGGTACAATGTGTGAAGCCAATTTCTGATGTCCCCCAATGTGATATTGCTGGAATATTGCTAAAAGCGGCATAAAACTAAACTCACTCACTCGCTCACTCGTATTAAATGCATTTTGTACATCTTACTCTGTCACTCAAACAGGAAATGCTCACCCTATTCATGAACACCTGGTGTCATCCATTCACACTGATCAATTCACATAGATTCCAGTTCATTTTACCTTTTGTGCCCTTCGTAATTTGTTTTCAGCACCTATTCACACCTATAATTCCTTGGCCCCAACCATTTAAGTTCACTCCATAAATTCTTTTATTTCTCTCACACGTGTCAATCATAAGTTTTGATTAAACCAATCCATCAGTTTATTCATTAGTTCATATGTTATCAAATTTATGTGTCTGCCTCATGAGAGCTATCATCTGAAACCTTGGAATTGGGTAAATGTGTATTAGATGTGCTGACTAATATCAGCAGATCAGTTCTTTGTTTGTGGCCCTGTTAATTTCATTCAGAGTAGAAAGCATATGACATTTCTGTCTCGTTTATATCCCCATCAGTGAATCGACTGAGTCCTGAACTTGTGGTTGGAAACTGCGAAATTGGATTGACAATATTATCTATTAACTTATTTCACAGATTTCTAATGAGTTTCAAGTGTCTGTCATCTGTACAGCACATAAAACCTGTTGTGGATTTCCATTAGTGATTATTTGAGTATTATTGGAAAATTCAACAGTTTGTTTCGATTCATAAGAGAGAGCAAGGTAGAAATGTGTTAATGTTAATTTTAGGTCAGAAATGCAACTGAAAAATAGTGTCTTTTTTAATTCTGTCTATTGTTAAATCCCTTTTGACCCCCAAAATCTGTGAAAGTTGAACAAAAATATGTGAGAAATGTTCAATATTTGGGGTAAAAATTCAAAAATACATAATCCAAAAAATCAGCAAAGTGTATCCAAACCTCAGTTGAATGTCTGGAATCCATTTCACCAATAAATCTTAACTAGCTATATCGAGCTGAAAATTATTTTTACTGTATCACCTGACCTATCGCCCGTGGTCCCAGAGCCCAACGTTAAAATAAGTGACGTCATGGTTGGAATTGGTCTTCAGCGATCCATGCTTGTTGTACGACTCGGGTTGTTAGATTCATTCATGGTTCTCCAGAGTTATGAGCCTTTGGCATGCTGGATCTGAGGTACTCAGATACTTCTGTTTGGTCTCCAGAGTTATGGCCCTTTGGCTTGCTGGATCTGAGGTACTCAGATACTTCTGTTTGGTCTCCAGAGTTATGGCCCTTTGGCATGCTGGATCTGATGTACTCAGATACTTCTGTTTGGTCTCCAGAGCTATGGCCCTTTGGCATGCTGGATCTGAGGTACTCAGATACTTCTGTTTGGTCACCAGAGTTATGGCCCTTTGGCATGCTGGATCTGAGGTACTCAGATACTTCTGTTTGGTCTCCAGAGTTATGGCCCTTTGGCATGCTGGATCTGAGGTACTCAAATACTTCTGTTTGGTCTCCAGAGTTATGGCCCTTTGGCATGCTGGATCTGAGGTACTCAGATACTTCTGTTTGGTCTCCAGAGTTATGGCCCTTTGGCATGCTGGATCTGAGGTACTCAGATACTTCTGTTTGGTCTCCAGAGTTATGGCCCTTTGGCATGCTGGATCTGAGGTACTCAAATACTTCTGTTTGGTCTCCAGAGTTACGGCCCTTTGGCTTGCCAGATTTATTAGCAGTGGTTCAAAATCCAAGCTTTTAATGATTATTTTTGTGTAGCAGGGCATGGAGTCATCCCATAGATGACATCCTTACTGGACATCTTGTCATCTTGCTGGTCATCAGCAAACCTAGTCTCTCATACAGACCCTGAAGCAAACATATCCAAGAAAGCCCACACAAGTCTAGAAAATGTGGCAAGTCTAGATTTCCTCAGCTTCAGAATGAAGAAAGTCTCAGGGCTCCTTTTCATTATATATTTATTTGTTTTACTATGAACTTTTTTCAGTAAAATATGTTCATTTCAGAGACTAGTTGTTAGTCTACAGCAAACCATGCTTGTGGATTTCACCAAAGTGGTCAATGTCTGAGACCAGCATCAGCTTTGGGTTTTCCTCCCACATCCAACAAACACGCTCTGAAGCAACTGAAATACTGATCAAAGCTGCATGGTGAACCCATCCCACTCTCTACTAATACCAGATTTATCCTACCCCAGGCTCCTCAGACCACTTGTGGACATATATAGCAGAAGGAAAAACCAGCACATCAAAATATTTACCGGAACTGAGAGCAGCCATCTTGGATTTGGGTTATCATACTTTATGTCATAGAAAGGGAATTTTTTATTGTGTTAGGGACTGTTCATCATTGTGTTAGAGATGGTTCATTATTATGTTAGATACTGTCCATTATTGTGTTAGGGACTGTTCATTATTGTGTTAAGGGCTGCTAATTTTTGTTAGGGACTGTTAATCATTGTGTTAGAGATGGTTCATTATTGTGTTATATACTGTCCATTATTTTGTAAGGGATGGTTCATGATTGTGTTAGGCACTGTCCATTATTGTGTTAGGGACTGTTCATTATTGTGTTAAGGGCTGCTAATTTTTGTTAGGGACTGTTAATCATTGTGTTAGAGATGGTTCATTATTGTGTTAGATACTGTCCATTATTTTGTAGGGGATGGTTCATGATTGTGTTAGGCACTGTCCATTATTTTGTAAGGGATGGTTCATGATTGTCTTAGGCACTGTCCATTATTGGGTTAGGGACTGTTCATTGTTGTGTTATTGACTGTTCATAATGTTTGGGGGACAGTTAAAGGGACAAAGGTAAGCAATTTTAATAATTTGAACTGAAAATAATAGATGTTTGTCGTATTTTTGGATAACCCTTATAATAAAATGACTAGTTGTTGCAGAACATTGTTGAATTAGAACAGCTGAAGCTCATATACTAACCAGATTTTTATGGATGTGTTGTTTCCTGTCACTATAACAATTTGGCTCGTCTTACATTGATAAGAGTTATTTTCAGTTGTTTTATGCTGAACAGTGGACCATGTGAGGACTAGTTGTTGCTTCTGACCTTCCTCTACCTTAGAATCAAAGACTGTGATGTAACCGAAACACAAGCTCTTAAAACCAAGGTGAATTCACCTATTAGTCACTTGTTCATAACACCTCTCGGGGCGGTGGGGTAGCCTAATGGTTAAAGCGTCCGGCTCGTCACGCCGAAGACCCGGGTTCGAATCCCCACATGGGTACAATGTGAGAAGCCCATTTCTGGTGTCCCCCGCCGTGATGTTGCTGGAATATTGCTAAAGCGGCGTAAAACCAAACTCAGTCAGTCAGTCAGTCATAACACCTCTCTCGTTTGAGGTGTTTCTCAAATAATTGGACTAAGTAGGAAATAATCAAAGCCATGATCATGATATATTTTTAAACACATGTAACAGATACATATGATCTGTATCAGATCGTTACAAGTTTGTTATTTCTGATCTGATGACTGACAATGAACCTCATTTTGTTGATCATAGGTAATAAGATGCTTGCGATAACAGGATAGTGAGTGTATCTTGTGATCACAACCATGATGAGGGTTCTGATGGGACCGAGTGCTTGCTGAAGACATCTGACCAGGCTTCTCAGATAGTACGATGAAGAAGCATCCAATATGTTGCTGCTGCTGATCCTTATCAGGGAGATGATGTTTGTTTAGGAATCCTTGATCAGCCCTCCAGACACCGGCTCACAGACTGACTGTTGGAAAAATGTAATATTGGGTTATAGGTGCCTGCATTTTGTGGTTAATCCAGCTTCATTCTAATTTGATAAATAGCAATTCACCTAATTTCCCTGTCAACTCTGGTTCGAGTTTGATGAGTATAGAGTTTGATAAATACCCATTTTCCCTATCAACACTGATTGAGTGAGTGAGTGAGTGATTTTGATAAATACCCATTTTCCCTATCAACACTGATTAAAATTTGATGAATCCGGGTTTGGAGTTTTGATAAATACCCATTTTCCCTATCAACACTGATTATAATTTGAGTGAGTGAGTAGATATTTGATAAATACCCATTTTCCCTATCAACTCTGAATCAAATCTGATGAGTTTGAGGTGAGTGAGTGATTAGATAAATACCCATTTTCCCTATCAACTCTGATTGAAATTTGAGTCTAGGTTTTTGTCTGTGACCCAGTGAGATGAGTGAGTCAGTGAGTGAGTGATTTGCGCATTGTTGTTTTACACCACATTAAGCAATATTCCAGCTATCAAGTGAGGTAACACCAGACATTGGCTTTATGCTTTGTCCCCTGTGGGAATTGAACCTACACCTATGACCAGGCTTCCGCCCCAGTCAAGTGTGACTGTTCGAGCTATGTTTACTATTGCCATGATATTGTGACTGTTGACTTCTGATGGTCCGCCCGAGAGCTTCTCGTGGACTGACTGTCATACCAAAAGATGTTAAAATATGGTACTTGTTGGTCCCTGCCTGGCGCCTTCGGCATTAAAGGGTACAACAAGGACTGGTCGGCTCGAGTCAGTATAATGTGTCTGAGTGGGGTATTCATGCTTCATCGGCATGGTATCTCAGTGGGCTAGCACTATAAAACCAGCTTAAGTCTGGGCTAGTACAAGCAGCTGCACATACACATACACACACATGCACGCCATCATATGAGCGAAAAATTCTCAAGGCACGACGTTAAACCCAATTTCCTACCCCACCGTCCCTCTTCTGTTGAGTGCTGTGGAGCTTGATGGGTTGTGGAGGCTCCAGGTTGGTTGGCTTTTGTTTAAATGCCCACTCAGCAATATTACAGCCATGTGATGGCAGTGTGTAAATAATCAAGTCTGTTCCAGACAATCCAGTGATCAACATCATGAGCAATGCAATTGGGATACGATGACATGTGTCAACCAAGTCAGCAGCCTGACCACCCGATCGTGCTAGTCACCTCTTACGACAAGCATGGGCTGCTGAAGATCAATTCTAACGCCAATCTTCACAGGCAGGAGGTTCAGAGCCAGAGGAGGATGGAGATTTTTGGGTCTGGGTTCAAGGTCACAATATCGTCTTAGTTAGTCAGTGAGGAGGTGGGGTAGCCTAGTGGTTAAAGCGTTCGCTCGTCACGCTGAAGACCCGGGTTCGATTCCCCACATGGGCACAATGTGTGAAGCCCATTTGTGGTGTCCCCCGTCGTGATATTGCTGGAATATTGCTAAAAGTGGCGTAAAACCATACTCACTCACTCACTAGTTAGTCAGTTTAATTCCAAAATAATATTCACCTATTATACCTTTTGAAAAGTACCAACACTGAAATAAAACCCTTGAAGATTTGCCTTAGAATCCCTAGCTACCCCTGCTTGTCGTAAGAAGCAACAAACATGATCAGGTGGTCAGGCTCACTGACTTGGTTGAAGCATGTCATTGTTCCCCACTTGTCTAGATTGATGCTCCTGATGTCAGTCACTGGATTGTCTGGTTCAGGCTTAAATATTTAGACACTGCCATCATATAGCAAGAATATCGCTGAGTCCAGCATTCACCAACAAATGAAAAAACCCCAACATTTCAAAGATAATTATCGATTAAAAGAATGAAAAGATAAAACAATGTAAATAATAATGGAATATTGCTAAAGCGTGTGGGGGACGGTTGGGTAAACCAAACTTACAATGTGTGAAGCCACTTATATTGCTGGAAGCTAAAAGTGGGACTAAGTAGATCAGGTGGTCAGACACAGTGACATGTCACTAGGTGATGTTACCGTGACAACATGGGTTTCTGCTCATGATATCAGTCACCGGTTTGTCTGGTCCAAGTTAACAGACCTGATCACACTGGTAGCGTGCACAGTGCAGCTTCAACCAACACAAACTTAACAAAAGTTTCACTGATTTTTTTATTTTGAAACAAATCTTTGTCATTAGTTTGTGATAAGGGATGTTAGATGGTAGATGTCAACAACAAATTAGCGAATAATTTGACAAGTGAAAGACGGCATAATGTCCAAGGGAAAATCTACAACAGTGTTATGTAACAGCTGTCAATCACTCAGTCAATGTTAGAATACTCCAAACGTTTCATTACTTAATAACTCAGCCTTTGAAAAACAACATGTTTTTTAATAAGGGCAGGAGCTTATTCTTCACTGCTCTAGATGTCCAATAAAATCAGTGTAATTAATGTGATACCACTGAGCACATGTCAAATTACCCGACAACTGAAACAGATTTCAGAATATAAATGCACTCAGTACAATGATATTTTGTGAAAATATTCTCTGAAGCATTCCAATCATCGAAGTTTTGTTTCTTCAGGACTATGGGAATTGAGGTGACGAGGTTTAATTTAAGATTGTTGCACTTACATAGCGATGGATGAGTGCGTGTATGAGAGTGGGAGCTGGTGTGTTGCTGTTTGTACTTGGCCAGTGGTAAAAGTGTTTGCCCATCACACCGAGGACATGGATTCAGTTCCCCATGTGGGTGGGGGTGATGGGGCAGCCCAGTGGTTAAAGCGTTCGCTCGTCAAGCCGAAGACCAGAGTTCAATTCCCTACATGGGTACAATATGTGAAGTCAATTTCTGGTTCTGGACAACAGAAATGGGCTTCATGTATTGTACCCATTAGGGAATCAAACTCTGGTCTTCAGCATGACGAACGAACGCTTTAACCACTGTGCTACCCCACCACCCCACATTTGGAGAAATTATTTAGAATATCCAAGAGAATCATTTGGGAAGATCTTGGAGAATATTTAAGAAAAACTTGGAAAATCTTGGAGAATCCTTGGAGAATATCTCAGAGGGACATTGAATAATATCTGAGTGAATTGTTGTAGAATATTTATAGAAACAGTGTAGAATATCTGGAATAATTGCATTCCAAAGGGATACTTCCAAGTCCAAGTGTGCTCAAAGGAAGTGTGCATATAGAGGGACAATGTTACAGGACAATGCTTTGACCAAAAATCATGGAACATCTTTGTTTACAGTCTACTGTCAGATGTGTTATTTTGTTGAAAACTTGCTTACAGGAAACTTAACATATTTATATCTTTCCCTTTCCCTCCTTCCCTCACCCTCGCTTTCACTCTCCCTCCTCTCTTTCTCTTCACATATACAGTGGAATTCTCCCTCAAACTTATTTTTAACATATTTTTACTGAAAATTAGTGTTCCTTCTTCACATTCCACCATGAAGATGACATATTAGGTCTGACTGTTTTAACAGGTAATGATGGATAGATCATGTGAGACTTAGTTAGCGCCGCCAAGCTTGGTTTGTCGTGAGAGACAACAAATGAAATGAAAGTAGTGGCCTGTCAGATTTTATGACCTGAAAAACCAGGATGGTTTTATTTAAAATAGTTCTAGCCATAAATGTATACAACGTGGAGGAAGTTAGCATTGGATGTGATGGCCCCAGTTACTCGGTTTAACTCAACAGATGAAGCATTAAGTCACAAAACTGTTTCAGCTATGTGGTTCTCTCAGTGTATTAAGAGCAGTTATTTACAATAACAGTGTATAATAGCTCTTACAGCTGTTAACCAAATGAAATGATGGAAGTTTTTGCAACATCATTGCATGCACTTTGGGACAGAATGAAGTTAAAAAAATATTTGTAGTTCAAGAAGCTAATGTAAACTTTAACATTCAGGTAATATACTGAAGAAAAATCTTCAGTGGTTGTACTTGCTTTTTTTAATTCCAGGGCCCGGTTGTATAAAAGGCCGTTAAATTGTTACAGACCGTTAACTAGTCTTTAACGGATTGTTAATGTCAGGAGAGCGAAAGTGTCTTGCTCAAAGCTCCGTTAACTTTTAACAGCCCGTTAAGACCATGTTAACTAACGTAAGGGGTGGGGGTACATTAGCTCACTAATGATACCATTAGCATTAGTTCTAGGTCTCTATGGTGACAACATGACATATCTTGTCCAGCTTATTGCAGCATTCATGAGCATTAGACCACAAAGGAATCTTTAGGAATTTAGAAAAATTTCATCTTTTTCTTTTCTTGGAATCAGAGATTATTAATGTGATAATTTAAAGTGCTTGTGGTTGCGACGCCATTTTAACAGGGTATCATGGGATAGTGTGCAAGGAATTGTGGGTAAAGGTTAAGTCCTTAAGAAGTTGTTAACCTCTAACCATACCATCAGTTAACGGCCTGTTAAAAAAGACCTTTCAGCAACCAAATTCTAACTTTTTGTTAGATATTTAATGGATCGTTAGTGTGTAAGGGTACGTTAAAATATTGGCGTCTTGAACAACCGGGCCTGAGCATATCTACTCGAGTCTTCAAGAACCATCCAAGTTTTTATTACATCATCTTTACTGTGAACCAAAGATAGTTGGCGACAGCGCAACCCAATTTTTTCGTCATCAACGATGAGCTTGTTCTGTTATTTGTCAGTGTGTGTTTTTATTGAGGAAGTATTTGACTATTATCAGAGCAGACTTTGTTCATTGCACACATAGCATGAAGGAAACATGAATGCTTGCATCACAAGAGTAACCCTCAGTCCTTAGAAGACCATCCTCAATTATGTCGTAAACGTTCCCTCTGGATTATGGTTGCCTTTTATCTGTTGGTACCACTGACACATACAGAAAAATTAAACTAAGTCATCATTATCCTTAGTGTATACCTATGTAGTTAGTGAGTATCTCCCTTGGTGTGACGTCACAACACTGTTGTTTGAAAACCTCGTAATTTTTCTATGTGGGCCAGTACAAGACGTGTGACAGATTGGAAGTGGAAAATCTCCAGGGATGACATTTCATTGAATCTACATTCACATTTCCCAATTACAATAGTTCAGGGCCCCGTTCCTCAAAGCGATCGTAGCGCTACGACAATCTAAGTCTGTGTTGAAGTTTGGCAGTTCATCTTTGAGGAATGGGTCCCTTAAGATCTTGAATTACCTGCCCTTGATTCTCATTTGCCAATTTGATTGTTTCCACTACTCAGTCTAATGAAGAAATCAAAACAAAACTTTGGTAATACAGCAGGCCCAAAGACACATATGGTAGCGAGTATATATGGCTGGTTCATTGGTTTTCATACATGAAACATTAAAACCTGACTCCAGAGCAAGAGAAAGCCTTCAGAAGTCTTTTTGTAGGATAGGATATTTTAGTGTCAACCTTCCTTGCAATTTTCATTGTTTCCTTATCGTTATATTTGATTCCACAGTTAACTGAAATGAAAACCAAGGGCAGGTAATTTGAGTTCAGGAGCAACTGGGATGGATCCACGATAACTGTAGGTTTAGCGAAATGCATGGTAAAAAGTAACAATTCTGACTTTGTATTCGTCATCTTTTTTTCACCTGTTCATCTAGTGGAAACACATATGTAGGGCAATCGGTGTAATACTGATGAATGATTTGCCCAGAACTGTTTTCACATCGGAAATAACCCGTGAAGATCGGGTTAGAATTGGTTTTCACCAACCCATGGTTGTCTTAAGAGGCGACTAACAGGATCTGGTGGTCAGGCTTGCTGACTTGGTTGACACATGTCATTGTATCACAATTGTGTAGATTGTGTTGATCACTGGGTTGTCTGGTCCAGACTCCATCATTTACAGACCACCACCATATAGCTGGAATATTGTTGAGTGCGGCGTAAAACAACGAACAAACATCTGAAATAAACTGGACAGGCATCAGAAAAACATTGGCCAGGCTGTCCCAGTCAGCACAACATTGATTCCAACACCCAGCATGGCATATGATCACTCTGGGTAGAAGTACAGTAAAAACTGAGATCTGCTTCAACTGTTTATTCATCATCTTTTATTCAGCTGCATGAAAGTTTCCCCAGTGGATACACACACACTGAAGAGGCAGGGAAATCAGTATTAAACCGATGAATGATTTGCCCAAATCAAACTGTTTTCACATCTGAAATACATTGGACAGGCATCAGAAATAAAATTGACCATGCTGTTCCAGACAGCACGACAGACTGATTCCAGCACCCAATCTGACTTATATACAGCAGGAAATGGGAGGTATTCAGGCAACACATTGATGACCAGACAACTCGAACCACCTTTGTCTGCAAGAGGCAAGTCTGTAGTGAGATGCTTCCTCCATTACCTTTCTCACTGACATTTCTACCCTGAAATTAAAGAGTTAATGAGGGGAGATAAGCAGTGTAAAAGTTTAGTTTGGTCCATCAGATCTATCGTGGTAAGGAAGATTCAGACCATTTAATTTCCATAATAATCCCAGACAACCACTTGATATGCAATCACAGTGGAACTGAATGGATCTGAATGTTTTCATTTCCATTCTGGAAGATAAGATGCTGGTGGAAGGACTTCTTTCAATCCTTCTATCTGTGGCAGACCTCTTGTCAATATGGACGTTACTGATGGTGAGAGTGGGAAAAACGGCCTCATTGAGACTTACGCTCAAGGAGGACTCATAAAAGAAAGCTGTATCAGGAAATTACCTCTTTCCAGTTGGGGTTTATATGGCTTCTGACATCGTGCCTGATGGTGTGGATGTTTGGCTTGGGGCTGTTGATCCTTGAAGGGCTGTATATATTCTTGTGATGATAACTATTCTAGATTATACATGCAGGATAAAAACATGACTCTGGTGTTACAAACTCAGCAAATCTGAAAAGGAGAATTGTTTTTAGTGGCAGCTTTTAGAAACCATTCAGATGCCAATGAACTTACAATTTTTGAAGAATTAACTGAAGAAATAAACATACATACCCCAAGGAATATTTCTTACATTTCTAAAGCATCACTTCAAAATTGTTCAATACATATGTAAGACCTCTGTGGATGTGTTGGTATTGATCGGAGAATGGATTGGCAATTGTCAAGTGGTGTATGGGTTCAGCTCACATGATCAGGAAAAGTTCATGTGGGTACAACAGGCTACTTGCAACAATAGATGAGAGAGTGAGTGAGTGAATATGGTTTTATGCCGCTTTTTAGCAATATTCCAGCAATATCACGGCTGGGGACACCAGAAATGGGCTTTACACATTGTACCCATGTGGGGAATCGAATGATGAGCGAACGCTTTAACCACTAGGCTATGCCACCACGCCTAGCAATAGAATAAGTGACTTTCCAGAACAGGTTATAATGTTTGTAACACACAAACAATGAATGCGGCAGGCATATAGAAGAAATAAGAATCATTTGGGTAACCTTCTATACCCCTTAAAAACAATAATCTGCAGTTAAAGTTATCTGCACTTCTGATGTGGGCATCTGGATCTGGAAAGACATGATATAACTGAATTACTGCCCAAAGAGGCATTATACCAAATATAACTAACTGGAACCACTAGCTCATGCCTGACAAAGTTGATGAAAGGCTTATCATTTTTGTCACTTGTTTTGCACAACTATAAGGGTTGGTGTTCGAAGTAGAAATGTGATTTGTGAAATATTATAGTATATTTGAATGGTCATTTTGGGATGAAAGACAAATTTTTAGTTGGCTCCTTAAACAAGTCATATTTGAGAAGTGATTTCATTCAAATCAGATTTTAGTTCTGGCTTCTGCTGGAAGGATACAAAGACATCCCATTTTGAATTACGTCAAATTGACCTTTCATCTGACCAATCAAAACATTGCATACTAGACTGAGAAAGAGACAGCTTGAATGAGTCTTCAAATCAGGCATTAGGTATGCAAACGCCAATCGTGGTCAAAATGAGTCTTCATTTCTCACATCAATGGGATGAACATTTGAAACAGAAGACACTTTCTGTAGTCAGAAGGAAGCATTACCATACAATCTTGGCCATCTATTAGATATTAAAGAAATTTCTTTCATCTTGTTTCTATATTCTGAGTCAATATTTTCCAAAGTACAGTTTGGAATGGATGTCTCCTGTTTGAAAGACATGCCGTGAAACTCAATATAGACACTGTCTCATTTGCTTTTGACAACTCATTGTCACTAATATCATTGGTCAATATTTGTGAATAGGTCGTTCTGAGGTCACCTGTAATGGGTCATCCAAAGACCATTGATATTTTATCTGTTTTATTTGTTGCTTGGCGCGCTGCACTCAGCAATATCCCAGCAACTTAGCAGTGGATTGTAAATAATCAAGTCTGAACCAGACAATCCAGTGGTTAACATCATGAGCATCAATCTACACAATTGGGTTACAATGACATTTGTCAGTAAGCCGACAACCCAATCCCATTAGTCGCCTCTTGCGACAAGCATGGGTTGCTGAAGACCAATTCTGACTAACACTATTGATAAAGTTCACTTGAATTTGTTAGGGGGCGGTGGGGTAGCCTAGTGGTCAAAGCGTTGGCTCGTCCATTTCTGGTGTCCCTCACCGTGATGTTGCTGGAATATTGCTAAAAGCGGCCTAAAACCAAACTCAGTCAGTCAGTGAATTTGTTAGTCTTAAAATTGAATATTAACCTTTTGATCTGTGACAGACCTCTTGTACAAATGTGTTTCCAAAAAGAGCATATGTTTTTACTTTGTTTGGTGGTTGTGTGAGTGTTAGGTATGATAGTGAGAAAAGATCTGACTATAATGAGATCAATCCTTATTTAGGCTTGTTGGTTTAAAAAAAAGTAAATTTCTACAACCCTTTCTGAGTTTCTTAGCCTGTATCATCCTTATACCGTTAGCTAAGGAATTTTTCAGATAACTGTTAACTTTAGAAAAAAACTGTTTGCTTTTAAACTTTCAAACATGTAAATTCTCTTCTTAATCAGGTCTTTGAAAGCATTTAGGAAGGGACACACAAGAGGAAGAGAGTGTTTATGGATGTCAACTTTTTTATTATGATCGTCACGATATGGCTGAAATATTGCCGATGTGACGTTAAATATTAACTCACTCAATCAATCTTTATTATGAGGAACACAGTGTTTCAGAGCCTCCTGGTACATGTGTTCCTCGTAATAAAGACATTGACATCCATAAACACTCTCTTCCTCTCTATTTATGTCACCCGTCAAGGTCCAGGTTAGAATGTACCTTCAGCAACCCATGCTTGTCGTCAGAGGCGACTAACGGGATCGGGTGGTCAGGCTGGCTGGCTTGGTTGACGCATGTTATCGGATCCCAATTGAGCAAACCGATGCTCATGCTGTTGATCCCTGGATTGTCTGGTTCAGACTCGATTTTTTACAGACCGCCGCCATATAACCGGAATATTGCTGAGTGCTGTGTAAAACTAAACTCACTCACTCACTCTATTTATGTCAGTGTCATTACTTCAATGCAGGCAATTACAAATGCTATTTTGTCCATTACTCGGTCATTATCATCAAAACCTCAGTAACTGTAAAATGTCAGAACTAGAATATGATCATCCTTGAATATCTGCCATGAAAACAGATGCCAGAAGATGAAAAAGGGACAAACTAGTGATGAAAGGAATCAGTGATGACATAAAATGTTTATGGAAAGGACAAGCATGTCTTGCTTTACTGATAGCACCGGCCATTTTCATCCCAAAGTAAGTGTTATTTTTTAGGTTAATTATTATTATTTATGATTATTATATGCCATATTTCTATAACGCCCTATTTGAACTACTTCTAGATCACTCTAAGGAACTTTGCATGTTGATTTTCCCTCGAACATTGGATGTCAATCTCAAACAGCACATTGTATTATCAATCTCAACTCCCTGGGGATCATACAACTCTTGCAGCCACAAGGCGCACCGAGTTAATGTGGCTTTCCTACCCTTACGAGCTATCCGTTCACAGCTGGGTGGACTGGGACACAGTACTTTGTCCAACCCAGATAGCATTCAGATGTTGGTCAACGTTGGCAATGGTTTTGCCAACATTGCCAACATTGGTCCAACATCCGAATGCTATCTGGGAAGTTTACCTGCAAATAGGTGTATGGACGTATTCATGTGGCCATCATTATCACAGATTCATGGGTTGTGTACTGTACACTAGGGGTTGTGACAACACGGACGTCACGCCGAAGACCCGGGTTCGAATCCCCACATGGGTACAATGTGTGAAGCCCATTTCTGGTGTCCCCGCCGTGATGTTGCTGGAATATTGCTAAAAGCGGCGTAAAACCAAACTCAGTCAGTCAGTCAGACAACACTGAAAGAATCTGCACACAATGTTGACTCCAAGGTTTTTACACCCAGTCTCAGGTGGGCTCAATCCCAGCACCTCAAGCTCGCTGGATCAGTAGCCTGGTGCCTTAGACAACTCACCCACCTCACGATATGGCAGCTACATGATGGCATCCTGTAAATATAGAACATCAGTACAAAATTATACCCTGTCTTGATTAGAATTGATCTTCAGTAACCCATGCATGTCATAAGAGGCGACTAACGGGATCGGGTGGTCAGGCTCGCTGACTTGCTTGACACACATCAAATTGTGTAGATTGATGCTCATATTGTTGATCACTGGATTGTCTGGTCCAGATTCGATTATTTACAGACCGCCACCATATAGCTGGTATATGGCTGAGTGCGGCATTAAATAACCAACCAACCAATGATGCTCTTTAGAAACAAATTTTGTTTGGTGAAAGGGTGAAATAGAGTGAAAATTATTTGAATGGACCACTGAAAATCAGTGACAAATTGTTAATGAAAAGGGTAAGCATTCCTGGTCATGCAAGTTCAATCTACATTGCCTTGTTTGCCCTTATCATGATATTTTTACACTGATATTGCAAACATTTCTGGAAAAATAAAGCCAGCTTGTCTTTTGTATATAATTTTCCACCTCCAACTGAAAGACCCACAAATAAATATATAATCCTTGTAAAAATTATAATGCAAGGTTAGCCTAACAACAATAGTGATGGAATGGGAGAGGTATTAGCTTTAACACCAAGAAAATCCATAGCTTGTGCTAGAGCAAACCTATTATCTGTAAGGGTGTTAGTAATGAGATCGTTTGTGATTTACAACACCCAGAAACTGATAGTCCTGCTGATTACATACATCATTGGTATCAGAAAAGCTCCTGGGAGCTGAAAGATACTCATTGTATTGTTGCCTTTTCATTTCACGCTTGTATAGGTTGTACTGACTGCAAATGCATTTGTATAGATTGAACTGCTTTACAAATAGAGTAATGGGCCATTATGTCTTAGCCGGACATACAACACAAAAGAGGAATTGGTTTAAGTTTGATGAGGGATGGGACGGCAGATTGGTTTCAGTCGATGCTATTTGATTACAAATATTAGAAATGTAATAGATAGACACTGTATAAATGTTGGTGTTGCATTTCGGACAATAGGTTATATTTTTGTGTTGTTTGAATGCTGATTTCTAAAAAAAGGGAATGATAATGGATAAATATTATTTTTAGTATATATATTTGTGATATTCGCTAAGTGATAGTTCTGAATTTAAACTTACAGTTGGTTGTGTTGGAGAATCTGCCAGGGAGGACTCTTAGAGTGGGTAGGCCTTCTGACTGACTTACTGACTGAGTTTGGTTTTACGCCACTTTTAGCAATATTCCAGCAACATCACGGCGGGGAACACCAGAAATGGGCTTCACACATTGTACCCATGTGGGGATTCGAACCCAGGTCTTCGGCGTGACGAGCCAACGTTTTAACCACTAGGCTACCCCACTGCCCCATAGGCCTTCTGAAGCCAGGAAGAGATGTGCTGAAGAGGTTTTGTTGTTTTATTCATGCCAGATTGGTGGAAGAGGGCTGAGAGCACGGGTGTCTTTGGTAACATTAATGTAGGTGTCTTTGGTAACATGTAGGTGTCTTGGGTAACATATCTGAAGGTGTTTTTGGTAACATTTTGGAGGTGTCTTAGTAACATATATGGAGATGTCTAATAAATTTAGGTGTCTTTGGTAACATCTGTAGGTGTCTTTGGTAATATATGTAGGGTCTTAGGTAATATATATGGAGGTGTCTTTTTTCAGAAATATGTAGTAGTCTTTGGTACCATATATGGAGGTGTCTTTGTTAACAAATATTGTAGGGGTCTTTGGCAACATATATGGAGGTGTTTTGGGCAACAGGTATGTGTGTGTTTTCAGTAACAGGTATGCAGGCGGTTTTGGTAACACATATACTGGGACTCTCTATTATCGCGGCACGCGAAAACATCGGGAAAGCAGAAACACCACGCCCCGCATCGTCTGTTTACATATGCAAATTACGTAAATATATTCATCGCTCTTGAAAAAGTCATTTATTTCATTGGAATGTCATGTCTAATCGTAGAAATATTAAAGCATTCATCTTTTCAGTAAGTTCTAGAACATTTTGAAACTAGAATGACCCCGACTGCCATTACATCTAGCATGAATCAAAACTAACTTTGTCAAGAGTAATCCTGCGACAACTATAAGGTCATTTGCATATTTTCTGTGCTAAAAATATAACAGGAAGTGACGTATTATGCAACTTCACTCTACACACGGCCGCAACTTGTATGGTACGTTTTAAGGCGGAAAAACAATATTTTGTAACGTTATTGTTACCTTGTATCCAAATGAATAGAAGTTTCAGATGTTTGGGTTAAAAACATGATGTTATTACTAATGTGAATGAAATTCCTAAATATTTTTTAATGATCAAACTATTTAGATTCGTTACTTGTCTTAGTAAACGTTTCACAGTGTCATCTGCTTGTACAGCGTGCCATAGTAAGAAAATAGCAATACCGCGATAATAGAGAGTTGCTTCAATTTCCGGGTCAAACGAGACAATCGAATTGCCACAATAATATTAAACGAGTTGTGACTATGTGTCACATTATTTGTGACAGAAATGAAGATTAAACATCAGTCAACTGAAAATATATATCATGCTAAATGTCAGTAGCCGTTTATAATCCCAATGGCGACAACATTAACTACCGCCATAATAGAGGGTCCCACGATATATAGAGAATCTCACCCAAGTGTCTTCTGTTATCAAATATATCATTACGAGCTGATTAAAGTTATAAATATCAACAATTGTTGATATATTTGATATCAGAAGACATGAGGGTGAGATTTGATTTATCATCCAAAATCATTCTTCATCAGTTATCAGTAAAAGAATGAATTTATCTGAACACAAAACTGCCATTGGACTTCTTGAGCAGTGATCTCAGTGAGGTCATAGCCTTGTGACATCATCAACTTTGTGATGTCATAGCATTGTCAGCTGTGTTCTTAGTGATGGCAAAGTATTGTGAGGTCATTAACTGATGATGTAGTAGCATTATTACAATTCAATTGTTACAATGTAGATATCGCTTGTAGATATCGCTTGATATCACACACACAATATCTACTGTGGGATGATATGTAGGCAGCTTTAGTAACAGGTATGTATTTATTTTTGCTGACATAGTTGGTTACAGGTATGTAGGTGTCTTTGGTTACAGGTATGTAGGTGTCTTTGGCAACATGTATGTAGGTGTGTTTGCTAACAGGTATATAGGTGTCTTTGGTTACAGGTGTGTAGGTGTCTTTGGCAACATGTATGGAGGAGTTCTTGGTTACAAGTATGTAGGTGTCTTTGGTTACAGGTATGAAGGTGTCTTTGGCAAAATACATAGAGGTGTTGTTGCTAACAGGTATGTAGATGTCTTTGGCAACATGTATGTAGGTGTCTTTGGTTACATGTATATAGGTGTCTTTGGCAACATATATGAGGTGTGTTTGGTTAAAGGTATGTAGGTGTCTTTGGCAACATGTATGTAGGTGTATTTGGCACCATATATGGAGGTGTTTTTGGTAACAGGTATGTACGTGTCTTTGGTTACAGGTATGTAGTTGTCTTTGGTTACAGGTATGTAGGTGTCTTTGGTTACAGGTATGTACGTGTCTTTGGTTACAGGTATGTAGGTGTCTTGCAGCAAATATGGTTACAGGTATGTAGGTGTCTTTGGTTACAGGTATGTAGATGTTTTAGCAATGGAGGTGTGGTATGTTGTCTTTGGTTACAGGTATGTACGTGTCTTCGGTTACAGGTATGTAGGTGTCTGGCAGCAAATATGGTTATAGGTGTAGGTATCTTTGGTTATAGGTATGTAGATGTCTTTAGCAACATATATGGAGGTCTGTTTGGTTACAGGTATGTTGGTGTCTTTGGTTACAGGTATGCAGGTGTCTTTGGTTACATGTATGTAGGTGTCAACTAACAGGAACAAGGTGGTCCTGGTGGCTTGTATGTAGAAGACTTAGTGATACAAATGTAGGTGTGTCTGGTATCTCCCCTCTCTCCCCTCCCCCCCCCTGATATACTGAGGTCCCTGAGATGCTTCTTGCCCACACACGCATTCCATATATACAGAAAGTTGCATCACTACACAAGTCTCATAACATATAACATTGTGGAGATGAAAGTACCACTTGATAAAATTAATGAAACAAACTTTTGACCCATCCAAGCCACAGTTGCTCTATTTGCTTTTTTATTGAAACCTTTGAACTTATTTGTCTGGAGTGTTTTGTAATAAACAGGACATAGTGTCTCCTGAAAATGAGGAGAAGACAGGATATTGCTTTTAATGGCAACATAGAGCACTTAATGATACATACAACCGTCAACTGCCGTCTCCGGGGGGTGGTACAATGTCCAATAGTGGTTTTATGGCAATAGTAAATCATGTATATTTTACCATTTTTCTCTGTCAGTTGTCAGAATTGCACTATAGAATGAGACAGATTGTCAGTAGTTTTGTATAGACTCTGGTCCACCTAACGTCATGGATATATCCAACAGATATGTAGTGACTGCACAATGCGTTTTAGAAAGTGTTCCAATGTAACACCTGCTAATTACTTGGGATTACACTTTCAGGTACAGATTCTGGAACTTTAGTTTTCATAAACTTCCGGCCATCATCCAGGGAGCCATGCCAAGTTAGTCTTGTCAGAGGGGTACACAAATTCCGTGGTATAGACTACCAGTTGTCTGACTTCCATTTTTGTGGCTGAGTGGGTTAGATGGCTGACTTTGTGTGCTGGCAATTAGGTGACTGACTATGAGTGTGGGCTCGAATTCGTGATGGGATTTAACGCAACTAAGGTACTAGAATCTAGTCCCAAATATAACTTATGTTACAGATACACAGTGGCAATTAGGTGACCGACTATGAGTGTGGGCTCGAATTCGTGATGGGAGTTAACGCAACAAAGGTACTAGAATCTAGTCCCAAATATAACTTAAGTTACAGATACACAGTGGCAATTAGGTGACCGACTATGAGTGTGGGCTCGAATTCGTGATGGGAGTTAACCATAACAAAGGTTAGAATCTAACGCAACAAAGGTACTAGAATCTAGTCCCAAATATAACTTAAGTTACAGATACACCGTGTCATCACTATTTTGAACCAAGGAATCAATCCACTACCTGTTTATAGCGGAAGGGAAACCAAATAATCCTCATGCTAAACGGTATTAAGATCATGTCAAACAAACAGAAATATTTCTTGTGCAATATGTCGCAACCTTGCAACCACCTGTTTTCCACATTACTTCAATATGAGGAATACCTGTGAAGATCCAGGTTAGAACTGGTCTTCAGTAACCCATGCTTGTCGTAAGAGGCAACTGACAGGATCGGGTGGTCAGGCTCACTGACTTGGTTGACACATATCATCGTATCCTAATTGCGTAGATCGATATTCCTGCTGTTGATCACTGGATTGTCTGGACCAGACTCGATTATTTACAGACTGGCACCATATAGCTGGAATATTGCTGAATGCGGCGTAAAGCTAAACTCACTCACTCAATCAATCAATATCAGGAAACAGTCGGCACAGAATTCCTACAGTGAGTGCAGGTGCCTGTTTGACAAACATTCTGGAAGCTGGCGAGTTCATCAGAAAACATGCAACAATGTTGATGACAGCTCCCCAATTATTTCATTAAGCAACATTCAGTGTCGACTGTCACATCATTATTGCGCTGGAGAAATTATCATTCCTGCCTGATTGCGATGTAAGAATGTGCATGAAAATATTGCTTAATGCATTATACCTCAAGGCTGGCTGCTTTTCTTAGAGAAGAACACATTCCATGTGCTATAAATTAACTTTTTTCATTGCTTTATGCACTTGAGAAGATATGCATCCCAATATAGTTAAGGATGCTGGGGGAATGAAGGTTATACAAGCATGACTTGCATGTTATTCTTGGTGTTGGAAGCATGTGCACTTTGCAGCTGTTTGCACTTCAAACAGGCCATTCTAATTTTCAGTTTTCACATATTTTTACAATTAGGCCAGACAAATTATATTTCTTGTTTTACAGATCCGTCGGTCGTATTTTTCAAGAATAAGAAAATCAAATAAAAATTAATTTTCCCCACTCAAACAATGAAATCCTAATGTTAATGTGATATAAGCGAAATACTCTTGAAATCAGTGTGAAACCTAAACTCACTCAAGTTATTTTTAGTTCATATAAACAAACCAAAAGAGTTAACATGGAAACTCATGTGGGTTTTTCCTTTGACTGGTGATTTTTTTGTATTTGTTTTCCCCTCCGCCTGCCTATAGTATTTCTGAGGATAAAAATCTGTAAACAAGAAATAAAATTGGTCTAGCTTTATGTCAAATATCAGAATACTGTTTATTTTGGTCTGGCAATACAAGGACATTGAGCAAAGGTGTTATTACTGGGGTATTCTCGGGACGTGGACATCCTGTGTCATGTAAAGTCCACAAAAAGTGTCCACTTCTTGCAAATGTGTTACTGAGCTAATTAACGTCAGACAATAGACACAATTTGCGATTACAAGACGTTGAGCAATACTAAATTGTGAATTTATAAGGAAACGAAACAATTTTTTGTACAATTTTTTGTTTGTTTACATATCTTATTTCCTCCTTCCCTGTTACATATGGGGTAGCTCACACCCAGGGTAATATGAGTGAGCGAGTTTAGTTTTACACCTCACCCAGCATTATTCCAGCTATATGGCAGCGGTCTGTAAATAATCAAGCCTGGACCAGACAGTCCAGTGATCAACAGCATGAGCATCGATCTCCGATTTTGGAAACCGATGACATGTGTCAACCAAGTCAGTGCGCCTGACCACCCAATCCTGTTAGTCCCCTCTTTCGACAAGCATGGGTTACTGAAGATCAATATTCTAACCCGGACCTTCATGGGTACCAAGGTAATGTGGGTTCCACAGCATAAAGTACATGGAATATTGTGTTTCATGGGTGTTTAAAGGATGTACTGAGGAAGAAGGGTTTTTACCATTTGGACAAACACTCATAAACCCATTTCTGGTGTCCCCCGCTGTGATATTGCTGGAATATTTCTAAAAGCACTTAAAACTAAACTCACTCACTTATTCACTCATGCAGTAATGCCGCAGTCTGAACACAACCTTGAACTTTGTGTTGGAAATGAGAGTCTCCCAACTAAATGAGGTGAGGAGAGGTGAAATTGGGTTTAACGTCGTGGTTGAGAATATTTCGCTCATATGACAATGTGCATGCCTGTGTATGTGTATGTGCGGCTGCTTGTACTAGCCCAGATTTAAGCTGGTTTTATAGTGCTAGCCCACTGAGATACCATGCTGCAGTGAAGCATGAATACCCCACTCAGACACATTATACTGACTCCGAGCCGACCAGTCCTTGTTGTAGCCATTAATGCCAAGCGCCAGGCAGGGACCAACAAGTACCATATTTTAACATCTTTTGGTATGACGCGGTCGGGGATTGAACCCGCGACCTTCCGCTCTCCGGGCGGACGCTCTAACCACTACACCACGGAGGCGGTCCTCCCAACTATATGAACAGTCGGAAATATAAAACTGATCATGTAATCCGGTGCAGTCCCATTTTATGGGTCTTACGTGTACCATAATTGTTGTTGCTTAATGGAAACTACTACAATTTTAGAATATTCAGACCACCTGTTGACTTCTGTGAAATCATTTTGCTGCCTTGATAGGACTCAGTGAGTTTCAGTTGCCTCCACTGAACCAAGTTCGATGGAATGAAGATAGATTTCTCTGTGGTATACGGGCGATGGGGTAGCCTAGTGGTTAAAGCGTTGGCTCGTCACGCCGAAGACCCGGGTTCGAATCCCCACATGGGCACAATGTGTGAAGCCCATTTCTGGTGTTCCCTGCTGTGATGTTGCTGGAATATTGCTAAAAGTCAGTCAGTCTGTGGTATACAATTGTTCCTTAAAGAGTTTTGAAGCTAGTCTCACCTGTTTTGAAAACACATCATATCTTAATAATCAAGCAGAAGCGAACTTGCATATATCTTTTGAATTATGAATTTCATGTACAAATAATGAGTATTAATTAAATTAAAACTCACATGCCATGAAATAGTTTTTTTAAGTAACTTATACCAAAGTTAAACAACTTTAGCTTGTGAGATACTGTTCGAAACACACAAACTTCCACTGACATCCAACTGGGACTCGTTAGGTACTCTGCACATGACAGGCAAAATATGATTCTTGGCACATCCCTTTTAGAAATGAAAACAATTAGCATTATTTAATTCATTATTTGAGTAAAGATTACAAAATTATACATAAAACACTGAAACATTAGGTCCCAATGCTCTGTGTTGTGTGATGTCATAGAAACAGCACTGGGAATAGTTGCATGTGTTGTTTAGTTTTGTTGCCTCTCTGCCAAATTTGAAACTAAACAGCTATTTTCACTGTGAAAATGACAGAAAACGGAGCCACGTTCTGTCCCATCGAGACCACCATGTAGCTGCAACACTTCTGAGTGCGGCGTTAAACAACAAACCAACAAAATAAACCGTCCCTTTGAGAACAAAAGTTTTGATTTCTTTTTCAAAGTTAGACATTCATTTATTTCAAATTATATTGTACCTGGATTCTTGCTGCCTTAAATTCTGATTTGTAATTATCAGATAATCACAGAGATTTGTGATCTTTTACCAAACTACATCTAGAATTTACCTCATGTTACTATGGTAACCAGGCAGGTCTGATTAACAGGGATAATATTTTTGTACTTTGCCCATAATTCGTCCTTAGCACCACTGAACATGTTCGAGGTGGACCTAAGGCTCTCTACAAATGTATTATACATTATGTTATTATTTCGTAACTTACTGACCCGTGATGATCCGAGTTAGAATTGATCTTCAGTAACCCATGAAAATAGTAGTGGATGTTGATTCTGCAATATTATACCTAAACATCAGTTTTCTGACAACTGAATACCGGTAAGGATAAATGTGACTTTTTGTGTTTTTGATGGAGCACTGTTTTGGAAGCTGTGATGTAGATTATGGTGTAATTAATTTGGCGTGAATCTAACTCATTAACTGAATACCTATAATGTGTCTTTAGGGAGACATTATCCCGTGAGGTCATAAACACAAACCAATCATTAACATTCAGAAAACTTCCATCAGTTAAACCTTGTAACTTGAGAATAAGTACCATCAGAAACACTGTTTTCCAATTCATTTTCAGCTGTATTACCCATCCTCCTTACATATACCATGCATGTATCATTATCTTTAGTCAGTAAAGAATGGAGCCATTTGATTCCTGGCTGCCATGAAAACTGATACAAATGTGTTGTTTATCCTGTATGGATGTTGTCTCATTGGTCACTAGCGTCCTCATATTGTTATGTCGTCATATGAGCGAAATATTCTCAAGCACGACGTTAAACCCAATTTCACCTCACCTCACCTGTAATTGTTATTGCATAATTAGGAATATTATGTTGTTGTTCTTGTTGTTTTCCCTTTGATGCATACGTTCATGTTGTCGTATCTTACGTTTATGTAAAATACTTTAATTTCATTGGTCAATGACACTTTAACAAATTTCCGTGTCACCCCTCCAAGGAGGGTGACAACTGTACAAAATATTACCTGCTGCCACGGTAACCACCGAACTCTCTGCCGAGAAGCTGTATTGCTAACAATCGTATGACGTCATAATGTAACACATGCAGTTGACAGA
Source organism: Haliotis rubra (assembly GCF_003918875.1). Classification (NCBI taxonomy): domain Eukaryota; kingdom Metazoa; phylum Mollusca; class Gastropoda; order Lepetellida; family Haliotidae; genus Haliotis; species Haliotis rubra. The sequence goes on along the minus strand of NW_025767381.1, from coordinate 54,434 downwards.
GTTTGAAAACTGTTCGATTGGCTGTTTTTCAGTTCACTATGTACACATTTATTTTACCGACTTTCACTGCCTTATTTAAATTATTTTACACAATGAATCGTTTGCATGCTCAACTTAATCAAAATTAACCATTTTTATAGCAATTTTAAGCTAGTCAGAATATGTTTCACTGATTTTAAAAATCCAGTCGAGAGGCAGACTCCATTTTATTTACTTGTCATATAGCTGATAGCGATCTTCAAAATAAAATAAAATGATATTTTGTACATTTAACATGGCAGTAAGATAAATATGTTGTACACTTCTATGCATGCAACTTATATTAATTTATCTGGGGTGGTGGATTAGCCTAGTGGTTAAACCGTTTACTCATCATGCCAAAGATCCAGGTTCGATTCTCCACATGGGTAGAATGTGTGAATCCCATTTCTGGTGTACCCCGCCAAGATAATGCTAGAATATTGCTAAAAGCAGTGTAAAACTAAACTCACTCACTCACATAATTAATTTATCCCTGTTAGATGTATATAAGTCTGTTCTGTTCTGTGGACCCGTGAAGGTCCGGGTTAGAATGTGCCTTCAGTAACCCATGCTTGTCGTAAGAGGCGACTAACGGGATTAGGTGGTAAGGCTTGCTGGCTTGGTTGACACATTTCATCATATCCCAATTATGTAAATCGATCGATGCTCATGATGTTGATCCCTGGATTGTCTGGTCCAGACTCGATTATTTACAGACCGCCGCCATATAGCTGGAATATTGCTGGAAAATTGCTGGGTGAGGCATAAAACTAAACTCACTGACTTACTCTGTTCTGTGCTGTAGTTCTTCACTCTTGCTTGACAATGGTATAAGAATAAAGAAGTTGTCATCAAAGTAGCATAACTTTCTTGCCATGATGCAAGATACTATTTTCAGAATTCCACTTCTCATACTTAACTGATAGCTGTCATAGATTCATGTCATTTAAACAGAGAGATGTTTCACCAAAATAACCCTTTGTAACTTGTGAACTTGTAATAATATGTTTGTTTGCAAGATGATATGTTTGTTAAAGTGTCTTCAGCAAAATGATGTCCACGTATGCCCTTCAAACATCATTCTCATGACATACAAGCACATTCAGCATATAATTTCAGTTACACACACTGTGTATGAACTCAATTATTAGACTTCATTTGAACCTAATTGGAAAGCATGTTAGCCCACTTTCATTTTGTAGGCGGAACATGTTTAAATCATGTGACAACTTCCGTCAGAAAACAGTGACACGATATCACTCTCCTCCCACTCAAAACTACTTCTCCAATTGTATTCACAAATCACATCAGGATGATCACTGTCACGAACCAGCCAACATCTAAACAGTCGACACACGTCATCATCGTGTGGGTGAACAGCAATTTCTTATTGGTTTATGAACAATGGATGACCATGTTTGTCCGACTGAAATGATGATATCTGTCTTCTGACAAACAGTTCAAGATGCGTGGTGGCTGCAACTAATCTGTGTCACGTCCTTACTTCCATTTTGGTGCCATTATGGCCCCTTGCTATTGAACCAAACAGACAGACACTCCGACACTATCAATATCTATGGGATAAGTCTGAATATTTGTAAATCAGTTGTCAGACCGCTATTACCTGTGTCAGGTTTAAGTGAGACATGACAAAATAGATTTCCCAGCTTTCTCTGATGGCTGGTATTATTCCAGATAATAACGTCTTGTTGTGACTTTGTTTCAGTATGTGCTTATGATTATTGTTATAAACTTGTTGGGATGGGTGCCAACATTTGGCAGCTTGACTCCTGAGAGTTTCTAGGTCTTCAGTCCTACCCCTTCACAACGATGCACATGTGATACATGTGGTCTCACCTTAGGCAAGTGAGTTTGTTCAAACCTGCCTCTGTTCACCAGCAGAAAAATGGGTACCCGGTGGGATAAGTCATGTGACTATTAACCTTCTAGCGCCTCACAGGCAGCTTGGGTTATCTGGGGTAATAATAATTAGATTGTAGCTCTTTAATCGTGCCCCTTCGTGGTGTAGAATTCAGCGCATTACAAATGCCCTTATTATTATTATCATTATCATTATTGTTACTGTCTTTTCCGTACTGTATTTGAATATATGCATATGCATAGTCTAACATGGCATAAAATTTGTACTTTGTTATCTTTCAATAGTTTTTCTGACAATACAATTTGTTACATTTTTGGTAACAATTTTCAGATATTTAGGGATATAACATGTGACTGATCTCTGGCAGAACCATCTTTTACTTAAGAAATACAGTCCTCTCTACCACCATGTATCATCCTCGTACTTTAACTGTAAGGGCAGCATTGCTATGTGTTTGTTTCTTATCGCCTGACCGACCCTTCTAATTTTATTGCCGACTCCTTAAAAAACTTGTTTTTTTCCTTCAAACACTGCCGAATTGAAATTAAAACATACCACCTCGTCATATAAAATGTTTATCAGTTAATCAGAGACTGCCACAAGTACAAAGAACGCGAGAAATTGTAATAAGAATTGCAATAAGTGAGAATCAAGAGCATTTTCAGATAATTTTGTCTTTATTTTTTTATTTATTTTTTACCCGACCGACCCATGTTCAGAATTTGGTGGCTACGTGAAACACATAAAAAATGTTGCCCTAATAGTTCAGAGCTACAGTGTGCTATCTGACACTATACATGGGGTAGAGCGAACTGTATTTCTTAAGTATAAGATGACAGCTGACATTCATCGTTGACATCGGTGACCAAGGGTACATTTGATAGCAAGGGGCTGGCAAGAATGGCGTGAGTGACGCCAATACAGTGTGACATCATGCAAAAGTGTACTTTATCGCCTGATTAAGTACCGTCAGCTTCTTTGATCTTTTAGCAAAGCATCTTAGAATAACTTGTATTTTTTAGCCCATTAAGATCCAATTCAGAAATGATAGTAAGCAACATTTGCTTGCCGTAGGAGGCAGCTGATTGGATAGGTGGTGTCAGCGGATACTTAGTCGATGCATGTCATCTTATTGTACGTGTGTAAATTCATGTCCAGGGGTTTATTGGCTGATGTCATATTACCGAAATATTGCAAAGTGAGAGTTTAAACAAATCTTTTAGATGTGTATATATGCAGCCTTTAACAATTGACAATGGCTTTTTGAGGCGTGCATGTGTACTCTTTACCGTGGTTATCCAGATTTGTCATTTTTTCAAAGAAGAACAGTACCGTGAAAATCTGGGTTAGAATTGATCTTCAGTAACCCATGCTTGCTGACTTGGTTGACACATGTCATCGTATCATAATGCGTAGGTAGATGCTCATTATGTTGGTCACTGGATTGTGTGGTCCAGACTCGATTATTTACAGATTGCAGCCATACAGCTGGAATATTGCTGAGTGTGGTGTAAAACTAAACTCACTCACTGATTCATTCACTCAAAAAAGAACAAACAGTATATTTTATCTTTTTTTTTCAATTTTGCCTTTTTCGTATTGAGACATCTTCAATGTAATTATAATATCATTTGTGTAATATCTAATGCAAGGATCTGTTATCAGAACGCACATAAGTATTATGTGTAAATAGAAAGAGACCAAGCCCATAATCCTAAAACAATTTCTGATAATAATGGAAGGAATCTATTAGTGCTTATCTTTGAAAATGATTATGTATACTTAATATGTGTGTGTACATGATATGCAGAAATCTCTCCCTTGGATCTTGGCATGATGACTTCAGGTAAAGTAATCAAAACAGCAACAAACGCCAAAGGCGGATCCAGGGTGTGTGTGTGTGTGGATGGGGGGTGCAGAGGTGCTTACCCCCCCTCCCCTCCTTTGTTTTGAATGTTTACTAAATGACCATTGAAAACGGGTGAAAATGAAGTGTGCGCATGCACAAACACACCTACCTTTCTCAAAAAGCTGTATCCTCCCCTGAAACCCTTTCCATGAACGACCCGTGAAGATCCGGGGTAGAATAGGTCTTCAGAAACCCATGCTTGCCACAAAGGCGACTATGCTTGTCGTAGGAGGCGACTAATGGGATCGGGTGGTCAGGCTCGCTGACTTGGTTGACACATGTCATCGGCTCCCAATTGCGCAGATCATTGCTCATGCTGTTGATCACTGGATTGTCTGGTCCAGACTCGATTATTTACAGACTGCCTCCATATAGCTGGAATATTGCTGAGTGTGGTGTAAACTAAACTCACTCACTTTCCATGAACATCTGTACTAACATCAGAAGCCATTGTACTGTTGTGACCACCGAGAGCATTTCTTTTGAAGAAGTATTAACTAGTGATGATACCAGGTGTTCATGCAAAGGTAAGCATATTAGTTCTTTTGCTATATACATGCAGACATGGTTTGTAACCCGAACTGCACACAAACAATCTCTAGTTACACATGCATCATCAGTTGCTCAGCCAGCCCTGAAAATAGGCATCAGATCCTGATCCCACTGGAGGACCTTCAAATCAATAGTTCATTTAACCTTCGTGATGCTGTTGAGAGTTTATTATGGAAATTAATGAGACTTAATTTTCTGTCCTGCACTATCATGATGCTGTGGACGGATAGCTGCTAAGTGACAACTAATAATGTTGAAGCCGTGTTTGGGAATGCTTGAAGTGGTTGTAGGAGTACTTTTGTACTGATAAAAGGTTCACTAGAGGTCATGACATGATATTACTGACTTGTAATTAGTTGTTTGGATATCACAAGCACTTTAAGGAACTCATGCAACCAATTATGTGGGACAATCAGAAAATGGGAATGTCATCCAGTGGAATTAGCAGTTGAAATGTATATTCATAACTCTTGATGGATGTGGGCAGACCAGGTCAGAAAAAGCTGTGAATTTTTGTGACGTTGATCGGATGGACAGGAGATGTCCGTTCTGTCTAAGTTTGAGGCTTATTAGGCTAATGCAGTGATGTCACGTCAAGCTTATGCGATGCTTCAACAACATGATTTGTTGCTTCTGCTACCAACACAGTCTTATTGATATGTCCACTGATAGGTTTGATCACTCTTTAGTTTGTTGATCTGGGCTCCGTGTCACAAAGCTCTCGTAACTTTCCTCGTAGCATTCCTACCTCTTATACTGTACAATGACTTACAATAGTCGTAGCGCTACGAGATCTTTGTGAAACGGGGTTGTAAACTCAATGTATAGTAGTGTTCAAAAACCTGTTGACTAAAGATATGGTGTTAATCAAACTTTCAGTTCCAGTATATATATGTATATAAACGAGTGATTTCTTCAGGTAAATAAGCAATAAATATATATGAATAGTTATCGTTATGCATCGCCAGAAAAGCTATTGATAGATATAGTGTTTATCTCTATATGTTTGTGTCTGTCTGTAAAAGATCCAGGTAAGAATTGATCTTTAGCAACCCATGCCTGTCATAAGAGGCGGGAATAGGATACATCATTGTATCACAGTTGCGTTGATCAGTGCTCATGATCTTGATCATTGGATCATCTGGTCCAAACTATTTACAGACCACTGCCATGCAGCTGGAATATTGATGATTGCAGCTTCAAACAGCATGAACAACAAACAAACAAACAAAATTCTGTGCATATGAGTGTCTGTTTGTATTGGCCTAAACTAATGCCTGATATATGGACTCTACTAATGTTAAGGCTATGGGTAGCCTAAATCGCTCATTACACCGAAGACCCTCGGGTTCAATTCCCGCATGGGTACAATGTGAAGCCCATTTCTGGTGTCCCCTGCCGTGATATTCCTGGAATATTGCTAAAAACGTTGTAAAACCAAACTCACTCACTCACTCACTCTACTAATGCCACAGTTTCAACATGGCTACTCCACTCAGGCTCAGTATAGTGATCACCAGCCGGCTTTTAGTTTGCCAGAGTTTGGGATTGTACCACCGACCTTTACGCTATCCAGGCAGACTATTTCATTGATTTTGTACATGACATGCAGGGGGGTCACTTATTTTGTGCATAAATTTTAGGGGTGGGGGGGATCATTGACATTGTACATGCTTCCATAAAAAATCATCATCAAACACACCCAACCCCCATAAATTATTAACGGTCCCTAACATTCCAGTTCCTACAGGAGCTCACAGAATGTTTTAAGTTAACAAAGTATACCTCTGTCATTAAGTATAATAGAGACTACTTCAATAAGGTTTGGTCAAACTGCCATACACTATTCTCCTAAATACACTGTCATGCAAGACCGTGTAATGCTTAGAATAAATATACAAATTTAAAAGTAAATAAAACAATGTGAGAATTCATTTCCACTTTATAACATTGTAACAAGAAATGGAGGTGCATCACAGCATTCTTTGAACAACAAAACCAATGCCTGTCTTTATTTTTTCAGTTTCTGAGTGCTACATACAATCTGCATATATTCTGTAATACCAGGCCCTCGATTTCTAAACAAACTTAAGTCTGAGTTTTGACTTAAGTTCGAAGTTTTACTCAAATCTGAGAAAACGGAGAAAATCCATTCCACAAGAGTGAACTGAAATTGGTATTAAACTCAAACTATAGAAGACAATTTGGGTTTGGTGGGTAGATTACTTAAGTTGTTTGGGCTTTTTATTTTGAAAATGCAGTTGAGTTAAAAATTCAGCTGTTTCAAATTGTGAAACTCAGTTTGAGATTTGAGTAAAACTTCAGTTTGTTTCGAGAAATCCAGGCCTGAATTATGTTCCTCTATGTCAAAAATACCAACCTCACTGGCTGTGTTTCTGTGGCATGCCTTGCTTTGGATGCCTTTCAAGAAGCCATAGTAAGATAACCCATTGCATTCTAGTAATTGGCAGCTCAGTGTAGAGTGCCCTTCATGCTGTTGGTTATGGAGGAATTTAGTTGCCCATTAGTCTAATATAGGACATATTGGTGTAATAATGTCAATATATAAAAATGGTCCATATCAAGCTTATCTGGAGCAAAGTTGCAGGGCATCCAAATTTAACCACAAACAAAATCTAAATTACAATTTTTAAAGCAAGATGTAGTGGATGCTATATTTCTGTCTCACACTTCCTGCCATAAGCCGCACTTCAGCTACCTTGATCCATTTGCTGGCTTATGCAACTGAGTGTGTCTTTGAATCTAGGCTACCATCTAGAAAGATAACATAATAATGCTCACCAGCTACCTTGATCCATTTGCTGGCTTATGCAACTGAGTGTGTCTTGAATCTAGGCTACCATCTGAAAGATAACACTATAAGGCTTAATTCAGCTACCTTGATCCATTTGCTGGCTTACGCAACTGAGTGTGTCTTGAATCTAGGCTACCATCTGGAAAGATAACACTATAAGGCATGTCAGCTACCTTGATCCATTTGCTGGCTTCCACAACTGAGTGTGTCTTGAATCTAGGCTACCATCTGGAAAGATAACACTATAAGGCTACCTTTTGATCCATTTGCTGGCTTACTTAACTGAGTGTGTCTTGAATCTAGGCTACCATCTGGAAAGATAACACTATAAGGCACGTCAGCTACCTTGATCCATTTGCTGGCTTCCACAACTGAGTGTGTCTTGAATCTAGGCTACCATCTGAAACGATAACACTATAAGGCACATCAGCTACCTTGGATCCATTTGCTGGCTTACGCGAACTGAGTGTGTCTTGAATCTAGGCTACCATCTGGAAAGATAACACTATAAGGCATGTCAGCTACCTTGATCCATTTGCTGGCTTATGCAACTGAGTGTGTCTTGAATCTAGGCTACCATCTGGAAAGATAACACTATAAGGCGCACCAGCTACCTTGATCCATTTGCTGGCTTACGCAACTGAGTGTGTCTTGAATCTAGGCTACCATCTGGAAAGATAACACTATAAGGCATGTCAGCTACCTTGATCCATTTGCTGGCTTCCACAACTGAGTGTGTCTTGAATCTAGGCTACCATCTGGAACGATAACACTATAAGGCACATCAGCTACCTTGGTCCATTTGCTGGCTTACGCAACTGAGTGTGTCTTGAATCTAGGCTACCATCTGGAAAGATAACACTATAAGGCGCACCAGCTACCTTGGTCCATTTGCTGGCTTATGCAACTGAGTGTGTCTTGAATCTAGGCTACCATCTGGAAAGATAACACTATAAGGCGTACAGCTACCTTGATCCATTTGCTATTCCCACAACTGAGTGTGTCTTGAATCTAGGCTACCATCTGGAACGATAACACTATAAGGCACATCAGCTACCTTTGGTCCATTTGTTGGCTTACGCAACTGAGTGTGTCTTGAATCTAGGCTACCATCTGAAAGATAACACTATAAGGCATGTCAGCTACCTTGATCCATTTGCTGGCTTACGCAACTGAGTGTGTCTTGAATCTAGGCTACCATCTGGAAAGATAACACTATAAGGCATGTCAGCTACCTTGATCCATTTGCTGGCTTATGCAACTGAGTGTGTCTTGAATCTAGGCTACCATCTGGAAAGATAACACTATAAGGCATGTCAGCTACCTTGATCCATTTGCTGGCTTATGCAACTGAGTGTGTCTTGAATCTAGGCTACCATCTGGAAAGATAACACTATAAGGCATGTCAGCTACCTTGATCCATTTGCTGGCTTCCACAACTGAGTGTCTTGAATCTAGGCTACCATCTGGAACGATAACACTATAAGGCACATCAGCTACCTTGGTCCATTTGCTGGCTTACGCAACTGAGTGTGTCTTGAATCTAGGCTACCATCTGGAAAGATAACACTATAAGGCTTAATCCAGCTACCTTGGTCCATTTGCTGGCTTACGAACTGAGTGTGTCTTGAATCTAGGCTACCATCTGGAAAGATAACACTATAAGGCACGTCAGCTACCTTGATCCATTTGCTGGCTTCCACAACTGAGTGTGTCTTGAATCTAGGCTACCATCTGGAAAGATAACACTATAAGGCGCACCAGCTACCTTGGTCCATTTGCTGGCTTATGCAACTGAGTGTGTCTTGAATCTAGGCTACCATCTGGAAAGATAACACTATAAGGCACGTCAGCTACCTTGATCCATTTGCTGGCTTAAGCAACTGAGTGTGTCTTGAATCTAGGCTACCATCTGGAACGATAACACTATAAGGCACATCAGCTACCTTGGTCCATTTGCTGGCTTACGCAACTGAGTGTGTCTTGAATCTAGGCTACCATCTGGAAAGATAACACTATAAGGCGCACCAGCTACCTTGATCCATTTGCTGGCTTACGCAACTGAGTGTGTCTTGAATCTAGGCTACCATCTGGAAAGATAACACTATAAGGCGCACCAGCTACCTTGATCCATTTGCTGGCTTACACAACTGTGTGTGTCCAGAAACTAGGCTACCATCTGGAAAGATAACACTATAAGGCACGTCAGCTACCTTGATCCATTTGCTGGCTTATGCAACTGAGTGTGTCTTGAATCTAGGCTACCATCTGGAAAGATAACACTATAAGGCACTTCAGCTACCTTGGTCCATTTGCTGGCTTACGCAACTGAGTGTGTCTTGAATCTAGGCTACCATCTGGAAAGATAACACTATAAGGCGCACCAGCTACCTTGATCCATTTGCTGGCTTATGCAACTGAGTGTGTCTTGAATCTAGGCTACCATCTGGAAAGATAACACTATAAGGCATGTCAGCTACCTTGATCCATTTGCTGGCTTAAGCAACTGAGTGTGTCTTGAATCTAGGCTACCATCTGGAAAGATAACACTATAAGGCACGTCAGCTACCTTGATCCATTTGCTGGCTTACACAACTGAGTGTGTCCAGAAACTAGGCTACCATCTGGAAAGACAACATAATAAGCCTCATCAGCTACCTTGGTCCATTAGCTGGCTTACACAACTGAGTGTGTCAAGAATATATATACCACATGGACAGACAACATAATAAGCCTCATCAGCTACCTTGGTCCATTTGCTGGCTTATGCAACTGAGTGAAACAAAAACCTAGGCTTCATCAGGTTTCTTGAAAGCTCCACAGGTTTTCTACTGACTGACACACAGCTCAGGTCAAGTTGTATGTCAAATGTGCCATGTGATCCTTTACCAAGGCCTCTTTCCACAAATACAGCCACTGTTTCAAATACAAGTATAGGAGTTACAGCTACTTTGGTGTTCAGTTGCTTTGTGGAACAGACCTCTGATCCTCTGGTTACTGAGTGTGTGAAAGTGATTTTACCTTTGAAATACAGTCAAACACTGTTGTATCAAACTTAAGGATGCCTTGAAGCTTGGTCCCTGCATTTTCCCTCTATAGTCTTAATATTAAGTGGCTGTATCAGACCTCTGGACAACTCACAGTATTTATGAATGTCCCTTCAACTTGGATGAATGGTGTCTGATATTATGTTGCAGAGTGCCAAATTTTCGCTTTCCATTATAACACGCACATCAATTTGATAATTACCACATCTTTAAGATTAGTAGCAGTAAAGAAAGTGTGTCTTTCTGTGGAGGAAACTAATCAGGAACACCCTCATATTGGTGACATCATCTTCTACTGTGACATCATCATCTACAGTGACATCATCTTCTACTGTGACATCATCTTCTACTGTGACATCATCTTCTACTGTGACATCATCATCTACAGTGACATCATGTTCAGTGACGCTATCTTCTCATTGTGACATCTTCATCTGAAGGGACATCATGTTCTATTGTTCTGTGTTATGTTATCTGTTTTGTGGAGCTGCATCTGCTAATCACGACAGAAATGTGAAATTGTGGCTGCTTCCATCTAGTTCACCCTAATTTCCTGGTCGGAGATATTTGATTATACCCAGTAATCCTATCTGTTGAAGACATTTTGTTCATTCTTGAAAAAGTTGAAAAGGATTAGCTGGATTGTTTGACCACCTTTTTAGTCTAAAGGAAAGGTGCATTGAAATGTTCATATTTTATAATTTCCTCTTTGGAACACAGGAATTTAAACATTTAAATTAATTTTTTTTTTCTCTCAATAACTTGGACAGTGATTGTTGAAATGTTTTTCAAATTTTGGGACCACCTTCTTTGTCTAAAGGTTAGGTTCAGTGCAATTTTTAAGAACTACAGGAATTTAAAACTTTGAACTTGAAACAGTTTGTTCAAACAAAACCTTGATAAGTATTGGTCAGAATGTTTTCAAATTTGGACAAGTGTATTTTAGTCTAAAGGAGAGGTGCCATGCAAAGTTTGGTTTCAGTTTCTAATTCTTTTAAATAGTTATGCAAATTTACATATTTTGAACTTTAAGAACCCATGGGAGTTTTTGTTCAATCAATAACTTTAAATGGATTGTTTCCAGATTTGGAGATCATCCTAAATATCTATAGGAGAATGTGCACTGCAAAGTTATATTTTGATATTTTTAATCTATGAAGAATGATCACAATTACATCTCTTTGGACTTTGTAAAAGTCCCATATTAAACTTGTTCAGCAAAAAACTTTAAAATTATTTCAATGGATTTTTTCAGACTGAGTTAATGGCATCTTCATTCATAGGAAAGATGCAGTGCAAATTTTGATGAAGAAGTTATATTTTTGTCAAGTGTAATCATCATTAATTGTCATATAACTGAAGTTGGAAGCCAGTCAGTAGGTATTAGTGAGCCTTGCTCATATTTTTGGCTTGTTCTAATAGTTGTGCATGATGTTCTTTTGTGAATGTCTGATATTGAAAGGTAATTATTGAAGCATGTGTGATGATGACTATATATATAGGTGTCATTGAAATTATCATGGAGAAGAGTATAGATGCTTTACTGCACACATCTTCAACAATGTGGGACTGGATGATAGACAGATAGATTTTCGACATGGATGTAGACCAATGTGTAACTCAATGCCTTGAAGGATGATAGACGCCATCTTTGCTGGGATAACGATGGTCGATGCAGGTATGTTGACAGCAACTTTGTCATTTAACTGTGCTAATGTCTTCCTCTGTTTACTTGTGATATCGCCTGCCCAGAAAATGGAAGGTCGGTCATTCTGCCCTGTGTAGATCAAATCAAATGATGAAGATCCAGGTTAGAATTCATCTTAAGGAATCCATGCTTGTCGTAAGAGGCAACTAACAGGATCGGATGGTCAGGCTCGCTGACTTGGATGACACATGTTATCGTGATCCCAGTTGCGTGCAGATCGATGCACGTGTATTAATCAAAGGATTATCTGGTCCAGATTCAATTAATTACAGTCTGCTATAGCTGGAATATTGCTGAGTGAGGCTTAAAGCTAAACTCACTTACCCACTCACACTCGCCACTCACTCACTCACTCACTCAAATAATGGTACTTAGTGTTACCCTGCCTGGTGCTTGTCATTTAGAAGATAAAACAGGAAGTGGTTTTGCTTTAGCTGCCACTGAGATACAAGCTATGCTTGCTATGAATTAGCTTTGTGTTCTAAAGACTGTTCTATATGACCTGAGGGTTAGTGGTTAAAGCTGCTCGCTGTCAAGCATCGAAGACCCAGGTTCGATTCCCAACATGAGTACAGAGTGTGAAGTCCATTTCTGGTGTCCCCCTCGGCCATGATATTGCTGGAATGTTGTTAAAGCGCGCTTAAACCATGTTTACCTCCACTGGCAATAGAAAGTAACTGTATTAACGCAGTGAATAGTGTTGTTGTTTTTGTTATTGTAGCAAAATGATAGGAAATGTGTTTATAATCAGATCTAGAAGTGAAGTTATGACTCATCTTTTTTTTTACTCCTCCTATGTCTTGACGCCTCATTTGCACTCAATATCTTTACTTCTCTGATACGCTAAACTGAAACTACAATCTATACCTTTGACATTTTCTTTTCTAGATTGCTCCCTTGTTTATGCTTAACGTGTTTGTTGCAATTATCACCTGACCCTGGCGCTTGCTTTCCTGATTTCTCCATAACCTTCCTTAGCTCTTAGGCACCTTTGATGTCATTCATAAGGAGCAATGTTGAATCCATCCTCAGGGTAAGACCAAGGTCTGTGCTCAAGTACACAAAAAGCTGACTACTGCCCATGCTGTACTTGATTAGCTGTCTGTGTTAGTTACTGGGTGGTGAGGTAGGCTTGTGGTTTGAGTGTCGTGGTCAAGTACTTGTTTAGTTCCGTGGTGTAGTGGTTAGAGCGCTCTGCCCAGAGAGCCGGAAGGTCGCGGGTTCAACTCCCCCTGACCGCGGTCATACCAAAAGAAAAATATGGTACTTGTTGGTCCCTGCCTGGTGCTCGGCATTAATGGGTACAAATAAGGACTGGTCGGCTCGGAGTCAGGATAATGTGTCTGGAGTGGGGTATTCATGCTTCACTGCGGCATGGTATCTCAGTGGGCTACCACTATAAAACCAGCTTCAGTCTGGGCTAGTACAAGCAGCCGCATTACACATACACACGCATGCACGTTGTCATATGAGCTAAATATTCTCAAGCACGACGTTAAACCCAATTTCACCTCACTTGAGGTGTCCATTGGTGGAATGCAACGTTGGTTCAAGAAGCTCTTGTGGGGACCACACTTGTAATCACCCTACTTGTCAAAATCCCACTTGTGTGGGCTCAATTTCTCTGAGCCCCTTATTTTTCTAAATCCCACTTGTCTGAAACCCACATGTCTGATCCTCTTGTCTGAAACCCACATGTCTGGATCCTCTTGTCTGGAAACCCACATGTCTGGATCCCTCTTGTCTGAAACCCACATGTCTGGATCCTCTTGTCTGAAACCCACATGTCTGGATCCTTTGTCTGAACCCCTACATGTCTGGATCCTCTTGTCTGAACCCCAAATGTCTGGATCCTCTTGTCTGAACCCCACATGTCTGGATCCTCTTGTCTGAAACCCCACATGTCTGGATCCTCTTGTCTGAACCCCACATGTCTGGATCCTCTGTCTGAACCCTCATGTCTGGATCCTCTTGTCTGAACCCCACATGTCTGGATCCTCTTGTCTGAAACCCACTTGTCTGGATCTTCTTGTCTGAACCCCACATGTCTGGATCCTCTTGTCTGAACCCCACATGTCTAGATCCTCTCTTGTCTGAAACCCACATGTCTGGATCCTCTTGTCTGAAACCCACATGTCTGGATCTTCTTGTCTGAACCCCACATGTCTGGATCTTTCTTGTCTGAAACCCACATGTCTGGATCCTCTTGTCTGAAACCCACATGTCTAGATCCTCTGGTCTTAAACTCCACATGTCTGGATCTTCTTGTCTGAACCCCACATGTCTGGATCCTCTTGTCTGAACCCCAAATGTCTGGATCCCCTTGTCTGAACCCCACATGTCTGGATCCTCTTGTCTGAACTCCCACATGTCTGGGATCTCACTTGTCTGAACCCCACTTGTCTGGACACCACATGTCTGGAACCCCTTTTGTCTGAACCCCCACATGTCTGGGATCCTCTTGTCTGAACCCCACATGTCTAGATCCACTTGTCTGAAACCCACATGCCTGGATCCTCTTGGTCTGAACCCCAAATGTCTGGATCCCTCTTGTCTGAACCCCACATGTCTGATCCTCTTGTCCTGAACCCCCATGTCTGGATCCTCTTGTCTGAACCCCACATGTCTGGATCCTCTTGTCTGAAACCCACATGTCTGGATCCTCTTGTCTGAACCCCACATGTCTGGATCCACATGTCTGAATCCCACTTGTCTGGATCTTCTTGTCTGAACCCCCACATGTCCGGGATCTTCTTGTCTGAACACCACATGTCTGGATCCTCTTGTCTGAAACCCACATGTCTAGATCATCTTGTCTGAAACCCACATGCTCTGAATCCCACTTGTCTGGATCCACTTGTCTGAACCCCACATGTCTGGATCCACTTGTCTGAACCCCACTTGTCTGACACACCACATGTCTTTGAACCCTTTTGTCTGATCCCACATGTCTGGATCCTCTTGTCTGAACTCCCACTTGTCTGACACCACACATGTCTGAACCCTTTTGTCTGGATCCCACGCTCTGGATCCTCTGTCTGAACCCCACTTGTCTGACACTCATGTCTGAACCTTTTTGTCTGGATCCCACATGTCTGGATTCTCTTGTCTGAACCCCACTTGTCTGACACCACATGTCCTGAACCCTTTTGTCTGGATCCCACATGTCTGATCCCACTTGTCTGAACTCTCACTTGTCTGACACCACATGTCTGAACCCCTTTGTCTGGATCCCACTTGTCTGAACCCAACTTGTCTAAACCCCACATGTCTTGAACCCCACTTGTCTGGACTTAGTGATGATCTGGGTTATAGCTGGTCTTCAGCAACCAATCTTTGTTGCAGGAATAACGGGAATTAGGTTTTCTGGCTTGCTGACGGTTGACACATGTCATTGTATCCCAGCTAGATAGATCTATGCTCATGATATCTATCACTAGCTTGTTGGTTGAAGTTGTATCACATAGATTGGCGTTATACAGCTGGAAAAATAGCTGTAGCATCAAACAACAAACTCAATGAAATGCTCACTAACCAGCTAGAAGGCCACCAGGTGATAATAAGTGTGTTCAGTCGCTCATCAATGAAATGCTCACTAATCCAGCTGTGCCAACAGGTGACGATAAGTTTGTTCAGTCGCTCATCAATGAAATGCTCACTTTCACCAGCTAGCTGCCAACAGGTGATGATAAGTTTGTTCAGTCGCTCATCAATGAAATGCTCACTAACCAGCTAGCGCCAACAGGTGACTTATAAGTTTGTTCAGTCGCTCATCACGAAATGTCACTAACCAGCTAATGCCAACAGGTGATGATAAGTTTGTTCAGTCGCTCATCAATGAAATGCTCACTAACCAGCTAGCCAACAGGTGATGATAAGTGTGTTCAGTCAACTCATCGCACAGCAGCCCACATCAAATAGGCAGTGACATTTAATAGTTGATTAATGTTTGGGATGATTGATTTGGATTTTAATCCAATATTAATGAGGCATTCAATTAGGAATATGACACTAATTTACAGTGTTTTGATATGTCATACAGGCTGACTTGACTTCACCCCTTATGTCATGGCTTACATGACCATGAAGCAAATGCAGTCATGTGGCAAACATCGACTGAAGAGAATGTCAGCATGAGTCAGTTTTCTTGTGATGTACAACTCAAAAGAGGTGAGATGAGGTGAAATGGGGTTTAAAGTCTTACTTTTGAGAATATTTTGCTCATATGATATGTTGCTGCTTGTACTAGCCCAGACTTAAGGTGATCTTATAGTGCCCGGCTATACCACATGCCCGCCATACCATGCCCACTATAAATATGAATACCCCACTCTGACGCAGCCAGGATCGAAACCCGCCACCCCCACTGGCTCTTCCTCACCACTGCACCCATGGAGGTGGTCTACTCAAAGGAAGAACACATGATTCTTTCATGTCTCTATAGTTAATCTGTCAAGATATATGGGTAATATATTTCTTATCTGTATTAAGTTAATCACTAATCTGGAAATTTGTTTAATCCCCGAACAATTTCTTAAAGAATTCAAGTAGTTTGTCATGCATCTTCAACTCCTACATATACTCTACATATACTCTACATATACTCTACATATTACTCTATTACTCTACGTTATACTCTACATATACTCTACATATACTCTACATATACATGTACTCTACATACCCTCTACATATACTCTACATATCAACTAAAATATGTTCTTAATCCTAGCTTTCATTTGACTCTGTATATTTTTAGATTTTAAATGTTCAAATCAAAACAAAATTAATTACAAGCTTAAATTGGACTTTTTTTCAAAAGCCAATGAAACATATCAGGCCTCGCTTTATCCCCAAAGTTAGAAATGTGCCCGGATAGGATATTATTTGAGATGTGGGCTTTCTGTTTGATCAACTTCAATTGCCATTTAAAGAGATAGCAGTTACCATTGATGAAGAGCTCTGTTGAGTACACGGAAACAGGACCAAGCCTTAAGTCATATGGTCATTATCATGGTGTCATTTACACTCTTATTGTCCCACCTTCAGTTGCAGCTTATACCATCGCTGTAGGCGGTTACACATCATGTTCTCTGACTCGGCTGATGACTTCTCACAAACCCATTTCATTGATCTTGTGTACAACATGAATCATTTATTTGTCTGGTCAGTTAGTGATTATTTATAGTCCATCATAAAACGTAATTCTATAATACCAGTTTATTTCCAAAATCAAAAGATTCAAGCTCGACTTAAATCCTCTATGGTTGAAACGTAATTGTCATTACGCTTGTCTGATGGCTTGGTGGCACGCAACCCTTCTTTGTCAGTCCAAAGGCATGCTGAGAACGGCCAATGGAATCTCTTGACTTCAAAATCACCCACAGAAAATTGTGTAACATTATTATTGCACTTCAACAAGGAAACCATGCTATAGCGCTGATGCACGTTGCTCTCATAATTGCACGAATAACCTAAACTTCTGTAAGTTAAATACAGGTTCAGAACGGCCAACGAAATATTGGCTTAAAAATCACCTTCAGGAACAATCGCGGTGGACGCACTCCATGAAGCCCGCCCATGCCGTGGTTTTACAATATTGCCCCATAACTGTAATGTAATCAACTCAAACTTCTGTGTTAGTCAGTTCACAAGCAGGTCCAGAAACGGCCACCAGTATTACCAAAATCACCTTCAGAACAATCGCAGATCGAATTACGAAGCTTCCACCACCACGCCAGGTTTTATGCATTGCCTCTATAATTGCACGAACAACCCAAACTCTGTGTTAGTCAGTCTAAAAGGCAGGTTCAGAAATGGCCACAACGAAATATTGGCTTCTAAAATCACCTTCAGGAACACCGCGGTGACGCAATCACAGCCCGTTCACGCCGCGGCCTATGCACATTGCTCCATAACTGCAACGCACCAACCCAAACCCTGTGTTAGCCGTCTGCTGCAGGTTCAGAATGGCCAATGAAATATTGGCCAAAATCACCTTCAGAACAATCGCAGACGAATCATGAAGCTCACCAATTACGCCGTGGCTTCATGTACTGTTCTATAGACCGTAACGCAACAACCCAACCAGGTTAGTCAGTTCAAGGTAGAATGGCCATCGAATATTGGTTAAAAATCTTCAGAACAATCGCGGTGATCGCATCATTAATTCACCATGTTATAGAGTTTATAATATTGAAAACATAATTCAGACAGAACAACCTGAACTAGTTAAATAAACATACAGAGCCTGGTTAATGAATATTGTTAGCCTTTCAGGAATATCGTAGATCTTAATCGCGAAGTTTCAATCACTGATGTTATGGTTTAATATTGTTTATTGCTTAACACCTGAACCAGGTGCCGTCAGTTGTACAGTAGTTCAGAATGGGCCACCGAAGACGTTTAAACACCTTCAGGAACGCAGACGCAATCGATGAAGTCAATCACCATGCCATGTTTTATGTAATATTGCCTCTATATTGTGACGTATCACCTAAACTTGTACAGTCGTCAATGGCCAATGAAATATTGGCTTAGTCACCTTCAGAATCAATAATTAACATGCCATGGTTTTAATATTGCTCGAGGATTGTACGCACAAATCTAAACTGTTCAGTTCAGCAGAATAATATTGGCTTGTAACTTCAGGGAATACCGCAGATCATGAAGCCACCATCATGCCAGTTTAAGTATTGAAATTCGACTGCATCAACCGCGAGCAGATCGTGTGAACGAAATAGAGCGTATCATTGACATGTGATCAATATTGCGAGGTGAGGAAATAATTTGCTAAATGTCGGTATGACGACAGCAGTACGCGCAGTGGAGCGTATGGTGATGCCGCCGTCACCAGATTTAAGCCGGTTTTATATGGTAAACATGCCGCGAGTGAAAGATGAATAACTTCATTCTATCAATATTACCGAAAGTCGGACTGTTCCAGTTTGCAAAATTATTAACATTATCAGTACCATATTTTAACGCCTTTTGTATTGACGTCGTAAACCCGTCTTCCGCTTCGGTTCATTATTATCAGATACGATTTTCAGTTACAGATAACATGTTGAGCATGAAGTGCCGTCTCGTCATATGCCAATCATTTTATAGGTTCGAAGACAGAGATTCACGCAAAGATAACAATACGACATTTCGACATTTCATCAGAGAAGAGCCAGATCATCACCATCACGAATAATCGAAGAGGCATACTGATGCCGCACAACAGAACAGAATAGAAGCTCACCAGACGTGGCGTTTGGTTCCTCGATCTATTTAAACATGTCATCATCGTGGTTATTAAATCAAGTTGCTCAATTTTCAAATTGCCCAGCCTTTATTGAACAACAGCGTCTTTACCGCGACGATAAAGAAGTACAAGAGGTTCCGAAGGGCATGATAGTAGTTAACGATAAGTGTTTTTCAAATAAATATCATAAGCTTTGCAGAGTTTTAGAGAATATTTTAAAGCGTTATCGTTTAAAATAAGAATTTTAAGATATGTAATTAAGTTTAACATCAATCCTCAAGTAAACACTTCGCAAGTCAATTTACGGTGCTTACCTTAAGGGACTTGCCTTCGTTTCACTACCTGTTACGAAGCGATCTTTCGATGACCTGATGAGATGACTCCACTGTCACATTGCCTACTGTTCTCAATATCTACCATCAACGACGACCAAAGGCTTCCGATGACGAAACTGTTTCGCCTGCTCAATACTGGTTCCACATGATGACTTTTACCACTTCCGTTACGAATTTTACCGTTACTTGAACATGAAGAATCTTTGCTCGTCGCCTGCCATACCTGTTCGTCATACATGATGACCTGTCATGATGATCTTCAATGTATCTACCAGTTTCAGCCTACCATGATGACCTACTCACCAGCTTCCACCAATTTTACTGGTTCATTACGGTTTTCACCAGCGATACTTTGTTCACCATAACGAATACTTTACCGGTTTCGTTTCCGGTTACGATGAGCCCACCAATGATTTTGCTCAATTTCAGCCATACCGAGTTACCTTAACGCACCAATGACGCCTTCAATAATGACCTTATTCGCTGGCCTACTTCGATGACCTTATTCACCGCTTTCAATATTTTACCGATGATGACTTTGCTCAATTACTTCCAACATGAAGACCCGCTCGCCTTCATTTCCACATGACGGAATTCGGTCAACTCAATTGCCGGCCTTTATTCATCTGACCTGCTCGTCAGTTTTACCGTCAGTACTCATTACGAAGATCTGCTCACCACCTACATGATACCCATTCAATACCTACCACCACCTTACCACCATATTCCACATTACCTATATCTTTGATTTCGTCGACCTGCCTGCCATTGGTTTTCGGTTTTCAGTAGCTAACTTTCAGGTCGCTACGGTGCTGGGTTAACACGCCACTTTGCTATTGTCGGCGCTTCCGCGTTCGTGTTCACTCAAAAATCAGCTACTATATTGCCGGAATAGTTGTTAAACACAAATGTCATCAATATTGTTCGCTCGAATAAAGATGATAGTATGGTTACAGTGAAAGCACATTTCAGCCCACGGAGAAGAATATTTCGTAGTCAGATTCATCAAAGACTTATTCACCGTTTATACTGGATTCAAGCGGTAAGCCT
Organism: Haliotis rubra; assembly: GCF_003918875.1. Lineage (NCBI taxonomy): Eukaryota > Metazoa > Mollusca > Gastropoda > Lepetellida > Haliotidae > Haliotis > Haliotis rubra. Next base: position 33,866 of record NW_025767381.1, on the reverse strand, counting down.
AAAGTTGTTGCCGCCATCGCTCACTACATGTACATGAGTTCATTCGCCGCGATATTGGTGGAATATTGCGCATGCAAAACCATGTCACTACCACTCTCTATTATTGCGATTGTATGTACAGCGATGTATATGTAAGCCGTCGTGCTGCGCTTAACACGCCATATTACGCGGTAGAGCCAACCAGCTTCTTTCTAAGATGCCAAATTTACCAAGCGATATCATTGCCCAGCAGCACGGTAACGGGTGACCTAAAGACAGTTCGGCCGCCAGCCCTATAGCCACCCCTTACGTTAAGATCAACGCTACCAGAAAGCAAATGATAAACAGTTGATGACGCGCATGCTCGATAAATATCGCCTTCTAAAATAGGTTACATTCCGTGACACAGTTCATTAAGGGTGAATGCTTTTCTACACAACGAAAGTTTAGATCGTTATCCAGCAGCCGAGTAAACAGTCATTGCATCGCGGCACGCTGAAAACTGTGCCCATCGAGACATTTCAACCATACCAGCTCATCGAAGTATCGTCGCCGAAGAATTTATCCCATCACGGCACACGTGAAGCTCATTGCGTACCGCCATGTTGCCGGAACAGTCGTTAAAGCCGTTTAAAACCAGTCCCAACGCGATGTTAGCCGCATAAATAAGAACGGACGCAACCGAAAGCGTGGTGAGGTTGCGTTTTGGTATTGATTTACATCGCGATCGACAGCCTAACGTAAAAATCACGACACGGGCAGACCAGAACGGCTATATCATCATCATTATCAGACGTAATCGCAAAAGCGCACACTGATTACCAACGACGCTTCGATCTTCATCGAAGTATCATGGAAAAAAAGCACAAGCGTTGTTGAACCTTCATCACATTACCTTCATTAATCAGTGGAAGTCAGAGTTAAACTAATAGCCATTAACAGCCGAAGGTGCCGAAATGGGGAACCAACATCAAGAAACAGTTCGTTCTCATCACGTTTCACCAGGTTCGGTCCATATTAATAACAAAGCCATTTAATTCGGGTCATCGTCAATAGGGGATCAGGAATTCGCACCGCGATGTCGTCATTAATATCGCGGTAAGACCGCGACACGATTCGAAAGCTGGGAGCGTTTGGGAGTGAAAGAAGACGCCACTTTCAGCAATAATCAATCTGGCTTTGGTGCGAAGTTAACGCTAACACCTGGTGCCATCTCATTCCCATTTAAGTTTTGAACAATTTAAATGAAGTGCGGTTAACCGGTCAAAATTATGTTCGATCGTGAACTACCCGTGTACCTGTTTAGAAAATATCAAAAGCAACATGCATTACGATAATTTAGCCGGACCGAAGAAAACCGCATATTATTGTTTCGACGTTCATGAAAAGTGGTTCTGGACACCATTTCATGAACGGTCAGTTTGCAAAACAAACATGAAAGAAAAACCAGGTCGTGGCAAAGGGCAGTAGGCAGCCCAGCGGCCGTGCCAATTTGCCGAATATTGTTAAATGCAGTAACAAACCACCAATACGATCGTCATGCCGACGACAGAGAATACCAGGTTGTCAGCATCCGTAGTTCAACAATATTTGTCAAACAGATCCAACCAGAATAGTCATCCAAACCGGGTCAAGAATTTCAGCCGGTCGAGATCCAAACTACAGAATTAGTTAACAGTGATCCAACCGGGTCAGACTTTAGGGTTACCAAAACCAGTCCGGCCCAGAATTTTAGTCAAACAGATCCAACCAACAGAAGAATATTGAACAGGACCAACCAACAATCATTAAGGCAGCTGGTGATCCAAATCAACAGCATTTAAAGTCAAATGAAAACCAACAGAATAAAGTCAACAGATCCAAATCAACAAGAATTTAGTCGTAACGCGACAACTAACAAAGACATTTAGTCAAACAGATCCAACCAACAGAATTTTGCCAACAGATCCTAACAGAATTGTGTCAAACACGATCCAAACCGTTTACTCAGGCAAAACAGATTAAAACCGCAGAATAAGTCAATCGCGTTACTTCCGCCCAGACCATAGACGCAGCGTCTATTTCAACAACATACTGAGTGAACATGTCCGCCCTTGAGAGCAGCTTAAATCGCCAAGCATCATAAATGCGTTCACAGTACAGGGCAGAGCCTTCGTTCAAATAGCGTAGCTCAAGCAGCGTACCACTCGCAGAAATAGCTACGAAACAGCGGCATGATCTTTTAGGTCTCCGTATTTAATGCGTACCACCAGCAATCGTCCTCCCAAGAGATCACCGAATTTCATCTGCGTACGATCAGAGAACCAGTGCCGAACAGAACCACTTCTCTCCGCAACACCCAACAACCTGTTCCGCATCGTCCCACCAACAACCCCACACGTGATCGACATACTGGCGCATAACTTCATATATCGGTTATCCGATTGGTTATTACCATCCTCAGAACATTAACACAGGTTTGTCAGCACCACAAAACATTCCGTTATCATCTTCGATATCGTTTGTTCAACAGACTTCATGAACAGATTTCGGGGCGTATCCGTCGACAGCAATTTCGGGCGTAACGGTGATTTCGGGCGTAGTCGAACATTACTTCGGTCGCCGACATACTTCGGGGCGGTCTATCAGTCCTTGCGATCAACGGATTTCGGGTGCAGTCGATATAATTCTCTGGTACACTGTGGTAACGATCAGATTTCAGTAATGCCGATACCAGCCACGACGTTAGCGGCCTATCAGGAAGTCCGTAAACACCGATTTCGGGGCATCAAACATTGAATTTACCGTATACAACAGATTTCGGGGTAATGCCGATAATTTCCGGCAACACAAACAGATTGCGCGCAATGTCGACACTTCGGCGTATTATTCAGGACAAAATGACACTTCGGCGGAACAGATTTCGCGCATCGCCGATATCGGGCGTGACAACGCCGCCAAGCGTAACGATCGGATTCTTCCGCGGTAACGTCGATATAATTTCGGTATATTTACCAGATTTCGGGCACGCCGCCAGTTTATATCTCGGGGCGTAACACGACAGAACTTCCAAGGGTTCGATCAAACAGATTTTGCATCGTCGATAATTTGCCTCTGGGGCGTAACGCCGACACGACGTATCAACAGATTTCGGGGCGTAACGCCGATATACTTCGAAGAACCAGATTCCGGGCGTAACGCCGATCGACTTCGGGCGTAACGCGATTCGCGTACGTATTGCCTTCCGGGTATCGTCGACAATTTCAGGCGTAACATCAACGATTCTGCACCATACTTCATATTGTGACTTCTGCAATGCCGACAGTTCTCCGGGAAGGAAACAATTTCGCGTAATGTCGACATATCTTCCGCCAACGATCGCGCACGATCATGCTGGGTGCGGTATTTCAAGAGATCTCCGGATGTATCGCCGACGATACCTCGGGGACGCATTGTAAAATCAACAGATTCTCGGGGCGTAACGTCGACATAATTTCGTGACTTCAAATGCCGACGATATCTTCCGGCACGATCAACAGCATCGTGCGATGTCGATTATAACGACGTAACGTTTACCGTTACCAGGAACCGGACCAACAGATTTCAAGTAACGTCGATACCTCTGGCGTATGGCAAAACGTGATCGTGCGCAATCAACGAAGATCGGGGCGCATCGCCGACTTCAAGCGTAATGTCGATAATTTCGTATGCCAACAGCATTAATTTCTGGCGTAACGTCGATAATTTCCAGCATGGTCAGCGCACGCCGATACCGTATGCATGACCAGATTGGGCAATGCCGACATAACCCGCGTGATCAACAGGATTTTCAAAGGCACATTATACCGCCATAACGATGATACGTATCGCCGATGAGTACTTCTGGCAACTTCGGTGACTTCGGGGCGTAATGCCGACATCAGGCGGACGGCTGCTTCAAAGTGCACGTCGATGATACTTCAAAGCAACACTTCCGCGCACGCCGACATAATCTCTGGGGCGCGCTCGGGCAAACAGAATTCGGCGCAAAACAAAATTTCAAGCGCCGGGCGATCAACTGACTTTACTGATCGTTTTCACTTCGTCGATCGTTGGTCGCACGAATTATCATTACCGAAAGAACCTTGTTCATACAGCGCCGCGTAGATTCACATCCGACGCAACCAACATGAGGTACGCAGTATGCCGCATCAACGATACGCTTCGCTATTAAAATCAACGAAGAACCAATAACGATCAGCAAATACCGTCGCCGCATCACGTCAATCGTTGAAACAGCGCCGTCCATCCATACTTCCGGCATAAATCACCTTCAACAACCATCACCGACCACCATCACCGACCAATCATCATCATCAATCGGTCGACCGACCGACCGATCAATTGCCCCACCATCACCGATCACCACCATGCATGAGCTGCACCAGCAATCAATAAATCGATGGGGCGCCAATAATCGTTCATAGCCGATTAAGCTTCGAAGTATTTCAGACCATTACTTAACTTCAATCATTTAATATGAAAACAGACAAGATTTCCGTTAATAAGTTCAACATCATTGTGATCAACTGAACAACCATAAAACAGCAGCGTCATCATCACCCTCAAAGAAGCTATCAGCCATTGTTCACATTAACGCCAGAACGTTTTCCTTCAAAGCGCATTTCGCATTCCCAGATCAACACGCTATCGGCTTTGAGCCGCAAGACAGTGATACGGGGAGAGTTAAAGTCACGTCGGTACAGACGAAAATAGAACTGCAGCGAACCTCAATCATTACACCAACGTCAACGAAAGTTGCGACGACTGAGCCAACCGTCATAGCGGCCGCTGTCCCCAACAGGGCAAAAAGACCATCCTCACAGAAACCGTCGGCGAACAGATTTTGAATATCCGCCATTTTCACCTTCACGTCATCGTCGTATCGTCGAATTCATCGATCAACCACCGACGCAATGATAACGCGCAACAGAAACGCGCATGAAAGCCGGTCGAAAAGTCCGCGCCGAAGCCGCGCAAGCCAGAAAGATTCACCATTTCACCAACCTCGTTATCAAAAGACGTTAAAAAGCGTTAATTGTTACGTTCAGTGACCAGCAATACCAGACGAAACAGCGAACGGTTCATCTTCGGTCATTAACCGTCAACGAGCGGATTATCCAGTCAAACCAGATAGCTTCAGTATATCATCAACTGGTCAGTCACCACCACTACACGTATCGAGCACGCTCGTATATTCCTTACGCCTCAGCTACTACGGCAGTGTCCGTTTGGTCAAAACGACCGTGGGCTCGACGCAGTTAGCAGTGCCCCGAAGATTTATGTTTCAGTTTGCGAGAAAGACCAGAAAGCTCAACGCCGATACGGCAGAGAATCTACAAAGCCAATACGCTCGGTGCCATCGCTCGTCGGCCAGTCGGCAGATCGATAACAGAGCCAGTCTCCGGGACCACCCTTTGAAGACGAGCTCAACAGCGTCTGATGATTGTACACCGAAACCCTCATCTGTACAAGGAGCAATAAAATCACATTTGCATCAAATCATTTCATCATCGTCTGGCAGGAATTTAATGTTTCATAATGACCGTTGTTTATCGAAGTTTGTATCTTCAGGGGACGCCGGCAGCTGCGGAAATACGTACAGCAGGCGCCATATAATGACAGCTCATTGCGTAGCTGAAAAGTGAATTCCCAGGCCTTCATATCAGCGGTATATTGTGCATCAGCGTCATCGCGACATCATTATGAGATAACATGATAATAAGGCACCTCGCCTGGTCAGAAAGAAACCACAGAAACCGCTTTCAGCATTACGCAGATGTTTAATACTGTGCATTACCGTAAATCATTGCATGAATGACATATGCTCGATATCATGATTGTTTCACTATCCGGCCAGAATTATGTTTGTACTCCATACAGTCGCTATTGTGATTGGTGGTGCCGTTGCCAATATGTCGCGTTCTCACTGTGTTGATTGATGCTTCATGCTGGATCACGTTTTTCTGTTCAACTGGTATCATCAATATAGCGGAATACAGCGAAGCGGCAAGAAAGCGCACCATGATCTTCATACTGTGATATATTCATTTGTTTTACGACCATTTCATGTACATAGTGCTTTTATCATGTATGATGCAATTAACATGCAGACACCTCCATTGCCACAATGCATGCTCATCTACAATGGAGGTGTTCCGTATGTTTTAATTTTGCATCAAAAATACATGATAAAAGAAGCACTTGTAATTTATACATGTGTGTCATTGAGTGAGTTGATCTGTTGGAACTTAATTGGGTTATATCACAGTATGTGTGGAAGCGTCATGGTTTGTTGTTAAACAAAGCGCACTCAACAATATTCCAGCTATATGGTGGTGGTCTGCAAATGAGAGTTTGGGACCAGAAAATCCAGTGATCAAAAGCATGAGCATCAATCAACACAATTGGGAACCCGATGACATGAGCCAACCTAGTCAGCAACTCCTGACCACCAATCCTGTGGCATACTCTTCCGACAAGCATGGGGTACCAAACACCAATTCTAACCGGATCGTCATGGGTGTAGAATAGTCATGATGCTATCAGGCATGTGATGTGTCATTCATGTAGTGGTTTGCAGGTGTGTGCACACAGTAGAGTAAAATCCAAGATGACCATTCCTTGTTTTATCTAAGTAAATGCTGGGTACCAGGCAGGGAAACAACAAATACAGAACCATAACCTACATTTGTGGACAACCTTGATTAAGTGGGTTGCTGTAATTATCATGTTATCTCATAAATTAAGTCTCAGATGATGTCATGAAGTGGTACTTTGATGTTCACACAATGCTATGTCTCAGCATGACAAAATGTTCGAATCTCTGCCTTACACGTAAATACAACGCCCAATCTAATTGTCCAGCACTGAGATAAATAGACCTGGAGATCACTAACGCTACTAATACCAAATTCTATTTTTTACTAAATGTCAAGTAAAAAAAAGATACTGTTAGCACCAACCGCCTCACATCTCGAGTAAGTCTGCTTTCCTAGGTGTCAATACTTACTGCAATGGGCTGTCGTGACATAATGGTATATAACTGACTACGTAATCCACTAAAAAACAAGGTGGCGTCACATTTTGTGGGCACATGAATGGGTGATGAATGCAAATGGCTTCGTAAACAAACGCTTTCATTCATGAGTAGAATATTAGGCATTTTCAATTTTCTGAACCAATGAATAAAATAATCAATGAGTATATAAAATGAAATTGTGCATTTAAAATATGATTTTCATACACACTTCCTTTATACCCACAAATGAAGGTTTTAAGCCAGTGTACCATCATACGACACTGTTGGAAGTCAAGGAGCTCATCACTAAAAATTCTTTGATCCCAGAACCAGCTCCTGTTATCAATCTAAAAGTTCTTCTCAGCTTTATTCGGCAAGCAATCTTTCAAACATGTAGCTTCATGTCTGTGGAATTCTCTACCTATTATCAACATTAAACTTTCTGATGCTCTCACATACTTTCAAGTCTCGCTTTGAAAACCTCATCTCTTCAAGAACACCTACTACTAACTCATTGCAAACCCACAATGTATATTTTAGTGTTTATTAACTTAGATTTTATTGTAGCGCCATGAGCATGCACAAGTGCCTAGGTACAGGCGATTATGAATGTCCATTATTAGTAGTAGTATTTATTAGTGTGTGTGCAAGTGCAAGCCTATCACAGTTTAACTGGATATCCCACTCAGTTTAAACAGTTTAATGACTCCAAGATGACCATTCCTTGTTTCATCTCGTAATTGCTGATCACAAGGCAGGGGAAACAACAAGTACCTTTTTAACATCTTTTGATATGACACTGCTGGGTTAGGCAAATGTTCCATCCACTAGACTCCGAATCTTTCCTGAAGAAGCGCTTTTGCACAGCTTGTTAGCCTGGACACTTCCACAAACCCATCACTTAACTTTCCTCACACACACACACATTTTCTAATTTACACCATTATCTAATTCTATCGCCATTATCACATCAGTGGACTGATGTCATTCAACAGATACAACAATGGCATGAAGAGTCTAAAAATAAGCCGAGATATTCCAAACAAAAATCCTATTCTGTGAATTTCTGTAAAGGATGAAAGAAATAATTTATATGACAGTCTCTTTTTACCCTGTTAAAAAAGGACAGTGATGTGCCTGCAAGCACTGCTTCTGTGAATTCAAATAGTGTCATCACAACTGTTGAAACGTTGGGCAATAATTGGAGTTCTTCACAACAGTTCTATTTCATCATTCCTCTCCTTCCCTCGTCCCTAACACCTGCAGCCATCTTGACACAACTCTCCCATGCCACTCCTGTCACACACACCGCTCCAACTCTGCCGCCAGTGCTTGAACCAAACGCTGTTGTGTTGCAATCTAAGAATACAAATGCACTTTTAGAAGGAAAACGATTCTAGCGTTCAATATTGGATAACACAATCGCCTCTTGTAGGAGTAGTAGTACAACCCTTTGTACTGTTTTAAATTAATGGTTGTTCTGAGGATTGGTCTAATGATGTGTAAAGACTATGTAAATCTTTATCTGTTTTTCATAATAAATGACAAGGACCACTAAAGTTCATGCTTAATTCTGAAAATACTTCAAACTAATCAAGCTATAGACTTTAATTATTAGCACCCCATCAGTTTGTGGTTATAGTTGTACTTCTGAATCCCTCCTGCATATTGAGTGAGTGAGTGAGTGAGTGAGTGAGTGAGTGAGAGTGAGTGAGTGAGTGAGTGAGTGAGTGAGTGAGTGAGTGAGTGAGTGAGTGAGTGAGTGAGTGAGTGAGTGAGTGAGTGAGTGAGTGAGTGAGTGAGTTTAGTTTTGAGGTTCTTGAGAGGCATATAGAAGTTGGTGTTCAAGTAAAATGCAAATATTATGGATGACAACTTCTTCTTTATTGTATGTCACAACGCTTCTGGGCTATTCCTTGCCCCTTCGTCAGGTGAATTATAATACTTGCGTTTTACGAGTTTAGTTTTATGCCGCTTTTAGCAATATATGTTGTATGTCACAACATACTACATACATATACCTCCAGCTCTTATGACTTGGTTGCAGTCAGTTTTAGCTTGAAAACATTGTAAGAATCTACACCAAAACCTTGCTCCATGTAATAAACAAGAAGTTGCTTTCCAAGTTGTATGCTTCATTGCTAACTGACCAACTTTTAAATGCCAATGAAACAATCAACAGAAATCTTGTAAAGCTTAAATCCAATAAATCCAGTTAGTGTTACACGAAAAGTCTGTTACTGTTACACCCCAGAAATCCTGTTTGCCATACACCCCAGAAATTATATCAACATTACACCCCAGAAATGCCTCTTCAGCCATACACCCCAGAAATTATATCAACATTACACCCCAGAAATCCTGTTGCTGTTACACCCCAGAAATTATGTCAACATTACACCCCAGAAATCCTCTTCGCCATCCACCCCAGAAAATATGTCAACATTACACCCAGAAATCCTGTTGGTGTTACACCACAGAGACCCTGTCATTGTTACACCCCAGAAATTATGTCAGCATTACATCCCAGAAATCCTGTTCGCCATACACCCCAGAAATTATATCAACATTACACCCCAGAAATCCTGTTGGTGTTACACCCAAGAAATTATGTCAGCATTACACCCCAGAAATCCTGTTCGCCATACACCCCAGAAATTATATCAACATTACACCCCAGAAATCCTGTTAAGCCATACACCCCCAGAAATTATGTCAACATTACACCCCAGAAATTATGTCAGCATTACACCCCAGAAATCCTGTTCGCCGCCATACACCCCAGAAATTATGTCAACATTACACCCCAGAAATTATATCAACATTACACCCCAGAAATCTTGTTGGTGTTACACCCCAGAAATCCTGTTTGCCATACACCCCAGAAATTATATCAACATTACACCCCAGAAATCCTGTTGGTGTTACACCACAGAGACCCTGTCATTGTTACACCCCAGAAATTATGTCAGCATTACACCCCAGAAATTATGTCAGCATTACATCCCAGAAATCCTCTTCGCCATACACCCCAGAAATTATATCAACATCACACCCCAGAAATCCTGTTGATGTTACACCCCAGAAATTATGTCAGCATTACACCCCAGAAATCCTGTTGATGTTACACCCCAGAAATTATATCAACATTACACCCCAGAAATCCTGTTGGTGTTACACCACAGAGACCCTGTCATTGTTACATCCCAGAAATTATGTCAGCATTACATCCCAGAAATCCTCTTCGCCATACACCCCAGAAATTATGTCAACATTACACCCCAGAAATCCTGTTCGCCATACACCCCAGAAATTATGTCAGCATTACACCCCAGAAATCCTGTTTGCCATACACCCCAGAAACTATATCAACATTACACACCAGAAATCCTCTTCGCCATACACCCCAGAAATTATATCAACATTACACCCTAGAAATCCTGTTGATGTTACACCCCAGAAATTATGTCAGCATTACACCCCAGAAATCCTGTTCGCCATACACCCAAGAAATTATATCAACATTACACCCCAGAAATTATGTCAGCATTACACCCCAGAAATCCTGTTCGTCATACACCCCAGAAATTATATCAACATTACACCCCAGAAATCCTGTTGATGTTACATCCCAGAAATTATGTCAGCATTACACCCCAGAAATCCTGTTAAGCCATACACCCCAGAAATTATATCACATTACCCCAGAAATCCTGTTGGTGTTACACCACAGAGACCCTGTCATTGTTACACCCCAGAAATTATGTCAGCATTACACCCAGAAATTATGTCAGCATTACACCCCAGAAATCCTGTTAAGCCATACACCCCAGAAATTATATCAACATTACACCCCAGAAATCCTGTTGATGTTTACACCCCAGAAATTATGTCAGCATTACACCCCAGAAATCCTGTTAATGCATACACCCCAGAAATTATATCAACATTACACCCCAGAAATCCTGTTGCTGTTGCACCCAGAAATTATGTCAGCATTACACCCCAGAAATCCTGTTATACATACCCAGAAATTATATCAACATTACCCCAGAAATCCTGTTGCTGTTACACCCAAATTATGTCAACATTACACCCCAGAAATCCTGTTAAGCCATACAACCCAGAAATTATGTCAACATTACACCCCAGAAATCCTGTTGGTGTTACACCACAGAGACCCTGTCGTTGTTACACCCCAGAAATTATGTCAACATTACATCCCAGAAATCCTGTTAAGCCATACACCCCAGAAATTATGTCAACATTACACCCCAGAAATCCTGTTGGTGTTACACCACAGAAATCCTGTTAAGCCATACACCCCAGAAATTATATCAACATTACACCCCAGAAACCCTGTTGGTGTACACCACAGAGACCCTGTCATTGTTACACCCAGAAATCCTGTCGGCATTACACCCCAGAAATTATGTCAGCATTACACCCCAGAAATCCTGTTCGCCACACACCCAAGAAATTATATCAACATTACACCCCAGAAATCCTGTTGCTGTTACACCACAGAAATCCTGTTGGAACCAAACAATGTCAAAGATGTCACTGGGAATGTTTTGTAATTACTGTGTAACTAAACCTGTGGTGTGTGAACATTCTATGGATGTATGTAAATGGATATATAGCCAATATAAAGTGGTCACACACAGAATTATACACCAAATGTCATATCAATCACATGCTCTAACATTTGAAGCAAAAAGGGAATTAATTCCAAATGGGATTCGTGTTCTCTTTACCACTGGATGCCGAGTTCTCTTTCTGATGGACATTTGTATTATTTCTGAAAAAGTGGTTCTGTTTGTTGGCACTGGTTCTACCTCTGAATGTAATATAACACACAGATGAAGAAAATTCAATTGTCCTCTTAGGGAGGACAGTTTCGCAAGTCAAAATGTGAGACTGGTGGGAATTGCAGCAGCCAGTGTTGATGTCTGGGATTCCGTCATGCATATAGACTCATGCTAATTTCACCCACAGAATAGTACACTGCCAAAATTATTGCTACACTTTCTTGAACAAAATACTGCCTAATACATGAACACATTTATGATACTTGAAAAACGATTTAAACACTCATGTATAAAGTGGACATGTTACTCAAAAATATGTCTCTGACAAAAATAGATTTTCATCTATGGTCACAAAGATGATGACAGAGGTATAGGCACGGATGACTTATTCTGCTAGTTTTAATCCTGTTTGCCTGAAATTCTGCTGGTTTGGATCATGTTTGACTGAAATTCTGTTAGTTTGGATCCTGTTAGCCTAAAATTCTGTTAGTTTGGATCCTGTTTGACTAAATGTCTGTTAGTTTGGATCCTGTTAGCCTAAAATTCTGTTAGTTTGGATCCTGTTAGCCTAAAATTCTGTTAGTTTGGATCCTGTTTGACTAAATGTCTGTTAGTTTGGATCCTGTTTGCCTTAAATGTTGTTAGTTTGGATCCTGTTAGCCTAAAATTCTGTTAGTTTGGATCCTGTTTGACTAAAATTCTGTTAGTTTGGATCCTGTTAGCCTAAAAATTCTGTTAGTTTGGATCCTGTTAGCCTAAAATTCTGTTAGTTTGGATCCTGTTAGCTTAAAATTCTGTTGGTTTGGATCCTGTTTGACTACAATTCTGTTAGTTTGGATCCTGTTTGACTTAAATGTTGTTAGTTTGGATGCTGTTAGCCTGAAATTCTGTTAGTTTGAATCCTCTTAGCCTGATATTCTCCTAGTCTTTGTTCCCTTCATCCAGGGCGGTGGGTAGCCTAATGGTTAAAGCGTTGCTCTGCTTCACATCGATGACCCGGTTCGAATCCCCACATGGGCACAATGTGTGAAGCCCATTTCTGGTGTCCCCACGCCAGATGTTGCTGGAATTAATAAAAGCGGGCGAAACCAAACTCCAGTCAGTCAGTCAGTCCCTTCATCCAGCATAACAGTGTGTGAGTGAGTTTTGTTTTTACCAAGCATTTAGCAATATTCCAGCAAATGCTTTAACCACTAGGCTACCCTACTGCCCTTTTTACCCTTCTGACTTAATCCTGGTTTTTCTTCCTTGTTTGTTTTAAACCTGACCATTCATAAGAAATAGTGTCCAAAAAATTACCTTTCATGAACCTGTCAAAGAACAATAATATATACAGTTTCCTCATCCAATTCCATCTTTTTCATTCTAAATTATCATAATACATATTTATCTTTTTATTAATTTTTCTAAACAAAATTTTGGGTAGTTCACATTGAACATAATTTTATTGGTTAACTTCCCAACCACTTCAGACTAAATTTACCCTTGTTCCAAAACACCATCGGGGGCTGTGGGGTAGCCAAGTGGTTAAAGCGTTAGCTTGTCACACCAAAAACCCAGATTCGATTCCCCACATGGGTACAATGTGTGAAGTCCATTTCTGGTGTCTCCCACCATGATATTGCTGGAATATTGCTAAAAGTGGCGTAAAAACAAAACTCACTCACTCCAAAACACCACTCCAGCTCAGGTATAAAATGTCACAGTCTTACCACATTTGCAAAACTGTGATAATGACATGACATCATGACAGGGTACAATTCCTGGTGTCCCCTGTGGTGATATTGCTGGAATATTCATAAGCTGTTGTAAATAAGTTGACCTGAATTTGGCATGCACAAAATATTACAGAAACATCATGATGATGAGAAACAATTTCTTTCACCTGACATGAATATTTGGTTTCCCATATTCTAATTAGAGAGTATTTTCAGCACCTTGCAGCAGACATTCAGTCTGTTCTTGATAATCGGATTTAGGTTACCCTCTGGCTACTTCTGGTGGGTGAAGGTGAAATGAGGTGAAATGTGATGAAATAGGGTTCAACAACCTTATTGTACTTTTCCATGATACTTCAGTGAAAGATCAAAGGCATCGACAGTACTTTATCAGACGATAATGTGCACTTTTTGCATTACATCACAATGTATTGGTGTCACTGCGCCATTCTAGTCTGCCCCCTCGTAATCGAACAATTTTGCATTAAGTCACAATGTAATGACGTCACGATGCAAATCAATTGTCATCGCCTCGTACAACCTCCTACAGTAAACTACTCAGTTGCATCCCGTTTCTTAGTTTGCATTTGCTTCATGCAGCTAACATCACTGGTGGACTGCTGACTGACTGAGTTTGGTTTTACGCCGCTTTTAGCAATATTCCAGCAACATAACGGCAGGGGACACCAGAAATGGGCTTCACACATTGTACCCATGTGGGGAATCGAACCCGCGTCTTCAGCGTGACGAGCCAACGCTTTAACCATTAGGCTACCCCACCACCCCACATCACTGGTGGAAACATTATGGTTAAAATGTCTCAATTCGACTCACAAGTTTTCAGCGGCACCATAACGTTGCAATGCAATCGTGAAATGTCATTTGACTACTCAGCTTCATCTGGATGTACTGATCTAAACTTCACGCTTGGTAGTAGAAATGCGATGTTCACATTGCCCCATGTGGTTTATGTTAATCACAGATGTAATTAAAATATTTTAGAGGCGATATTTAATCCAAACATAAACCGTCATCAAACTGTTTATCATTTCTTTCTGGTAGCGTTAGTCTTAACGTGGGGGCAGACACAGCTATAGAACAGCCAGCCAGTTAGCCCTGTCGAGGATTCTACATTTAGGTCACCGACACCGTCGTTTGTTGTCTGCCTTAGATTAATCGTAATTATCCTTAGAAAGTATTAAATTTGGCATCTTAGAAAAGAAATACAGTTCGCTCTACCACCATGTATATCGTAATTAAGCACACTTTGTGAAAGTGTGCTTTATTACACTATACATGTATACATACTATACAATCCCTTAATGTCGAGAGTGAGTGAGTGAGTATAAGTATGGTTTTACGCCACTTTTAGCAATATTCCACCAATATCACGGCGAGGAACACCAGGAATGGGCTTCACACATTGTACCCATGTAGGGAATTGAACTCGGGTCTTCGGCATGATGAGCGAACGCTTTAACCACTAGGCTACCCCACCGCCCCCATAATGTCAAGATCCAGGTATAGGCAGTCAAGAAGGGTCAGTTTGTGACATCTTTTGATATGAATCTGACTACGAATGATATTCTTCTCTCCAGGCAGATTCGACAAGGCTACGGTGACAGTGTGCTCACTGTAACCACTACTAATGCATCCTGATTCAGTGTAGACAATGTGAGTGACAGTGGTTTTGTGACACTTTTAGCAATATTCCAGCAATATGCTAGTGAGAAACACCAGAAATTGGTTTTGCACACTGTACCCATGTTGGGAATTGAACACAGGCCTTGAGCATGACAAGTAAATGCTTTGACCACAAGGCTAACTACTGGACAATGAGGAGTGCGTGAGTGTTTAACCCAGCACAGAAATATTAGCGGCTATATCCCACAAGGAAGTTAATACTGAAAACCAGAAAAGAATGAGCAGCAAGCGAGGTCATCGAGGTAAGGTCATTGAGGTAAGGTCATTGAGGTAAGGTAATAGAGGTACGGTAATCGAGGTAAGGTTATTGTGGTAAGGTCTACGATGTAAGATAATTGAGTAAGGTAATTGAGGTAAGGTTATTGAGGTAAGGTCATCATGGTAAGGTAATTGAGGTAAGGTCTTCATGGTAAGGGTGGGTACGATAATCGAGGTAAGGTTATTGAGGTAAGGTCTACGATGTAAGATAATTGAATAAGGTAACTGAGGTAAAGGTTATTGAGGTAAGGTGAGTCATGGTAAAGGTAATTGAGGTAAGGTCTTCATGGTAAAGAGTAATTGAGGTAAAGGTCATCATGGTAAGGTAATTGAAGAAAGGTAATTGAGATAAGGTCATCAAGGAAAGGTCATCATGGTAAGGTAACTGAGATAAGATCATTGTGGGAACGATCATTGAGGTAAGATTATTGAGGTAAGGTAATCGAGGTATGGTAATTGAGGTAAAGTCATTGAGGTAAGGTCATCATGGTAAGGTAATTGAGGTAAGGTATTCAAGGTAATTGAGGTAAGGTCATCATGTAATTGAGGTAAGGTCATCATGGTAAGGTAATTGAGGTATGGTAATTGAGGTAAAGTCATTGAGATAAGGTAATTGAGGTAAGGTCATCATGGTAAGGTAATTGAGGTAAGGTCATTGAGATAAGGTCATCATGGTAAGGTCATCATGGTATGGTAATTGAGGTAAGGTCATCATGGTAAGGTAATTGAGGTAAGGTCTTCATGGTAAGGTAACTGAGGTAAGGTCTTCATGGTAAGGGAATTGAGGTAAGGTCATCATGGTAAGATAATTGAAGAAAGGTAATTGAGGTAAGGTAATTGAGATAAGGTCATCATGGTAAGGTAACTGAGATAAGGTCATTGTGGGAAGATAATTGAGGTAAGATTATTGAGGTATTAAGGTAATGTAATTGAGGTAAGGTCATCATGGTAAGGTCATCAAGGAAAGGTCATCATGGTAAGGTAATTGAGGTAAGGTAATCGAGGTAAGGTAATTGAGGTAAGGTCTCCACATACTCTTAAAAGATTAAGCACCATGCAGTTGACTTGCAGAAGTGACACTGAGGTTGATGTTAAACTTAATTACATATCTTAAAATTCTTATTTTGAACGATAACTTTAAAAGCTTTTCGCAGAATGTTCTCTAAAACTTCTACAAAACATGATATTTATTTGAAAAACACTTATCATGATGACATTCTTTCCTACACTACCTGTTATCAGATGCCCTTCTCAGATTCTCTTGTATAACATCTGTCCTTGATAAGGACAACATGTTCATGTTTCCAATAAAGACAAGGTAAATTTGAAAAGAGAACAAACAACTTGATTTAATAACCTGATGATTGGCATGTTCATGTCTCGTCAGGAACCAAACACCACATCTGAGGCAAGAGTAGAAACTTCTATTCTGTTCCTAATTTGTGCAGCATCAAAGTATGCCTCTTGAATGATTATTCATGATGAAGTGATGATCTGTCTTCTCTGATAAATGTCAAAGAATGTCATATTGTTATCTTTTTAACGTGAATCATCACAGTGTCCTTTTAACTCTGCAGTGTGGAGGAGTTTTCCTACCTATAAAAAAAATGATTAATATGACAAAAGGTTAGCACACTCATACTCAACATATTTATCTGTAACTGAAAAATCAATATCAATTAATAATGAACCAGAGGCGGAAGGTGCTTGGGTTTGATCCCCGACCGTCATACCAAAAGACGTTAAAATATGGTACTTGTTGGTCCCTGCCTGGCGCTCGGCATTAATGGGTACAAATAGGACTGGTCGGCTCGGAGTCAGTATAATGTGTCTGAGTGGGGTATTCATGCTTCACTGCGGCATGGTATCTCAGTGGGCTACCACTATAAAACCAGCTTAAGTCTGGGCTAGTACAAGCAGCCGCAGCACATACACATACACACGCGCACGCGTCGTCATATGGCGAAATATTCTCGAGCACGACATAAAACCCAGTTTCACCTCACCTCACCCAATAATGAACCCAGGAAACTGGTGATATTTTTATGTCAAATGATGCACTCTGCTATAACTTTCCGATTCACACCGGTCACACTCTTGTTGTTGCAGTTGATTCTTAGTCAGGATTTCCATGCATAAACCATAGCATGGTGGTGAAGCTTCATGATTACGTCACACGATTGTTCCTGAAGGTGATTTTAAGCCAATATTTCATTGGCCATTCTGAACCTGCCTTTGAACTGACTAACACAAGTTTAGGTTGTTACGTACAATTATAGAGCAATATTACATAAACCATAGCATGGTGGTGAAGCTTCATGATTACGTCACACGATTGTTCCTGAAGGTGATTTTAAGCCAATATTTCATTGGCCATTCTGAACCTGCCTTTGAACTGACTAACACAAGTTTAGGTTGTTACGTACAATTATAGAGCAATATTACATAAACCATAGCATGGTGGTGAAGCTTCATGATTACGTCACACGATTGTTCCTGAAGGTGATTTTAAGCCAATATTTCATTGGCCATTCTGAACCTGCCTTGAACTGACTAACACAAGTTTAGGTTGTTACGTACAATTATAGAGCAATATTACATAAACCATAGCATGGTGGTGAAGCTTCATGATTACGTCACACGATTGTTCCTGAAGGTGATTTTAAGCCAATATTTCATTGGCCATTCTGAACCTGCCTTGAACTGACTAACACAAGTTTAGGTTGTTACGTACAATTATAGAGCAATATTACATAAACCATAGCATGGTGGTGAAGCTTCATGATTACGTCACACGATTGTTCCTGAAGGTGATTTTAAGCCAATATTTCATTGGCCATTCTGAACCTGCCTTGAACTGACTAACACAAGTTTAGGTTGTTACGTACAATTATAGAGCAATATTACATAAACCACAGCATGGTGGTGAAGCTTCATGATTACGTCACAGCGATTGTTCCTGAAGGTGATTTTAAGCCAATATTTCATTGGCCATTCTGAACCTGCCTTGAACTGACTAACACAAGTTTAGGTTGTTACGTACAATTATAGAGCAATATTACATAAACCACAGCATGGAGCTGGAGCTTCATGATTACGTCACACGATTGTTCCTGAAGGTGATTTTAAGCCAATATTTCATTGGCCATTCTGAACCTGCCTTTGAACTGACTAACACAAGTTTAGGTTGTTACGTACAATTATAGAGCAATATTACATAAACCATAGCATGGTGGTGAAGCTTCATGATTACGTCACACGATTGTTCCTGAAGGTGATTTTAAGCCAATATTTCATTGGCCATTCTGAACCTGCCTTGAACTGACTAACACAAGTTTAGGTTGTTACGTACAATTATAGAGCAATATTACATAAACCACAGCATGGAGCTGAAGCTTCATGATTACGTCACACGATTGTTCCTGAAGGTGATTTTAAGCCAATATTTCATTGGCCATTCTGAACCTGCCTTTGAACTGACTAACACAAGTTTAGGTTGTTACGTACAATTATAGAGCAACATTACATCAACTATAGCATGGTTTCACTTGGTGAAGTACAATAATAATGTTACACAATTGTTTCTGTAGGTGATTTTAAGTCAAGATTCCATTGGCCATTCTCAGCATGCCTTTGAACTGACAAAGAAAGGTTGTTACGTACCACAAGCCATCAGACAAACGTAATGACAATTACATTTCAACCATAGGGGGATTTAAGTCGAAGAAAAAGCTTGAATCTTTTGATTTTGGAAATAGAACTGACAAGCCCTTAAATTACATTTTATGATGGACTATAAATAATCACTAACTGACCAGACAAATAAATGATTCATGTTGTACACAAAGATCAATGAAATAAGGTTTGACGAGAAGTCATCAACCGAGTCAGAGAACATGATGTGTAACTTCATACAACGTGTATAAGCTGCAACTGAAGGTGGGACAATAAGTGTAAATGACACCATGATAATGACCATATGACTTAAGAGCTTAGTCCTGTTTTCCGTGTACTCAACAAACTCTTCATCAATGGTAACTGCTATCTCTTTAAATGGCAATTGGTGTCAAACAGAAAGCCACATCTCAAATATCCTATCCGAGCACATTTCTAACTGGGGATAAAACGAGCCTGATATGTTTCATTAACTTTTGAAAAAAAAGTCAATTTAAGCTTGTAATTAATTTTGTTTGATTTGAACATTTAAAATAAAAAATACAGAGTCAAATAAAGCTAAGTTAGAATATATTTTAGTTGATATGTAGAGTATATGTAGAGTATGTATATGTAGAGTATATGTAGAGTATATGTAGAGTATATGTAGAGTATGTGTAGAGTATATGTAGAGTATATGTAGAGTATATGTAGAGTATATGTAGAGTTGAAGATGCATAACCAAACACTTGAATTCTTTAAGAAATTGTTCGGATTAAACAAATTTCCAGATTAGTGATTAACTTAATACAGATAAGAAATATATTACTTATATCTTGACAGATTAACTATAGAGACATGAAAGAATCATGTGTTCTTCCTTTGAGTAGACCACCTCCATGGTGCAGTGGTGAGAGCAGGAGAGTGGGGTCATGGGGGAGTTCGATCCAACAGCTTAAAATATTGCCTCAGAGTGGGGTATTCATATTTATAGTGGGCATGGTATAGGCGGGCATGGTATAGCTGGCAGGGCACTATAAGATCACCTTAAGTCTGGGCTAGTACAAGCAGCAACATATCATATGAGCAAAATATTCTCAAAAGTAAGACTTTAAACCCCATTTCACCTCATCTCACCTCTTTTGAGTTGTACATCACAAGAAAACTGACTCATGCTGACATTCTCTTCAGTCGATGTTTGCCACATGACTGCATTTGCTTGTCATGGTCATGTAAGCCATGACATAAGGGGTGAGAAGTCATCCACGCCTGTATGACATATCAAAACACTGTAAATTAGTGTCATATTCCTAATTGAATGCCTCATTAATATTGGATTAAAATCCAATCAATCATCCCAAACATTAATCAACTATTAAATGTCACTGCCTATTTGATGTGGGCTGCTGTGCGATGAACGACTGAACACACTTATCATCACCTGTTGACGCTAGCTGGTTAGTGAGCATTTCATTGATGAACGACTGAACAAACTTATCATCACCTGTTGACGCTAGCTGGTTAGTGAGCATTTCATTGATGAACGACTGAACAAACTTATCGTCACCTGTTGACGCTAGCTGGTTAGTGAGCATTTCATTGATGAACGACTGAACAAACTTATCATCACCTGTTGACGCTAGCTGGTTAGTGAGCATTTCATTGATGAACGACTGAACAAACTTATCGTCACCTGTTGACGCTAGCTGGTTAGTGAGCATTTCATTGATGAACGACTGAACACACTTATTGTCACCTGTTGACGCTAGCTGGTTAGTGAGCATTTCATTGAGTTTGTTGTTTGATGCTACAGCTATTTTCCAGCTGTATAACGCCAATCTGTATGTGATACAACTTCAACCAACAAGCTAGTGATAGATATCATGAGCATAGATCTATCTAGCTGGGATACAATGACATGTGTCAACCACGTCAGCAAGCCAGAAAACCTAATTCCGTTATTCCTGCAACAAAGATTGGTTGCTGAAGACCAGCTATAACCCAGATCATCACTAGTCCAGACAAGTGGGGTTCAGACATGTGGGGTTTAGACAAGTTGGGTTCAGACAAGTGGGATCCAGACAAAAGGGGTTCAGACATGTGGTGTCAGACAAGTGAGGTTCAGACAAGTGGGATCCAGACATGTGGGATCCAGACAAAAGGGGTTCAGACATGTGGTGTCAGACAAGTGGGGTTCAGACAAGAGGATCCAGACATGTGGGATCCAGACAAAAGGGGTTCAGACATGTGGTGTCAGACAAGTGGGGTTCAGACAAGAGGATCCAGACGTGGGATCCAGACAAAAGGGGTTCAGACATGTGGTGTCAGACAAGTGGGGTTCAGACAAGTGGATCCAGACATGTGGGATCCAGACAAAAGGGGTTCAGACATGTGGTGTCAGACAAGTGGGGTTCAGACAAGTGGATCCAGACATGTGGGGTTCAGACAAGTGGATCCAGACAAGTGGGATTCAGACATGTGGGTTTCAGACAAGATGATCTAGACATGTGGGTTTCAGACAAGAGGATCCAGACATGTGGTGTTCAGACAAGAAGATCCAGACATGTGGGGTTCAGACAAGAAGATCCAGACAAGTGGGATTCAGACATGTGGATCCAGACATGTGGGGTTCAGACAAGAGGATCCAGACATGTGGGTTTCAGACAAGAGGATCTAGACATGTGGGGTTCAGACAAGAGGATCCAGACATGTGGGGTTCAGACAAGAGGATCCAGACATGTGGGGTTCAGACAAGGGGATCCAGACATTTGGGGTTCAGACAAGAGGATCCAGGCATGTGGGTTTCAGACAAGTGGATCTAGACATGTGGGGTTCAGACAAGAGGATCCAGACATGTGGGGTTCCGACAAAAGGGGTTCAGACATGTGGTGTCAGACAAGTGGGGTTCAGACAAGTGGATCCAGACATGTGGGGTTCAGACAAGAGGATCCAGACATGTGGGGTTCAGACAAGGGGATCCAGACATTTGGGGTTCAGACAAGAGGATCCAGACATGTGGGGTTCAGACAAGAAGATCCAGACATGTGGGTTTCAGACAAGAGGATCTAGACATGTGGGTTTCAGACAAGAGGATCCAGACATGTGGGTTTCAGACAAGAAGATCCAGACATGTGGGGTTCAGACAAGAAGATCCAGACATGTGGGGTTCAGACAAGAGGATCCAGACATGTGGGTTTCAGACAAGAGGATCTAGACATGTGGGGTTCAGACAAGAGGATCCAGACATGTGGGGTTCAGACAAGAAGATCCAGACAAGTGGGTTTCAGACAAGAGGATCCAGACATGTGGGGTTCAGACAAGAGGATCCAGACATGTGGGGTTCAGACAAGAGGATCCAGACATGTGGGGTTCAGACAAGAGGATCCAGACATGTGGGGTTCAGACAAGAGGATCCAGATATGTGGGGTTCAGACAAGAGGATCCAGACATTTGGGGTTCAGACAAGAGGATCCAGACATGTGGGGTTCAGACAAAGGATCCAGACATGTGGGTTTCAGACAAGAGGATCCAGACATGTGGGTTTCAGACAAGAGGATCCAGACATGTGGGTTTCAGACAAGAGGATCCAGACATGTGGGTTTCAGACAAGAGGATCCAGACATGTGGGTTTCAGACAAGTGGGATTTAGAAAAATAAGGGCTCAGAGAAATTGAGCCCACACAAGTGGGATTTTGACAAGTAGGGTGATTACAAGTGTGGTCCCCACAAGAGCTTCTTGAACCAACCTTGCATTCCACCAATGGACACCTCAAGTGAGGTGAAATTGGGTTTAACGTCGTGCTTGAGAATATTTAACTCATATGACAACGTGCATGCGTGTGTATGTGTATGTGCGGCTGCTTGTACTAGCCCAGACTGAAGCTGGTTTTATAGTGGTAGCCCACTGAGATACCATGCCGCAGTGAAGCATGAATACCCCACTCAGACACATTATCCTGACTCCGAGCCGACCAGTCCTTGTTGTACCCATTAATGCCGAGCACCAGGCAGGGACCAACAAGTACCATATTTTTCTTTTGGTATGACACGGTCAGGGATTGAACCCGCGACCTTCCGCTCTCTGGGCAGACGCTCTAACCACTACACCACGGAACTAAACAAGTACTTGACACGACACTCAAACCACAAGCCTACCTCACCACCCAGTAACTAACACAGACAGCTAATCAAGTACAGCATGGGCAGTAGTCAGCTTTTGTGTAACGAGCACAGACCTTGGTCTTACCCTGAGGATGGATTCAACATTGCTCCTTATGAATGACATCAAGGTGCCTAAGAGCTAAGGAAGGTTATGGAGAAATCAGGAAAGCAAACGCCAGGGGTCAGGTGATAATTGCAACAAACACGTTAAGCATAAACAAGGGAGCAATCTAGAAAGAAAATGTCAAAGGTATAGATTGTAGTTTCAGTTTACGTATCAGAGAGGCGTAAAGATATTGAGTGCAAATGAGACGTCAAGACATAGGAGGAGTAACAAAAAAAAGATGAGTCATAACTTCACTTCTAGATCTGATTATAAACACATTTCCTATCATTTGCTACAATAACAAAAACAACAACACTATTCACACGTTAATACAGTTACTTTCTATTGCCGGTGAGGTAAACATGGTTTAACGCCGCTTTTAACAGCATTCCAGCAATATCATGGCGGGGGACACCAGAAATGGACTTCACACTCTGTACTCATGTTGGGAATCGAACCTGGGTCTTCGATGTGACAAGCGAACGCTTTAACCACTAACCCTCAGGTCATATAGAACAGTCTTTAGAACACAAAGCTAATTCATAGCAAGCATAGCTTGTATCTCAGTGACGCTAAGCAAAACCACTTCCTGTTTTATCTTCTAAATGACAAGCACCAGGCAGGGTAACACTAAGTACCATTATTTGAGTGAGTGAGTGAGTGAGTGAGCGAGTGTGAGTGGGTAAGTGAGTTTAGCTTTAAGCCTCACTCAGCAATATTCCAGCTATAGCAGACTGTAATTAATTGAATCTGGACCAGATAATCCTTTGATTAATAACACGCATCGATCTACACTTAACTGGGATACGATAACATGTGTCATCCAAGTCAGCGAGCCTGACCATCCGATCCTGTTAGTTGCCTCTTACGACAAGCATGGATTCCTTAAGATGAATTCTAACCTGGATCTTCATCATTTGATTTGATCTACACAGGGCAGAATGACCTACCTTCCATTTTCTGGGCAGACGATATCCACAAGTAAACAGAGGAAGACATTAGCACAGTTAAATGACAAAAGTTGCTGTCAACATACCTGCATCGACCATCGTTATCCCAGCAAAGATGACGTCTATCATCCTTCAAGGCATTGAGTTACACATTGGTCTACATCCATATCGAAAATCTATCTGTCTATCATCCAGTCCCACATTGTTGAAGATGTGTGCAGTAAAGCATCTATACTCTTCTCCATGATAATTTCAATGACACCTATATATATATTCATCCACACATACTTCAATAATTACCTTTCAATGTCAGACATTCACAAAAAGAACATCATGCACAACTATTAGAACAAGCCAAAAATATGAGCAAGGCTCACTAATACCCCTGACTGTGGCTTCCAACTTCAGTTATATGACAATTAATGATGATTACACTTGACAAAAATATAACTTCTTCATCAAAATTTGCACTGCATCTTTCCTATGAATGAAGATGCCATTAACTCAGTCTGAAAAAAATCCGTGAAATAATTTTAAAGTTTTTTGCTGAACAAGTTTAATATGGGACTTTTTACAAAGTCCAAGAGATGTAATTTGTGATCATTCTTCATAGATTAAAAATATCAAAATATAACTTTGCAGTGCACATTTCCTATAGATATTTAGGATGATCTCCAAATCTGGGAAACAATCCATTTAAAGTTATTGATTGAACAAAACTCCCATGGGTTCTTAAAGTTCAAAATATGTAAATTTGCATAACTATTTAAAGAATTAGAAAACTGAAACCAAACTTTGCATGGCACCTCTCCTTTAGACTAAAATACACTTGTCCAAATTTGAAAACATTCTGACCAATACTTATCAAGGTTTTGTTTGAACAAACTGTTTAAGTTCAAAGTTTTAAATTCCTGTAGTTCTTAAAAAAATTGCACTGAACCTAACCTTTAGACAAAGAAGGTGGTCCCAAAATTTGAAAACATTTCAACAATCACTGTCCAAGTTATTGAGAGAAAAAAAAAAAATTAATTTAAATGTTTAAATTCCTGTGTTCCAAAGAGGAAATTATAAAATATGAACATTTCCAATGCACCTTTCCTTTAGACTAAAAAAAGGTGGTCAAACAATCCAGCTAATCCTTTTCAACTTTTTTCAAGAATGAACAAAATGTCTTCAACAGATAGGATTACTGGGTATAATCAAATATCTCCGACCAGGAAATTAGGGTGAACTAGATCGGAAGCAGCCACAATTTCACATTTCTGTCGTGATTAGCAGATGCAGCTCCACAAAACAGATAACATAACACAGAACAATAGAACATGATGTCCCTTCAGATGAAGATGTCACAATAGAAGATAACGCCACTGAACATGATGTCACTGTAAGATGATGATGTCACAGTAGAAGATGATGTCACAGCAGAAGATGATGTCACAGTAGAAGATGATGTCACTGTAGATGATGATGTCACAGTAGAAGATGATGTCACCAATATGAGGGTGTTCCTGATTAGTTTCCTCCACAGAAAGACACACTTTCTTTACTGCTACTAATCTTAAAGATGTGGTAATTATCAAATTGATGTGCGTGTTATAATGGAAAGCGAAAATTTGGCACTCTGCAACATAATATCAGACACCATTCATCCAAGTTGAAGGGACATTCATAAATACTGTGAGTTGTCCAGAGGTCTGATACAGCCGCAATATTAAGACTATAGAGGGAAAATGCAGGGACCAAGCTTCAAGGCATCCTTAAGTTTGATACAACAGTGTTTGACTGTATTTCAAGGTAAAATCACTTTCTACACACTCAGTAACCAGAGGATCAGAGGTCTGTTCCACAAAGCAACTGAACACCAAAGTAGCTCTAACTCCTATACTTGTATTTGAAACAGTGGCTGTATTTGTGGAAAGAGGCCTTGGTAAAGGATCACATGGCACATTTGACATACAACTTGACCTGAGCTGTGTGTCAGTCAGTAGAAAACCTGTGGAGCTTTCAAGAAACCTGATGAAGCCTAGGTTTTTGTTTCACTCAGTTGCATAAGCCAGCAAATGGACCAAGGTAGCTGATGAGGCTTATTATGTTGTCTGTCCATGTGGTATATATATTCTTGACACACTCAGTTGTGTAAGCCAGCTAATGGACCAAGGTAGCTGATGAGGCTTATTATGTTGTCTTTCCAGATGGTAGCCTAGTTTCTGGACACACTCAGTTGTGTAAGCCAGCAAATGGATCAAGGTAGCTGACGTGCCTTATAGTGTTATCTTTCCAGATGGTAGCCTAGATTCAAGACACACTCAGTTGCTTAAGCCAGCAAATGGATCAAGGTAGCTGACATGCCTTATAGTGTTATCTTTCCAGATGGTAGCCTAGATTCAAGACACACTCAGTTGCATAAGCCAGCAAATGGATCAAGGTAGCTGGTGCACCTTATAGTGTTATCTTTCCAGATGGTAGCCTAGATTCAAGACACACTCAGTTGCATAAGCCAGCAAATGGACCAAGGTAGCTGAAGTGCCTTATAGTGTTATCTTCCAGATGGTAGCCTAGATTCAAGACACACTCAGTTGCATAAGCCAGCAAATGGATCAAGGTAGCTGACGTGCCTTATAGTGTTATCTTTCCAGATGGTAGCCTAGTTTCTGGACACACTCAGTTGTGTAAGCCAGCAAATGGATCAAGGTAGCTGGTGCGCCTTATAGTGTTATCTTTCCAGATGGTAGCCTAGATTCAAGACACACTCAGTTGCGTAAGCCAGCAAATGGATCAAAGTAGCTGGTGCGCCTTATAGTGTTATCTTTCCAGATGGTAGCCTAGATTCAAGACACACTCAGTTGCGTAAGCCAGCAAATGGACCAAGGTAGCTGATGTGCCTTATAGTGTTATCGTTCCAGATGGTAGCCTAGATTCAAGACACACTCAGTTGCTTAAGCCAGCAAATGGATCAAGGTAGCTGACGTGCCTTATAGTGTTATCTTTCCAGATGGTAGCCTAGATTCAAGACACACTCAGTTGCATAAGCCAGCAAATGGACCAAGGTAGCTGGTGCTCCTTATAGTGTTATCTTTCCAGATGGTAGCCTAGATTCAAGACACACCCAGTTGTGGGAAGCCAGCAAATGGATCAAGGTAGCTGACGTGCCTTATAGTGTTATCTTCCAGATGGTAGCCTAGATTCAAGACACACTCAGTTGCGTAAGCCAGCAAATGGACCAAGGTAGCTGGTGCGCTTTATAGTGTTATCTTTCCAGATGGTAGCCTAGATTCAAGACACACTCAGTTGCGTAGTTTCAGCAAATGGACCAAGGTAGCTGATGTGCCTTATAGTGTTATCGCTCCAGATGGTAGCCTAGATTCAAGACACACTCAGTTGTGGAAGCCAGCAAATGGATCAAGGTAGCTGACATGCCTTATAGTGTTATCTTTCCAGATGGTAGCCTAGATTCAAGACACACTCAGTTGCATAAGCCAGCAAATGGATCAAGGTAGCTGACATGCCTTATAGTGTTATCTTTCCAGATGGTAGCCTAGATTCAAGACACACTCAGTTGCATAAGCCAGCAAATGGATCAAGGTAGCTGACATGCCTTATAGTGTTATCTTTCCAGATGGTAGCCTAGATTCAAGACACACTCAGTTAAGTAAGCCAGCAAATGGATCAAGGTAGCTGATGTGCCTTATAGTGTTATCTTTCCAGATGATAGCCTAGATTCAAGACACACTCAGTTGCGTAAGCCAGCAAATGGACCAAGGTAGCTGATGTGCCTTATAGTGTTATCGTTCCAGATGGTAGCCTAGATTCAAGACACACTCAGTTGCGTAAGCCAGCAAATGGATCAAGGTAGCTGGTGCGCCTTATAGTGTTATCTTTCCAGATGGTAGCCTAGATTCAAGACACACTCAGTTGCATAAGCCAGCAAATGGATCAAGGTAGCTGGTGCACCTTATAGTGTTATCTTTCCAGATGGTAGCCTAGATTCAAGACACACTCAGTTGCGTAAGCCAGCAAATGGACCAAGGTAGCTGAAGTGCCTTATAGTGTTATCTTTCCAGATGGTAGCCTAGATTCAAGACACACTCAGTTGTGGAAGCCAGCAAATGGATCAAGGTAGCTGACATGCCTTATAGTGTTATCTTTCCAGATGGTAGCCTAGATTCAAGACACACTCAGTTGCATAAGCCAGCAAATGGATCAAGGTAGCTGACATGCCTTATAGTGTTATCTTTCCAGATGGTAGCCTAGATTCAAGACACACTCAGTTGCATAAGCCAGCAAATGGATCAAGGTAGCTGACATGCCTTATAGTGTTATCTTTCCAGATGGTAGCCTAGATTCAAGACACACTCAGTTGCGTAAGCCAGCAAATGGACCAAGGTAGCTGATGTGCCTTATAGTGTTATCGTTCCAGATGGTAGCCTAGATTCAAGACACACTCAGTTGTGGAAGCCAGCAAATGGATCAAGGTAGCTGACATGCCTTATAGTGTTATCTTTCCAGATGGTAGCCTAGATTCAAGACACACTCAGTTGCGTAAGCCAGCAAATGGATCAAGGTAGCTGACGTGCCTTATAGTGTTATCTTTCCAGATGGTAGCCTAGATTCAAGACACACTCAGTTGTGGAAGCCAGCAAATGGATCAAGGTAGCTGACATGCCTTATAGTGTTATCTTTCCAGATGGTAGCCTAGATTCAAGACACACTCAGTTGCGTAAGCCAGCAAATGGATCAAGGTAGCTGGTGCGCCTTATAGTGTTATCTTTCCAGATGGTAGCCTAGATTCAAGACACACTCAGTTGCATAAGCCAGCAAATGGATCAAGGTAGCTGGTGAGCATTATTATGTTATCTTTCTAGATGGTAGCCTAGATTCAAGACACACTCAGTTGCATAAGCCAGCAAATGGATCAAGGTAGCTGGTGCGGCTTATGGCAGGAAGTGTGAGACAGAAATATAGCATCCACTACATCTTGCTTTAAAAAAATTGTAATTTAGATTTTGTTTGTGGTTAAATTTGGATGCCCTGCAACTTTGCTCCAGATAAGCTTGATATGGACCACTTTATATATTGACATTATTACACCAATATGTCCTATATTAGACTAATGGGCAACTAAATTCCTCCATAACCAACAGCATGAAGGGCACTCTACACTGAGCTGCCAATTACTTATCTTTGTAATGGGTTATCTTACTATGGCTTCTTTGAAAGGCATCCAAAGCAAGACGACGCCACAGGCGACAGCCAGTGAGGTTGGTATTTTGACATAGAGGAACATAATT
This sequence comes from Haliotis rubra, assembly GCF_003918875.1. Lineage (NCBI taxonomy): Eukaryota > Metazoa > Mollusca > Gastropoda > Lepetellida > Haliotidae > Haliotis > Haliotis rubra. The sequence goes on along the minus strand of NW_025767381.1, from coordinate 4,198 downwards.
CAGGCCTGGATTTCTAAACAAACTGAAGTTTTTACTCAAATCTCAAACTGAGTTTCACAATTTGAAACAGCTGAATTTTTAACTCAACTGCATTTTTCAAAATAAAAAGCCCAAACAACTTAAGTAATCTACCCACCAAACCCAAATTGTCTTCTATAGTTTGAGTTTAATACCAATTTCAGTTCACTCTTGTGGAATGGATTTTCCTCATGCTTCTCAGATTTGAGTAAAACTCGAACTTAAGTCAAAACTCAGACTTAAGTTTGTTTCGAGAAATCGGGCCTGGTATTACAGAATATATGCAGATTGTATGTAGCACTCAGAAACTGAAAAATAAAGACAGGCATTGGTTTTGTTGTTCAAAGAATGCTGTGATGCACCTCCATTTCTTGTTACAATGTTATAAAGTGGAAATGAATTCTCACATTGTTTTATTTACTTTTTAAATTTGTATATTTATTCTAAGCATTTACACGGTCTTGCATGACAGTGTATTTAGGAGAATAGTGTATGGCAGTTTGACCAAACCTTATTGAAGTAGTCTCTATTATACTCTAATGACAGAGGTATACTTTTTGTTAACTTAAAACATTCTGTGAGCTCCTGTAGGAACTGGAATGTTAGGGACCGTTAATAATTTATGGCGGGGGTTGGGTGTGTTTGATGATGATTTTTATGGAGAAGCATGTACAATGTCAATGATCCCCACCCCACCCCTAAAATTTATGCACAAAATAAGTGACCCCCCTGCATGTCATGTACAAAATCAATGAAATAGTCTGCCTGGATAGCGTGAAGGTCGGTGGTACAATCCCAAACTCTGGCAAACTAAAAGCCGACTGGTGATCACTATACTGAGCCTGAGTGGAGTAGCCATGTTGAAACTGTGGCATTAGTAGAGTGAGTGAGTGAGTGAGTGAGTTTGGTTTTACAACGTTTTTAGCAATATTCCAGGAATATCACGGCAGGGGACACCAGAAATGGGCTTCACACATTGTACCCATGCGGGAATTGAACCCGGTCTTCGTGTGACGAAATGATTTAGGCTACCCCCCTCAACATTAGTAGAGTCCATATATCAGGCATTAGTTTAGGCCAATACAAACAGACACTCATATGCACAGAATTTTGTTTGTTTGTTTGTTGTTCATGCTGTTTGAAGCTGCAATCATCAATATTCCAGCTGCATGGCAGTGGTCTGTAAATAGTTTGGACCAGATGATCCAATGATCAAGATCATGAGCACTGATCAACGCAACTGTGATACAATGATGTATCCTATTCCCGCCTCTTATGACAGGCATGGGTTGCTAAAGATCAATTCTTACCTGGATCTTTTACAGACAGACACAAACATATAGAGATAAACACTATATCTATCAATAGCTTTTCTGGCGATGCATAACGATAACTATTCATATATATTTATTGCTTATTTACCTGAAGAAATCACTTTCGCTTATATACATATATATACTGGAACTGAAAGTTTGATTAACACCATATCTTTAGTCAACAGGTTTTTGAACACTACTATACATTGAGTTTACAACCCGCTTCACAAAGATCTCAGAGCTTACTTACCATTGTAAAGTCATTGTACAGTATAAGAGGTAGGAATGCTACGGAGAAAGTTAACGGTGAGCTTTGTGACGGGAGCCCAGATCAACAAACTAAAGAGTGATCAAACCTATCAGTGGACATATCAATAAGACTGTGTTGGTAGCAGAAGCAACAAATCATGTTGTTGAAGCATCGCGATAAGCTTGACGTGACATCACTGCATTAGCCTAATAAGCCCTCAAACTTAGACAGAACGGACATCTCCTGTCCATCCGCCAACGCCACAAGAAATTCACAGCTTTTCTGACCTGGTCTGCCCACATCCATCAAGAGTTATGAATATACATTTCAACTGCTAATTCCACTGGATGACATTCCCATTTTCTGATTGTCCCACATAATTGGTTGCATGAGTTCCTTAAAGTGCTTTGTGATATCCAAACAACTAATTACAAGTCAGTAATATCATGTCATGACCTCTAGTGAACCTTTATCGAGTACAAAAGTACTCCTACAACCACTTCAAGCATTCCCAAACACGGCTTCAACATTATTAGTTGTCACTTAACGCCTATCCCGTCACAGCATCATGATAGTGCAGGACAGAAAATTAAGTCTCATTAATTTCCATAATAAACTCTCCAACAGCATGCGAAGGTTAAATGAACTATTGATTGCGAAGGTCCTCCAGTGGGATCAGGATCTGATGCCTATTTTCAGGAGCTGGCTGAGCAACTGATGATGCATGTGTAACTAGAGATTGTTTTGTGTGCAGTTCGGGTTACAAACCATGTCTGCATGTATATAGCAAAAGAACTAATATGCTTACCTTTGCATGAACACCTGGTATCATCACTAGTTAATACTTCTTCAAAAAGAAATGCTCTAGCGGTGGTCACAACAGTACAATGGCTTCTGATGTTAGTACAGATGTTCATGGAAAGTGAGTGAGTTTAGTTTTACACCACACTCAGCAATATTCCAGCTATATGGGAGGCAGTCTGTAAATAATCGAGTCTGGACCAGACAATCCAGTGATCAACAGCATGAGCAATGATCTGCGCAATTGGGAGCCGATGACATGTGTCAACCAAGTCAGCCTGAGCCTGACCACCGATCCCATTAGTTAGCTCTCCTCACGACAAGCATAGTCGCCTTTGTGGCAAGCATGGGTTTCTGAAGACCTATTCTACCCGGATCTTCACGTCGGTCGTTCATGGAAAGGGTTTCAGGGAGGATACAGCTTTTGAGAAAGGTAGGTGTGTTTGTGCATGCGCACACTTCATTTTCACCCGTTTTCAATGGTCATTTAGTAAACATTCAAACAAAGGAGGGAGAGGGGTAAGCACCTCTGCACCCCCATCCACACACACACACCTGGATCCGCCTTTGGCGTTTTATTGCTGTTTTGATTACTTTACCTGAAGTCATCATGCCAAGATCCAAGGGAGAGATTTCTGCATATCATGTACACACACATATTATTAAGTATACATAATCATTTTCAAAGATAAGCACTAATAGATTCCTTCCGTACTATCGAAATTGTTTAGGATTATGGGCTTGGTCTCTTTCATTACACATAATACTTATAATGCGTTCGATAACAGATCCTTGCATTAGATATTACACAAATGATATTATAATTACATTGAAGATGTCTCCAATACGAAAAAGGCAAAATTGAAAAAAAAGATAAAATATACTGTTTGTTCTTTTTTGAGTGAATGAATCAGTGAGTGAGTTTAGTTTTACACCACACTCCAGCAATATTCCAGCTGTATGGCTGCAATCTGTAAATAATCGAGTCTGGACCACACAATCCAGTGACCAACATAATGAGCATCTACCCACGCATTATGATACGATGACATGTGCCAACCAAGTCAGCAAGCATGGGTTACTGAAGATCAATTCTAACCCAGATTTTCCGCGGGTACTGTTCTTCTTGAAAAAAATGACAAATCTGGATAACCATCGTAAAGAGTACACATGCACGCCTCAAAAGCCATTGTCAATTGTTAAAGGCTGCATATATACACATCTAAAAGATTTGTTTAAACTCTCACTTTGCAATATTTCCTCGTAATATGACATCAGCCAATAAACCCCTGACATGAATTTACACACGCATGCAATAAGATGACATGCATCGACTAAGTATCCGCTGACACCACCTATCCAATCAGCTGCCTCCCTACGGCAAGCAAATGTTGCTTACTATCATTTCTGAAATTGGATCTTAATGGGCTAAAAAATACAAGTTATTCTAAGATGCTTTGCTAAAGATCAAAGAAGCTGACGGTACTTAATCAGGCGATAAAGTACACTTTTTGCATGATGTCACACTGTATTGAGCGCAACCATTTCCATTCTTGCCAGCCCCCTTTGCTATCAAATGTACCCTTGGTCACCGATGTCACGATGAATGTCAGCTGTCATCTTATACTTAAGAAATACAGTTCAGCTTACACCCCATGTATAGTGTCAGATAGCACACTGTAGCTCTGTGAACTATTAGGGCAACATTTTTTTATGTGTTTCACTGTAGCCACCAAATTCTGAACATGGGTCGATTGGGTAAAAAAAATAAATAAAAAAATAAAGACAAAATTATCTGATCCCTAACCCCTAG